>NC_143264.1:85811822-86411822 GCF_984573655.1 Nuphar pumila
AGTATATGTAATCATATTGCTTGCAACCAAACACCGTAACCATTTTCTTTCTTTTTTTTGTTGAAAAAACTGTAAAGCCAGACTTAAAACCATTTACAATCTCGTTCTTCTGGTATGGATCTATCGACGAAGTATGACATGGCGCGTATGTGAATACTCCGTAATACAGAAGCTCGCACTATGGCCATTGGCTTTATGCATGTCAAAGCCCCAATCACGGCTCCTAATTGTATTGTATGATGCAAAATATATCTAAAATATATTTATTACTATTTAGAGAGCCTATACAAACTGAGTCTAAACATGAATCCCCTTGTTGAGCCCATTTTATGAGTTTGAACAAGTTCTTTGCGAGCCTATAGTGAGTTGAGCCATGACCAACTCATCTCATTTTTTTAGCCATAGTGAATAGTCTGCTAGCCTTAGCTTAATTCTGGCAATGGCAAAGATATTTTGAAAATATTGAAAAATTATTGACATTGACAATTTAGTGAGTTATGTTAAAAAATGCCCATGCTCATTGTCTTAGTAACCTTTCTTACTCTTGGGCCCCAACCTTGGTGCCAGGCTTCTCAATGGGTAACTGACCCAAACCAAACACAAATTGCCAAGTACCATAAATGTGTCGATCCAAATAGTGTCCAAGTTGGCCCAAATTTGACAATATGATTTTTCTTTTATTTTTACTCTAAAAAATTGCCCATGTAAAGAGACCTAGCCACGTTGGCTCAGCCTGCGGTACTATGATCTCTGTCCATGTCAGCATAAAACTCCAAAGGACTTACCCCTTAATAATACACAAAGCCATAGAGAATTAATTCATTTTCATAAATGTGATCACATATAATGTATTGTCATACATTAGAAGGAATCAAAAAGACACATCCCCTTTACATGTTGAAAATACATTCTCAGTGCTAGCCCTTTAGTAAGAAGATCCATAGTCATTTTCTTCATCCCAATTATATCAATACATATCAGATGATTCTCAGTCATTTCTTTAATAACAAAATAGTTTAACTTCATGTATCGACACGAGGTTGAGCTTTTGTTATTATTTGAAAAGGACACGGCTGCTTCATTATCATAAAAGATTTTTAGTGGTCTCTCAATAGAGTCCATAATACCAAGACCCATAATGAAGTTTTTTATCCAAATGGCCTGAGATGATGTCTCATATAGAGCAATAAATTATGTCTTTATGGTATGAGTGGCAGTTGTAGATTGATTTCCACTTCTCTATGAGACATTACCGCATGCTAATAGTAAAATGTATTCAGTAGTAGATTTTTTACTGCCAAGACATCCTTCTAAGCCCGCATCAGAGTATCTAATGACCTTTAGGTGGTCAAATTTTCTGTAGGTTAACATGTAGTCCTTCGTTCCTTGTAAATAGTGAATGATCTTATTTGTTGCCTTTCAGTGCGCAATGCTTAGATTTGACTGATATCTACCAAGCATTCATAGAGCAAATGTTATATCAGGTTGTGTGCAGGTTTGTACATATCGCTAAAGCATATGAAACAGTTGTCATCTGAGTCTTTTCATTATCATCTTGAGAAGAGTCCTTTAAGCTCAATTTATTTGCATTCACTATGGGTGCAAAACTAGGAAAATAATTCTCCATCCCATATAAGAACTTTAAGGATATAGGATTTTTGAGAGAGGCCAAGGATAACCTTAGTTCTATTACGATGGATCTCAATTCTAAGGACATATGTGGCCTCACTCATGTCCTTCATATCAAAATGAGAGGAAAGAAAATCTTTTGTTTAATGTAATAGACTCAAATCATTAGTTACAAGAAGAATATCGTCAATATATAAAACCAAAATTATAAACTTACTCCCACTAGTCTTAATGTAAATGCATTGATCAACAATATTTTTAGTGAATCCAAAGTTTATAATTACTTGAACTTTTTATACCATTGGCGGGAGACATGTTTAAGTCCATAAATTGACTTCTTCAATTTGCAAACTAAATAATTTGAGTCATCTACACTAAAATCAAGAGGTTATTGCATATATACCTCATCTTTCAGATCTCCATTTAGGAAGGCAGATTTCACATCCATTTGATGTAGCTCTAAATCAAAATGAACTACAAGGGCCATGATTATTCTCAATGATTCCTTAGTTGAGACATGAGAAAAAGTCTCATTATAATTAATGTCCTCTATCTGTATGAAACCTTTTGCAACAAGCCTAGCCTAGTACATCTTCAATTGACCTTTAGAGTTTATTTTGGTATTATAGACCCACTTATAACTAACAGGTCTAACTCCATCTGGTCGAGGTACAAGATTACACACTTGGTTCTTTGCCATAGAGTCAAGCTCTTCCTTCATGGCATTGATCCAATGTGTTGATCTTTCACTTTCAATGGCTTCTGCAAAGGTGAAGGGATCATCATCAATATCTATGAAATTATTAGACTCTTATAAATACATCACATAGTCTGGATATATAGCAAATTTTCTGGTCCTCGTAGACTTCCATACAGGTGTTATAGGTGATTCAAAATGAACTTCTGTATTCTATTGATGTTGTATATCCTCGTTAACAACTTACTCTATTTGAGATTGATGTTCATTGACCAGACTTTTCTTGACATTATCCAAAAGGACAATGACAGAAAAAACTGGGTCTTTCTCCTTTGCAGGTGTGGAACATGAATCCTGCATTTTTTTAAAATCAATATTTGGAGATATATCTATCCCAATAGAGCCATTTTCAAAAAATCTTGCTTTATTTGTTTCTATTATCTGTGGTGTATGAGATGAACGATAAAACCTAAAGTCCTTTGACCTTTCTGGATGACTAATAAAAAAACTATTAGTCATCCTAAGATCAAAGGCTTTTATATGTGGGTTATATAATTTAGCTTCAGCTAGACATTCTCATATGTGCATATATGACAAAAAGGGTTTCTTACATATCCATAACTCGTAAGGAGTCTTCTGAACATCCTTTGCAGGAACCTTATTCAAAATGTGCATTGTTGTCTTAGGAGCTTCACCCCATAAGGTCAAGAGAAGGTTTGAGTGATTCAATATCGCTTGAACCATTTCTTTAAGCGTATGATTTTTTCTTTCAGCTACACCATTCTGGTAAACATTATTAGGCATGGTATACTGATGTACAATGCCTTCCTCTTTTAGAAATCATGCTAATGGCCCTTACTTTTGTCTCATCTCAGTGAAACGATCATAATATTCAGCACATCTATCAGACCTGACGACCTTAATAACTTCGCTGGTTTGTTTCTCTACTTTTTTCTTAAAGTCCTTAAAAACCTGAAAGACTTTTAATTTTTCAAATAATAAGTTAAGATACATATACTGTGAGTAATCGTTTATAAAGGTGATAAAATACTTTTTACTTGTATAACACGATGAAAAAACAATACAAACATTTGTATGCACTATCTTCAACTTTTCATTATTGTGTTTGACATCTTTCTTATATGTATTAGACTGTTTAGCCTTTATGCAGTCAATACATGACTCTCTATCTATGACATCAAGGGATTCAAGGGTTTATTCTTTCATAAGTTTTTGGACTCTCCCTTTCGAGATATGTCCTAACCTTCAATGTCAAAGCAAGTAGGATTGATCTTTTTTTAGACCACGTTTATTGTCAATCAATATATTCTCAATAGAATGGGATTCATGAATTTGGAATTTGGTTTTTAATCGATATAAACTATCACACACATACGCATAACCTATATTAATAAAAGGAAATTATAATAACAAGCTTGGAATTTTCAATTTTAAAACTAAAACCAAACTTATCAAGTTTCAAAATTGAAATCAAGTTCCGACTATAGAATGAAACATAAATTATATCAACCAAATCCAAAATGAATCATGATTCCAACACTACTCTGTAGGTCCCAACGTTCTTAACATGCGAACACATTTTATTTCCTGAGAAGATGTTTCTTTCATGCTTTGTTGGTTCCCTTTTGTTCAGAAAGGCTTGCAAAGAGTTGGCAATGTATATCATGGCATCAGAATCAATCCATCAACTATGCAATAGAATATGAATCAAATTGCACTCATGAGAAATGAATGACTTATTACCTTTATTTTTTAGTCATTTCTTATGCTTCAAGCAGTCCATCTTCTTATCCACTTCTTCTTGCAGAAGAAACACTTTGTAGAAAAGCCTCCTGACTGAGATTTGGCTTTTGCCTGAGAGTTAGAACTCTCTTCAAAGGCCTTCTTGTTGTTCTTCCTTTTGAAGAAACTTTTCTTTGGCCCCGACCTCTGTTTTTCCTTATAAGAGGCCATATGTGCACTCGACACCCTCTCACCCTTCAATTTGTTCTCTTCTTCAACACACTTGGATAAAAAATTATTAAAAGACCACTCATCGTTATATGTGTTTTAAGAGATTTTAAGGGGTTCATATTCAATAGGTAATGAAGTCGAAATCAAATGGACCAAGAAAGAATAAAAAATAGTGAACTTCATGTCATTCAACTAAGATGCAATATTCCTTATTTCTAAAATATGCAATCGAATATGACTATCACCAATATATTTCATAGATTACAATTTGGACATGAGTGTATTGTCTTTTGCCTTATTAGAACTGATAAATTGAACCTTAATGGCTCCCTGAAATTCTTTCACTGTTCTGCAGTGAGGAATGATGCCTCGAATATTCTTAGCCACTCAAAATTACAAAAACAATAAAAAAAGTTTGTTCGATCGCTCCCATTTCTCAAAGGTAACCTTCTATTTGGCTATGCTCTGCTCTGTAAGAGCGAGAGGTTCATCAGTTCTAAGGGCCAAGTCAAGATCCATGTAACCTAGAGTGAACAACACTATTTTTTTTTGTCTAAAAAATTAGATTCGTTTAAAAGAGAAATATTACTAGAACCATCGATAAGAAAAGAACCTGATACAACAAGAAACGAAAGATAAAACTTTATTATTGCGCATACGAGACTTGTGATGAAAAGGTAAAAAGTGATACCCTTTATTATTCATATTTTTTGAGACAAGCATAGTTGAGGCATTATCGTTCCACTTTGGTGAAAATGATAATATTCATAGTTGTTATATCTCTTTAATTCACAAGGAATTGACTCCAGTTGGTGAAACTAGCAGATCTTGTAACCAGAAGTAATTCAACATTGTATCTTTAGGTACGAACATGCTTCATAGGCTGTAATACACATCTACTATAACACCCTGTGTGAATTTGGAACACAACAACCTACCTTTGGGTAGAATTGTTGTTTAATAAAGTCACACACAATCATAATAATGAATCTTAATATGGTCCAAAGAATCTTCAATCAACACAACTCCGATCACTTTGGTGATTGCAAGAATCGTCCAATCAAGATCTTTTACCAAAAATATATTCATATTATGGAGCATGCACATGCACACATGTTAATGCATGTATATTAATGACAAAATATACTTTATATCATCAAAATACAAGTTCATGCTTCAAATTATATACATAAACTAATTTTGATGATAAAATATCATGAATTTTGTCATAATTCATGCTTAAAAATATTATGCATAACTTAACCAACATAAAATAAATGAATTAACATGCATAAATTTTGCTTTCTTAACAATGAACACTTATAAAACATGAAAAATAACAAAAGCAAGCTCATATGGGTAAAACTCGGGGTCCTCAAGCTAGAACCAGTCTGAAAATACCCTGAACCAGTCTGAAACAGCTCCAAACTGATTGTCTAAGGGTCTAAGCTGGCTTTGAACCTAATGAACCAATGCAAAACATAAATCAAAGTTCATAAAACCCTATAACTGAATGAGAAAATCTCTGCATTTTCATATATTTATGAAAACAAGGTCTTTACATCTCAAAAATAATAAAAAATTGAAAGGAATCAGTCAAAAATGGCTATGAATTGGTCTCGAAAAGGGCTGTATCGATCATTGATCTGGTTCAAGTTTGAATAGTGTCTTACCCTGTTATGGATCCTATCTGGTCCAAATAAGATTTGGGTCAGACCCGATTCAAATAGGATTCGAGTATGACCCAATCCAAACTGGATGTGAGCCACACCCAGTCCAAATAGAATCCAGGCCGAACACGGTCCAAACTCACTACAAGAAATCTGCAGATTAGCGATGGACGTTATTCGATGGTAATCCATCACAAATCTGTAGCTAATTTGTTTAGCGATGAATTGGCGATGGCGTAGCGATGGATAGATTCTGTTGCAATTTTTTGGTTGCTAATTAGCGGCAAAACTGATTTGTCGCTACATCCATCGCTAATGCGTGATGGATTAGCGAATGTCATGATCTGTTGCTAATCTATCGCTAAATAAGGACTGATTTGGTTTTGCGACAGATACATATCCATCGATAATCCGTCGCTAAAATTTCATGACCGATACATTTCGGTCGCTAATTTTCGTCGCCAATTTAACGATAGATTATATTTCATCGCAAAACAACGACTGATTCAGTTTTTAAGACCGATTAATATATGTCACTACATTCGTGATGGATATTAGAGATGGATAATATTCGTTGCTAATATGTCAAAAAAAATTTAAAAAAAGAAAAAAAATATTTAAAATATAAATATCGAGAAAAAAATTATAATACAATTTATATAACCTATGTATAAAAAACAAAATATACATAAAAAAATATATACAAAGCAGGTGAAACAAATTTAGCACAAGCTATAAGTAGTTGAACAAATTTAATAACCCACTATAATTCTCGCCAAGTTCAAATTAGTTACAAGTGAACATATACAAAGAGTTTTGTTTGAAACAACAAGTACGTGAAACAAATTCAATACACGAATCTAATCATCGCCAAGATTTGAAGCATCATCCTCTTCATTGTCTCGATTTGCCCCTTCATCCATGCCTCCATTAGCTCTTCTATGCTGATCATCTCCAGCATCCTACAAGAGAACCAAAATGTTAGTATTGATAAACAAAATATAATGAAATAAATTATATGCAATGCACCTAATCTAAGGAAATCAAAGTAACATGTTTGAATGACACATAGACTAGCAATAAAGTGATGAACATTAACAGAATTCAGATATGTGTTCTAAGGCTGACAAAAAAATCATAGTGATTCAATCATGCAGATATGTGTTCTAAGGTTGTCAAAAAAATATCATAGTGATTCAAGCATGCATATATGGTTTATAAGGTTGTCAAATAAATGTTTTATGTATCACAATCATGCATATATGTGTTATAAGGCAGTCAAAAAACTTTCATAGTGATTCAATCATGCATATATGTGTTCTAAGGTTGTCAAAAAACTTTCATAGTGATAAAATCATAAATATATGTGTTATAAGGCAGTCAAAAAACTTTCATAGTGATTCAATCATGCATATATGTGTTCTAAGGTTGTCAAAAAACTTTCATAATGATAAAATCATACATATATGTGTTATAAGATAGTCAAAAAACTTTCGTAGTGATGAAATCATACTTATATGTATTCTAAGGTTGTCAAAAAACTTTCTTAGTAATTCAATCATGCATATATGTGTTATAAGGCAATCAAAAAACTTTCATAGTGATGAAATCATGCTTATATGTGTTATAAAGTTGTCAAAAAACTTTCATAGTAATTCAATCATGCATATATGTGTTATAAGGCAGTAAAAAAACTTTCATAGTGATGAAATCATGCTTATATGTGTTCTAAGGTTGTCAAAAAACTTTCATAGTAATTCAATCATGCATATATGTGTTATAAAGCAGTCAAAAAACTTTTATAGTAATAAAATCATACTTATATGCGTTCTAAGGTTGTCAAAAACTTTCATAGTAATTCAATCATGCATATATGTGTTATAAGGCAGTCAAAAAATTTTATAGTAATTCAATCATGCATATATGTGTTATGAGGCAGTAAAAAAACTTTCATAGTGATGAAATCATGCTTATATGTGTTCTAAGGTTGTCAAAAAACTTTCATAGTAATTCAATCATGCATATATGTGTTATAAAGCAGTCAAAAAACTTTTATAGTAATAAAATCATACTTATATGCGTTCTAAGGTTGTCAAAAACTTTCATAGTAATTCAATCATGCATATATGTGTTATAAGGTAGTCAAAAAACTTTTATAGTAATGAAATCATACTTATATGCATTCTATGGTTGTCAAAAACTTTCATAGTAATTCAATCATGCATATATGTGTTATAAGGTTGTCAAAAAATTTATAGTGATTCAATCATGCATACATGTGTTCTAATGCTAGCAATAAAAATTCATAGTGATTCAATCATTCATACCCGATGGGCACCAAAGCTCATGTTGAATGCAGACAAAGTTTTTCTATCTCAAAAAAAGTTGCACAACTCATTATGAACAAAGTTGGGAATGACTTCATGTAAAAAGCCACGCATTGTATCCTGAAGAAGCTGACAGATACCATCCCAAGAAACAACAGGGTCAATCAGACGATGGGAGTTGATGCTGTCTAGAGAACTCTAAGAGCCCTGACTACAGAAGGCAACGACTGGTGTGGTGTTCATGTTACTCCCAAACCCGAACACATGACATTTTTTGGGTTTACCAGTTGCAGTCACCCATGCTGCAGGATCAAAAGGCGGATGTTGAGTGAAGTCATTGCCATATCGTTCTACCATCTGTTGCTCGTATGACTCCTACAAAGTAATGATTACAGTAAGAATTAATAAATAAGAATTATAATGTTTATGATAATTTAATTCATGGTAACTTGTATATTACAATGTTTATTAATACAATAAATGCATATCATTGTCCATCTTGCCTTCTCTGATACGAACTCTCTCATGCTCTTACATTTATGTGTTTCAACAAACACATCCTTGTAAGGCACAATGCCTCCTTTTTTGGCTTCCTGCATGGTTAAATGATAAAAAAATCAATTATAAAGTATGCAGAAATACTTATAAATTTGACAATATATATATATATATATATTATTTATTTATTTATTTATATTGATGAGTTACCATTTTCTTCTGGTGGCGCTAAAAAGTCCTAGAACCACCTGTGTGTAGATGGGCATCAGGCATCTTTGCTGAGTTTTGTGCAGCCTTTGCTGAGCGGTTTTGAAATTCATGGCTCACCCACTTGTCGCACATTGCATCCAAATAATTCGTCCTAATAGTAAAAGGGTCATGGCCCTTCAACAATAGTGAATCATCTATCCCACCAGTTGCTTTTATTGTTGTTGTCTTTATATTGTGCAGCATGTCGGTAAAGCGATTGACAGCCACCTTCTGTCACACTATTCTTGCGTCATGCTCCGCCTTTACAGTCGCAGAGCGATTCAAAGCCTACAAATAATTTCAGAAAGTTAGTGCACATGACTATAACAAAAAAATTATATATAAAACACATTATTTATGATAAACGATTGTATACCATGAATAAAGACCACAATCTTTCCAATACCTCTTTCGGATACTCTTTTCATTGAGCGACCGATCCTGGTAGATGCTGAAATAGTGACTTTCTAATTTCTCGTATTACTTCTTGTGGCTTGAACCCCGCACTGCACATGAATTGGTACACATTAACAATCGACTATTGATATACACTATTTATAAGATAAGTATTGGAGAAGTGACAATGTAATACTTATGGTCGACTATCGATATACACTATTTGAATGAGTCATCGTGTGTCAGACTGAGAAGACCCTACATCCGACATTGTCTCGTGATGTGTATGAGTAGCTGGTGTAAGTGGGTCATGTGCAAGCGAAACATCATCTACAAAACAATCAGTTAGAAATTCATACAATGCACATATAAACTAATCAACTGTACATTTATTTAAATGATATACCTATTGAAGGATTACGTGAAGATAAAGGCTGAGACTGACTATCACTTGGTCCTCGACCATTGGGTGCTCGATCACTGTGACCTCTACGAACCATATTTTAACAATTAAAAATATTTTTGAATCAGTTACATAACTCTTGATTTTAGCATGGACATGACATATGCATGAAATTTAAATATTTAAAGGTCCTACATGAATAAGTTTTATAATTGTGCGTGTACATGCTAAGTATGCATGAAATGTGACATGATATGCAATTCCATGAACATGGATACATAATCAAATAAAAAATAACTTAATGCAAACATGGATACAATCATGTCAAACATTACAATAGATTCAAATCATTCATATCACAACAATACTAGCTCGAGTATGCTTCTTTATCACTTGTTTGACTTTTATATTTTTTTTCTTCCTCCTTCTCCTCTTCGTCTTCTTCTTCATTGGGCGCTCATCCACTTGGTATATCATTTGAATCACATTCTTTCATATGTGTGCCATCTAACAATGGAGATGTGACATGCATGAAAACCATGTGTGACATCGTGACCATAAGAGAAGTCATACATATCATTTGATTGATAGTAATCACCGTCTTCAGAAATCTTGTCTTCTTGTAATTGATCATACTCGGGGTATAGTTTAGACTTCACCTTGTAAACCGTCCACCATTCATTTCTGACTGACTTCATTATATTCAGAAGTATAGTAAACTTGTTGAGCGTGCGAGGCTAATATGAATGGTTCATATGTTCCAAACCTTGATTTATAATTCACCTCCATAATGCATGAGGCTTTGTCGACTCTTGTTGCTGTGAGATCAAACCAATGACACTTGAATAAATTAAGTTACCGTGTTATTTATTCCTAAATAAGTCAACTTTATTATTTCTTCAATAACACCCTTGTAGTCAAGTTTATTTTCACCATAACTGCTACCCTTGACACACGTGCCACTATTCATCGTTGACTTGTTTACACCATAGTCTTTTGTATGAAATCGATAACCATTTATGATGTACCCGTTGTAACATTGCACAACTTTGGTCAAACCATTTTGTAAATCACTTATTCTTTGATCATTAACATCACCATGGCGGGCCTACAAGCATAAACAATTACTATAATCATGACCAATTAAGTAACATATTGTTGTTTACACGAAAAGAATGCATGTCATCGTCCTTACCAACTCTTTGAACCATGCCCCAAACTTATTTTCATGTTCTTTCTGTACTTTTGAATCAGTGAGATGTGAAAATTCTCTTCGCAACTCCAGATCAAATCGTCTGCACTTAACAAATATTTATATTACCGAACCATAGATGCATGTATAGAACTTAGTGTTACATATTAAGTATACTTACTTGATGTAGGGGTCTATCGCTGAGCAATTAAAAAGGATATAGATGTGTGTTGCATCTTGCTCTCGATCTTCCAAGAGTCTTGAACAGTAACTGCCAAAGGCATGCCCAAGTGGTTCAAATATCAATAGTTTGTCAGCCATAATAAACTATTCTCCATCATCATTACGAGGTGGGCAAGTGTAACGTGTTGGAATGTGAGGTTCAAAGTACATAGATGACAAATTTGAAATCTCTTCTAAAGTGTACGCCTCACAAATTGAACCCTCCACTCTTGCTTTATTCCGAACATTTTTTTAAGTCAAACATGCATTTGTCAACAATATACATTTCGTAATACAATAAATTCCCAATAGTATTAGAGAGAAAAGTATAAATAAAAATATACCTTTCAAATGGGTACATCTACCGATATTACACAAGACCACCAACCCTAAGTTCATATGGCAAATGTATGATCACATGTTCCATAACATTAAAAAATGCTGGCGAAAATATCTTCTCTAGCTGACAAATAGTAGTGACGACAGAATCCTCGAGATTCTTTACCTCAGTTACTACAACTTTCGATGCACACAATGTTCTAAAAAATCTACTCAACTCGAATAATACCCCCCCCCCCTATAGGTTTGTCTAACATATCATGGAATGCTAGGAGAATCAACTGTTGCATAATGACATGACAATCATGGCTCTTCAACCCATATAAATGTCCCTCGTCTATCTTTACAACCCAAGCAATGTTAGAGACATATTCATCTGGAAATCTCAACTGTCTCAACCACTGACATACTTACTTTACTTAATCTGGTCCAAGCATATACATTGTCTTTGGTTTCAGTACTTTGCCATTGTACTCTTGGAGTTCCAATTCTGGTCTTTTACATATTATTTTTAAATTCATACGGGCCTTCGAATTATCCTTCGTTTTCTCTTTGACATTCATTACCATATTGAACACATTATCAAATATATTTTTCTCTACATGGATCACATCTAAATTATGTTGTATCAATAAGGTCGACCAATATGGTAGTTCTCAAAATATAGATTTCTTTGTCCAATTGTGATCCTTCCTAAATCCAAGGAAGGGTGTCGGACTACGAGCATCTGTCGGTCCATATGAAAAGTATCACAATCGTCTTAAAATCTTTATGTCAGACAATTGTGTAGGTAGACCTTCTATTTTAGTTGTGCCTGTTCGGAACATATTTCTTTGTCGTCGGAACAAATTGTCGTTGGGTAGAAATCGACAATGACAATCAAACCAGCACGGCTTTATTCCATGCATCAATCTAAAAGAGTTTGTATCTTCCATGCAGCACGAACATGCCAACCTGTCATGTGTGCTCCAACCAGATAACATACCATACGCAGGGAAGTCACTAATTGTCTATAGAACAACAGCCTTAATATTGAAATTTTGTGTTTTGTGGGCATTGTATGTGAGAACACTGTCATCCTACAGTATTTTCAGTTCATCAATCAATGACCTTAAATATACATCAAGATTTTGGCCTGAAGAGGTAAGACCAGAGATCAATAGAGACAAGAAAAGATTTTGACACTTCATACACAAGCTTGGAGGAAGGTTGTATGAGGTGACAAATACTGGCCAACACGAGTATGGAGTTGATATACCCCCAAATTGATTAAATTCATCTATATATAAACCAAGCCTAACATTTCTCACTTCCATTGTGAAGGTCTGATGAGTACGATCAAAGTGCTTCCAAGCTTCCACGTCAACAGGATGTGTAATCTTTTCTTCATCATGTTGAACTTTATTTGCATGTCATCACATACGTTTAGTTGTCCTCGAAGACATATATAATTGTTGCAATCTAGGAGTGAAAAGGAAGTAGTGGAGCAACTTGTATGACATTTCTTTTGACCTCATGCTACCATTACCTCTTGTCTTTGGCTTGAACCGAGGATGTCTAAATGACAAGCATGATCTGTTATTTTCTTGATCTTTAAAATACAATATGCAGTGATTTGGACAAGCATCTATCTTTTGATACCACATACCTAGAGTGTTGACCATAATCTTCGCACGATAGAAATTTTGTGACAATTTCTCATCTTTGGGCATCATACTCTTCACAATAGAGCATAGATGGTCAAAACATGATTGACTCAAATTAAACTCGGACTTCAGATTCAGTAGTTGAAGAACTACAGACAAGATAGTGTGACTCTCGCAACCATTCTAAAGTGGCTCATCAGCATCTCTAAGTAAATCATAAAATCTACTCGCTTCATCGTTTGTTGATTCTTCCTCTACCCCAGTTGGTACATCAATAGGACCCATAGCATAACCCAATTCTGGTTCTGCGGCATCAAATATCAAATCCATAAATGGATTATCGTGCACCACATCCACCCGTATGTCAAAATTGTTTCAAAATTCTTCACCATGAAGCATCCAATTCTGATAACCACTCACAAAATCCTTCTTGTATAAATGATGTCTAACTCCATGAGGTTCTACAAATCGATTATTCTTACACATCGTACAGAGGCACCTGATTTGACTGATAGGATCCATTGTACTGACACTTGTCGTTGCAAATTCAATAAAAATGTCAACATCATTCATATATTCAAGCGACACCTTATTATCAACTATCCTACGCTACATCCATTCACGGTTTACAACCATTTTATCCTATAATGTTACAGATATTATCTTCACCAGTTAAAAGAGAATCATAATAATGCATCGATAAAAAAATATCAAATTTATCATACATTATTGGTGGATATATATATATATATATATATATATATATATATATCACAAAGATATTTAGAAAGATGAAATCACATTCATAAACATGATACATTCAATTTAAGCATGTTTTCATAATACAATTTCACATGGAGAGCATAATTAATTTGAAAATAACTTCATGTACGCATGGATACAGTCACGTCAAACATTGCAATACATTCAATCATTCATATTATAATAATGTCAAATATGTACCTACAACAAACACACTCCAATATTCTGCTAACTACTACCATGACTAACATGGACTCTGAACTACAAAAATAAGAGCACTTCTATTTTCATACATTCAAATCATGCTCAGCATGATCTCTGAACTCCAGTAAAGCAGTCCTAGATATCCACAACTAAGTGAGTGTGTGAACAGAAAAGTGTTGCATCCAAGAAAGTAAATAACAAGTGATGCTCTTGCAGGACTTACTCACTACGGGTATTTACCCGATTTGCATTGCTTTTGCCTTTGCATTTTTTTCTTATTTCTTTTTGCATTGCATTTTTAAATGCATGTAATGCTTAGCACCAAGCATCGCGCAATTAACTCAACTACGTACCTGTAAAGCACAAATATACAAAACAATACAATACTAAATAATCTACTCAGCCCTCTTACAAAGAGAGAACGCTACAGCTGTACACACACACAACGACCAACTTATCATCACCCGAACAGACCTTCATGATTGGTAGATACAGATCAGAGGCCCGACAAGATGAATGGTGCTCGACTAGTATACGATTGCTCACCGCTATTCCCGCACGAACAAGGGCAGAAAAGAAAAAGAAGAAGAAAAAAAACACAAAGAAGGGCCAATGGAGAATCCGGTACTAGCCGATGAGAACCGCGATAGTGGAGGGCCTCTGGGTCGGCACTCGTCAAGGAGACAATGTGTGTTCCGACGACAACGGTGGTGCAGAGTGGACAAAAGAAAATAGGGAAAGAAAAGAGGGGATGGGAGGTCGGCGATGGCGCCGCTCCGACGGCTTGCAAATGGGGAAGGAAGGAGACGAGGAAAGGACTCGAGAAGGGGGAGGAAGAAGAGGAGGTCGACGATGGCGCCGCTCCGACAGCCTGCGGATGGGAAAGGAAGAAGGTGAGGAGAGGACTGGGGGAGGGGGAGGAAGAAGAGGAGGTCAGCACACGGCGGTGGCACACGACGGTGAGAGAGATGGAGTGAGGGAAGAAGGAGGAGCTGATGGAGAGAAATCGGGCGGCGGGCGACGATGGCACACAGCGACAAGAGAGAATGAGTGAGGAAAGAAGGAGGAGGTGATGGAGAGAAATCGAGCAACGGGCGACGATGGCACACGGCAGTGGTCGGCGGTGGCACACGACGACGAGGAAGAAGGTGTGAGGGAAAAGGAGGAGGTTATGGAGAGAAATCGGGCTGTGGGCGATGGGCGGCGGGCGGTGGGCGATGTGCGAGGGATGAAACAGAAAGGGAAAGAAAGGGGCTCGCATTAGGGTTTTACGAGAAAAATTAGCGATAAAAAAAATTTGTTGCCAATTAGCCACAGAAAAATTATGTCACTCATCCATCGCGAAGTTGCGATGGAGTTTGGGATGAAATTTTTCCATCGCTAATCTGTCGCTAATTAGCGATGGATTTTGAGATAAAAATTTTATGTCGCTAATTCTATGACTAATTCTAATTTTAAGGACGGCTTGTTTTCTCTAGCTAATCCATTGCAAATTTGTGATGGATTATTTTCGTTACAAACTTTCATCGCTAATTAACGCTTTTTCTTATAGTGATTGGACCCAGTCCAAACTAGACCCAGGTCAGACCTGGTCAAACAAGACCAGGTCCAAACTGGATCCTAGCTTTCCAGATCAGATCTAGACCTAAAACCCTTATGGGTCTGGGTTTGATCCTGGGACAGGACCGACCCAAGGAACCAACATACCTGATCCACTTAAATGGGTATGGATCAAGCCGCCATGAGTTGGTACACTCGACCCGACCCGGTTCCAACTTTAAAACAAAAACTTGAGGGTTTTTGTTTGCAATTTTTTAGAAAACTGAAAACCCCTTTTGGTTTTTTCAGAACCTGAATGGCTCTCCGACATCAGCGGTTGGCTGAAAAAACTGTCGGCGATGGTCTCTGGCGACGACTGTCAGATGGCCGGCCAAAGAAGAAACTGAAGAGGGCAAATGCCTCTTCGACGACTTTTATGATAGGGGACATCATCGGTGAGGCGGCGACCCCCGACGCTAGTCACCCTTTCAGGCGACAGTCTCCTTCATCTGGCGACGACCTAGATGAAAACCCCCTTCCAACGAAGGGGTTTCATCGCCTGACCATTCACTCCAGAGGTCGGCCGGTGCAAAAAAAGTGAGGGCATTGTTCCGATGACCGTCCATCTACCAACAAGGCCGCCAACAACTGATGGCGCCCCTCACCTCCTCAGCTAGGTTGCATCGGCAGGTAATATGTAGAAACCCTCTGTAAACAATTTTATTAGAAGGTCATCGGGGCTGCAATCGGCATCGACGTCGGTGAATAGCAATCAATCATCAACTTCCACCCCCATCCTCTGACAGTTGCAAGGAAACAACTCTTTGAATGCCGTAAATGCCCCTCCCCCCGACACCGATGAATCTGCTGGAGAAAGTTGTCCCATGGAAACTGTGTATCGCCGACGTGACCTCACCACCGACGTCGGCATTGAAAGGGGCTCCTTCACCAGTCCGACCACCTGATAGTCATGTTCCACTATACATTGCTACAGTGGAAACCCTGACTTGCGTTCATTTTTTTAAAATCCGGACACCTTTGGCTTCAGAAAAAAGAAACCGAAGGGCCTCTGGTTTATCTTGCGGTTACCGGTACCAGCGACCAGCCAAAATGTCACTGACGACGGTGCCCCCCACTCGGTCGATGGTCTCCCTCTGCGAGTGAGTCAGGGCGGAATAAGAAAAATTGTAGAAACGGGGAAACCCTGTTTCTGCAGTGTACAATGGTCAGTCCCAACCCTGCAACCTGCCTGGTGATTGCAACTGTCGTCGGCACAAAAAAATGACACGGGGCAGAGTCAGATACGCTGACATCAGTGAGCTAAAACCAATGCTCCCGACACACCCACACATGTGCAGCGGAATTACACAAATTGTGAGCCCATAACCCAATGTTGGCGTATTCGCAAAAACATATCCAAAATGTAAATACATACTTGTAGATGCCATGAAGTGATGTGCAGGTGCTTGTCATTCTTCGCAGCCTATTGACACCTACGATGAGCCTAGGCCTTAGGTCGATGGTGAGCCGGACCCTGAACCCAATAGGAAATTTCCTAAATGTGAGTAATGAGGACGTTTGGTTGATGTCTCTCATCATACATACAGCCCAAACCCCTTTATATAATGAGAGATAGGGGTGGTTATGTGAATATGGTCTCTCTACATTCACGTACCTCCCACCCCCACTATCTGTCCACTAACTTTCCTCTAAACAGCCCACTAACAGTATCAAATCAGAACAGCTTATGGGTTGGTCCCAGACCCGTAATGTCCAACATAAGATCATTGCAATGGTTGTGCATCAATAACTCAAATCAAATAAATCAACCTCTAACATCAATTCTCTTCAGTACAAATTAAATGAGCAAAATAAAACCGAAAGACGTCTATAGTAAAACTGTAAAACCATACATGAAGCTGACATCAATGAAATGGACTCTCCATATACACATATACAAACATTCACTGCATTTATCACAACCAAAGTTTCCTCATTCATATTCATATTCAATGGTCGTGTACCACTAATTCTGTAGAGGAACATCAATCTGCTACTTTGCTTTCTCCAAATTCCATCTCTGCAAAGAAGTCGAATCTTTCAATATCATCTTTGGCCGTGGCTGCAGGGGGGAAAGTGAGGGCCCCGCAGTGTTGCTCCCCTAAGTTTAGCACAGCACTGCTAGAGCCATAGTGTGAGAGATCAGTCAAGTATGGGAGACACTCGTATCCATCCAAACTGAGATCATGTGCATGGTTGATATGGGTATGAGCTGCTTCCAAGAATATATTAGTATGGGATGAGGCGACCATGTCGTCATGGCCATCCCCTACGTTGGGCCCGGTGCAATATCCACGGTTTTGGAGAAAAACTCTGCATAGTACCCAGTCCTCCTGTGGGAGTATCAAAGGGAGAAGTAACTATCAGAGAGAAGAGTTTTGTCTCGAAGAAAAAAAAAATTATGGGAGAGGAGCATTTATATATGCATTATATGGCTTGTTGGTTTCGTGGGAATTACAATCTTTTTTGTATGAAAATGGCTATTTTCCAGTTGGAACATGAAACAGATGCGACCTGCGAGAAAACTGGTCAGCCCGAGGCGCCCACAAGGGTCCACACTTTCTGCAGGACGTGGAGTTTTCGTATGAAAACTCTCCCCCATGGCTCCCTTTGGGGAAATATTTTGCTGGAAAACGTGATGTCATATAGGGGCCTGGTTGCTTCTCGAAGGGGTGAGCATTTCATAGGAAAGGCCCACCTTGTCAAACAAACGGGTCCATTTGTTTTGTTCCCATGGATGTGAATGAGTTTTTATGAGAACAAATTTCTAAAGAATCAAGCCAGCTCAACCTTCTCATAAGAGTTCCTTCATGTAGAGGAGATATGAATGGATTTATACATAAAAAGAGAAGGTGGTGGAAAAAACTAGGGCCCACTTATGCCAACACAGGGCACTTTCTCACTATAGTGATAGTGATTGGACATTTGTTTCACTCGTGGTGGGAAAAGGGATGCCAGCTCAACAATTTCTCATGTAAATTGCATGAACAAGTGGCGGTTATGGTTTCCAACTCCAGATATCCGGATGATGTTGGGCATGATTGATACAATGACATGATGATGATGATGATAGGGGGGATTAGTATGATGTGGGCAATAATAGTCTGCTATTTCTTCAAGCAATGACAATGTTGGCAATCAAAAGGACATCATTTTTCCATAGGCCCGAGTTCTTGTGTGTATCTGGATATGGGCAGCTGTCCTCTCAGGTCCAATGATTGAAGAGGAGAACAAGTTGGAGTATCCAAAGTTCAGATAAAATTTCTGTTCAAGCTGCAATTTTCTTTGGGCCATGGAACATCTCAAGTCATTCATGAATGGTCAGGTTAATGCTGCTATGTTTTCCATTGCGTCAAATCTTTTGAAAGTAAACATATGAGACACCTGCAACCTGATGGTTAATGTATGTCTTGGTTTCAAGCTCTCACAAGGTTGCCTACCAAAACAAGACACTTGGATCAAGAAAGATGGGCATGATCTTGTTTGCTATTTAACCTTCAAAACTCATTTTACCATTTAGGGGTATATATATATATATATATATATATATATATATGATTTTGATGCTTTTTGGAAAACCCACTTACAGATGGAAATCGGACGCTTCAAACATGTTTTATAATGAATAAACCATGTAGATCACATGTGATTGGAAATCCACAATTAGTTTTTTTAACATTTTCTTGAATGACTGGTGGATCAAATCCTACACGTGATCTAAATGGTTTATTCAGTATAAAACATGTGTTGAAACGTACGATTTCCATCTATAAGTGGGTTTTCGAAAAAGCATCAAAATCAACAGTTTGAAATGCACCCAAAGAACTTTTTTTCAAAAAAAAAAAATGCACCTAAATATTTTTATCAAAAAAATAAAATGTTTACGTGGAAACATATCCAAATTGCCATTCTTAAAAAATTGACCAGTTGAATCCATGTGAAGCCAATACTGGTTGACACCTATGATTTTTTGCTAGTTAATACCGTATCATCGAAGCAGACAATACTTTTCCTTCTTACGGGAGAATTCGGGGTCCACACGGGATAGCTGCATGGACTGGTGTTTGGTTGCAAGGCCTGTTCACTTTGCTTTTGGTGAAAAAAAAAATGACCCTTTTCTCACAAGAAAGAGACGTTTTCCTGTGAAACAATTGGAGCCTAGTAGCATTTGATACACACTCATCTTGGGCGAGTGTGAGCACACCTCTAGGGATCCGGCTCTTTTGTTCCACAAAAATGGGACGCAAGCCACGTTTGCTTCCAGTTTTAAAAAAAAGACTGTATTCTATTGATCATAGCTGTCCACTTTCCCACCTGTCTGTGCGTATGACCATAGCTGTCCACCATCATGCCAGGATCGATGCACAGTATCATATGTCATATGACATGATGCTTTTATGACCGTGGGTGTGCGTGTGGAGATTCTATCTCCCTAGCGGGATCCTATGCCGAAATTTAGCCGTCCCACTGATGCATCTGGATGGAGGTGAGAATTTGACTAATTCTAACCATTGGTTGCAAAGTTAGATTGAATCACGTAATATGTGACATGATAGAATCCGTACTCAATAAAATTGGCTGCCATATACAACTAAGGTGAATGCCTTCTTGTTTATTTTTTTAGGCAAGCTGGGGTTATAGGCAGACCCCCCACCAGTTATTATTCAAAGTACCACTGGGGTTTTGAACCTGCAACGTCCCACCACAGGGAAACGTGCACTGATAGCTCCTACCAACCACGCGCGGAACGGGTAATGAATGCATGTGCAGAATTGATCATGCATGGAAGCAAAGGATGGCATACCTTTGGTGGTGTGTGTGGGGTCTCCAGCCTGTACTCATGCATGACCCACCTCGTTTTAACACCCCTTGGGGCTCTTCCAAGGTAGAAAACAAGAGTCTTCCGCATCCCTACGATCATATGTGATGTCGAGTCGACCACCGTCCGATCTTTGCCCGTGGCTTTCCAGTACCCCTCCTTGGTTGCTCGATTGGTACGTGATCCAGTAGCATATTTCCGGTCCCGAAAGTTGAAAAAGTACCACTCGTTAGCCCCAAGCTGTGCTTCCACTAAACCAAGGTTAAGGACAGTCAGTTCACATTAAATCCTAAAATACATGACCATGAGTAATCGTGCAATGCTCGGCCTCGTATTCTGTTAACGATACACTGGGCCTAGCCAACCCTCTACTCTAAGCAGGTTGATTCATCAAATTGGCTCATAATTCACAGAGAGGAAGATTTGATTTTCACCCGAACCAGTTGTATTAGCCCTTCACGACGAGGGCAGATCAGGTACAATGTGATTGTACACTTTCCATGTGCTGCTGCACCTGATCGCCCACCATCTGCTGTTGGGAACCATAGCTGAAGTGAAAAGATCAGGTGCAATATGATTGCACAAATATTTGTGCATTAAACACCTGATTACCCTCCATCTTGGGTTTGTGGGGCCTAAGGATTGATGGAGGGCAACCAGGTGCTTAATGCACAAATTTTGTACAATGTAATTTTACCCGATCCGAACTCATAGTTGAAAGGCTGTATCCTGCAGATGGGAGGGGGGATCAGGTGCAATGTCAATGCATACTTTTAGCCTGCTGCTGCACCTGATCACCCACCATATATATTTGAGATACAGGCTGTCCGTTGTGGGGCCTAAAAACATATGATGGGTGATCAGGTATAACAGTACACTTAAAGTGTGCAATCACATTGCACCTGATCTCAATTCCAAAGATGGTGGGTGATCAGGTGAAGCAGCACACTAAAAGTGTGCAATCACATTGCACCTGATCCTCCCTCCTTCACTACCCAACGACCTGACTGAGCCAACATCAACCTTGCCTCAGGATTTTTACAAAACGGATCCTATCTTTTGACATATACAAAGGATTCTATGTTGATCCTAGCCATCCATTTGATGCATCTTGATGGCTAAGATCACTCCACATCTAGGTGAGAATGTGGACTAATCCTGGCCAATGGTTGGTCGGCTAAGATCAAATGTAGGATTGTTATCATCATGTGTCAAATGATGGGATCCATACCCTTGTTTTTTGAGGGTGCATGTATATCTATGCACCCACTTATCCGGAAATATAAGATAAAATGTAAAATCGAGTTGTTGTGGATAGTATTCTGACTTCCCGACTTATCCTGTCTCCCCATATATCGTAAGGGCAAACGTCCAAGATGCAAATTCTTGTGAAATTTTTAATTTTTATTTTTAAAAAAATCTCAGCAAATAAATAAGTTGAGATTGTAAAAAAAATAAGAGATATAAACAAAAATAAAAATGAATTTCCCAAGAATGTGCTAGTCAAAACATAAAGACTGGCAAAATCATCTTATATTTATTTAAGCAATAATATCATGATATTTTGAACTCGTTATTTTCACACATTTTTTATATATTTTCAAAATATTGTTTATACTTGTCATACTGCTCCAGATGATCCTTGGATCGATGCAACCACTTATCAAAACAACTGTGATAAACTGGGATATATATTGCACATGGCTCTACCAGACAGGCGGTCAGAGTCACCAGTGCAAGCCTGGGTGAAGCTTTGAATCCATGCCATATATTGTTTGATTTAACCATAGACTTTGCCCATGAGAACTCTGCTTTCCTGGTGAGGGAGGACTGTGGTCTGTCACCTGACAGTGAATGACCATAGTTCGAAACCCCAGGAAGCCGCCCCTTGCTGCAAGGTCAAAGCCAAGTGTATTTCCCAGTGGGCAGGGGGAACACCGATCCATCATTTGAAAGAGGGATGGGTTCCGTCATACAACGGTTTCACCAACTGAAAACGTCTCAATGTATGATTGGTGCGTGGTATTATGAAAAAACACCAAAGAACCCTCTCTCTCTCTCTCTCTCTCTCTCTCTCTCTCTCTCTCTAGAGTAACAACCAGAGATAATCCCACATGCAAGTAAGCAACCCGTTATACACAAAGGCCGAAGAATATAAGATCCAATATCAGGTTTTTTACTCAAATAAGAACAAATATGAGTTGGATGAGTAAATTAAGCAAACATTAGAAAGCAACACAGTTTTTTTCCTTTTTTTTTCTTTTAAAGCAATCAGAAAGCAACAGCTAAACAAAAAGATCTCTTAAGAAAGAATAATTGGTGCCTCTTTCCTCTTATAGTTATCCTTAATTTTAGCCTGTGTAGTTATCAAAAAAGCATTATGTGCTGAGAACAGATATAATAATGACAGAGAGAGAGAGAGATGGTGTATCAGATTTGACAGAAAGGAACAGTCTCAAGCAAAATCCGTAATTGGTTTGCGTTTCTCTAATCTCTATCCATTTATGTGTGCATAGGAAAGAAGAGTGATGTAATATATATATGAGAGAGAGAGAGTACGTCTGTTTTCTGGTGTTGGTATCCATTTTTTTATTCCTCTCTCCTAGCTCTAGTTCTAATCTTTCTCTATCACGGGCTATAGGAACATCTTGAGTGGAGATGATGGCACTCTCCATTCCCAGCCTATAGGAATGTGGCTATGGTGCCTGTTTGGCAACAAACCGTTGAGAATTCCTACGGGAAATAAAATATCACCATATCCAAACACTAGTGGTCCACCAGCATATGGACTGCAAAGTACGATTTTAAGAAAATATCAAAAGCACAATGAAGTTAATGATTACTGCCTTCAAAATATGTTTTTTTACCAAAAAAAAACAGAAAGTGGAGAGCAATCTGTTTCCTCCTTTGAAAAAGGAAAAACACGATAAGTAAAAAAAACCATACTTAGATGGGGCACAGGATGAGATCATCAATATGTTTGCTTTCTGGATCTCATCCAATTGTGCTTGGATTGAACAGCATGATGAATGATCTTTTTCTTGTATGAATGCATAGGCTTAGGTCTTCAAAATTAGTCTTCTCGTCCATGTGGACATATTATGGTCCTGTCATAATCATTATCATTAAGCCTTGTTCCATTCGTGTGAGCTCAGTTTATCAGGAGTCATGTGGTGCAGGGGGTAATAGAAAATTGAAAAATTTACAAAAACACGCCTAACTTTTGAGATATTAAGAAATACATGCATGGTTAACAAAGCAATTCTCAAAAGTTAGGCGTGTATTTGTAATATTTCAAAAGTTAGGATGCGTTTGTACATAGGCCAAAAGTTAGGTATGTTTCTGTAAATTTTTATAGAAAAATCATGATGTGCTATTGATTTCTCTTCTCTGTAGTTATGACGTGCTATTAATTATGACGTGCTCCAATGCTTGAATCATGGAGAATGAATAGGATTGATTCTCTGAATTGCTTTTGAATAATAACACATTGAATAACTCAATTCTGTGATGCATGCTTCCATCTTAGGACATGGAAAAGAAATGAGCAGATTTTCATTTTTTTTTCTTAATTTGACAACTTTAGCTACAAAAATAGGGTGTAAGGTTGTTGATCTTATTGTGTAAACTTGAAAAATAAATCTGTCTCATCCAAAGTAAACAGAGAAGTTAAAGAAGTTAAAGAAAAGGGATTGAAGGTATGAAGCATCCATTGTGGGATGATTCGTGTGTTATATGTGCTAGTTAGTGGCCGTAGGTGCATAAACAATTGCATCTAACGTTTCCTATGATAATGGGGGAAACTATATGAACAACCAAACTTCAAATGAGTGGAATAAATTATATTGATCAATAGTTGATGACCATGGTGGAGCTATAATTAACATAATTCATCGCATAATATTATTTCTAGCAGAAGAATTGCAGAAAATGTCCATTTCTTCCATTCTAAGGACCTCATCACTAGAAAACAGAAGGAACATATAAAAGAACAAGAAGAAACACTCATTGGTGATCCCTTGTGTTCAACATCATAACACAGAAAGCATTATCATAATCATCATCATCAACAAAACGATACCAACAACAAGAGAAACAAGAAAAGCATCACATGCTTACCTGGTAGCATCCATGGCTCGCACGTGTGCAGGTTTACCTCCACCATGTTGTCACAAGGCAATCCTTCGTTGGCAATCTTCTTGTACAGATAATAGCAAACCAACTCCTCATCTCTTGGATGAAACCTAAAGCCCGGTGGGAGTCTGGCCTGCATGCTTTTCAAATCCATGGTTTGGAAAAGCACGGGCTAAAGGAAATGGGAGGTTGGGAAGTTCTTATATAGAAGTAGCCCGCTTTGGCCAGGCTCTTCATGATCAAAAGGCACAAAAAACAATAATTATATAACGATAAAAGTATTACTATTATTATGACAAAATATTATTATTACTGTTATGATAATATTACTAATAATAGATGCACTTGTTATATCTAATTCGGTCTTGATAGCTACCTTTGCTTTAGCTTTCGTACTTCCTCTTCTTCCCTTGGGGTTTAGGTGGTACCGGTGCATGTAGACTTATGGGACGTCTAAACGATCGTAAGTTCATGATGCAATAACCTCAAGTGTGTAATACAAGGTTCCTGTCAATTTTCGATGACTTATCTTTTCTCAATCTTGGAGAGTTTTATGGCCAATTTGGGCTCCTCTCATCTGGTACAGGCAACACGTGAATGCCTTCAAGTTAAAGGGACGTTACGAGTTCGAAACCAAGGGTGTGTCCCTTGCCGCAAGGCCAAAGCTGGGCGTACTCTCTGGTGGGCAAAAGGGACCTGGGTTTTTATACTAATGAGTTCGCATGCCCGTGAGGTGTTTTTCGTTGATTATCAAAAGAAAAAAACTGAGAGTTTTTATCGTGAAGATGAAATTATGATGATCAATTTCTCCAACGCATGTCTTTCAAAAAAATCCAACTTATGGACTATCTTAGATGAAGGGTCTCCTTTTCAAATTAAGCCCATCGGAGGGCTCTCCCCCTATCGCCTTCTTGCTCAGCATGCACTATACGAATCATGGGAAGTTTATGTTGGGATAAGCCACGATGTGTGGCAGTTACCCACGATATGGTAACTTCCCCTTTGGTGTTCCTTCCTATAAACATACGGAAAATTAAGGAGGAAATGGTTACGCTAATCGATCCCCTGTTGCGGCTATATAAACGGATGTCAATGAGAAACCCATATGAAGAGAAAAACATAGAAAAGGGTTAAGGAAGAAATTTACCTTTTCTGAGTTTTTCGTTCAAAGAGGGAAAGAAGGATCTTGCTCACCGACTGCTGAAGGAGCCTGCATTCATTGGAGGGGTGCAGTCCGACTGAGGAGTGAAGCTCACCCTGTTCCAGCCATCAGCGCCAACCACCCGCCATCATCCGGTTTTTCGATGGCCGCCTTAGGTACACTTACGCCTTCACTCTGGTTTTGTTGTGTGTTGCAGCAAAGAGGAAACCCAACAATGGGTTATGGGCCCATGCCACGCTTCCGCTGCGAGGGCTCGTTCGCATTTTTTTGGCGACTGTCGCCATGGGGTGACAGTGTTTTCCGGCAGAGCAGAGTCACTGTGGGGCGACGTTGGTCGCAAGCAAAGACAGTCAGCTATAAAAAAAAACTCGTATGAGGTTCAAATTTACTTGTGGCCATCGGGCTGCAGGGTGATTAGCCGTTGTCAAGGTCACCGTGTTTCAACACTGGCATCTTTTGCCAGCCTTTGAGGGTTTAAAAACCCCCTCCTTTTTTTTTTGCTACTCTCCTCTGTTGTCGAGCAGTGGGGGTTGCCATGAGGGTGTGTCGCCGGGAAATGGCAGCTTTCGACGGTCGATTCAACGGTGTCTAGGGTCGTCCGACGACATGCAACATTCGGCAACGTACGACATCCGAGGCATATTGGATTTCAGCTTTGGGGCTGTGTCGGGTGGCAGACATTGCCGGAGGGGCATCATCAGTTGGGCTTCGTGAGGGTCGACAGCAGGTGACGTGGGTTGCCGACAGGCAACGTCAATCGTCGGCAGGCGACATTGATCGTCGGTAGGTGACATCGGTCACTGGCTGGCCGAATGGGAAAAAACCCCATTCAGTTTCACCGATTTTATAAACAGAAACCCTCAAGTTTCTTTTTTTTTTGCCTTTTATCGATGGAACTGGATCGGGTCCGGGTATGGATCTGATCCAGAAAGACCAGGTCTGACCCGAGTTATGTTTATACCGGGTCAAACCCGGGTTCGGTTCATACCGGATCAGACCCAATTCCGGTTCACACCATGTCAGACCCGAATCTGGTTCATACCAGGTCACACCCGAATCCAGCTCATATTGGGTCAGACCCAGATCTAGTAAGGGTCCATGTACTATTTGGACTGAACCAGATCTATGACTGATTCAGCTCTTTATGGGACCGGTTTGGAGTCATTTTTGACCAGTTTCTTCCAGTTTTTCATCGATTCTGAGATGCTAATACCCTATTTTCGTAAATATAAGAAGATACAGGGATTTTGGCATATGGTTATAGGATTTTTTTTATGAACTTTTGTTCATACTTGACACCGGTTCATAAGGTTCAGAACCGATTTGGACCCTTGGATGACTAGTTCGGGGTTGTTTCAGACCGGTTCAGAGTATTTTCAGATCAGTTTTTGCTTATGGACCCCAGGTTTTACCCATTTAAACTTGACTTTTGTTACTATTCATGTATTTTATTTATAATTATGCATGCAAAAATGAATGTATAATATTGGCATCAAGGATAGTTAGATGACTTAGTGAATTCATGTCACCAAAGTGACTGAATAAATGTATGTTGTCAAATTTTAATTCTATCATATAGCTTTAGCCAATATTAATATCATACTTAGATTTATGAAACGATAAATGACTCAAAGGTAGTTTTATCATGGTTGAAATTTAGGTAGGGTAAAATAAGGCAAATGTGTTAAGATAATCGCATGTGAGTATCTAAAAGGTACCTTGTGATGATGGTCTAGCTTCGCATGAGCCTTAGTTTTATCAACTATGGTCGATAGGCGAAGTGATTACATGTGTTGGAGTTTTACCAAAGTAAGACTTCAATGACCCCCTGCACTCGCTAGGAAATAAGCATATCAATGGGTCTTTCATTTATTGCTTTTTTCATCAAGTTTGTCTCACATGAATTCTTTTTTATACATATCTTTTATCATGCAGTTCCTAATCCTGTGATTCTAGATGGCTTTAGTTCTGTTTTTTTTCTTGATGGATTTAATTTTAGTGATTGGAAAGAAACTGTCCTTTTCACATTAGGATATATGGATATGGATTTGGCCTTAAGAATGGATGAGCATACTGCCCTGACAGATCAAAGCACTGCTGAATAAAAGAGTGCTTTTGATAAGTGAGAGCGCTCGAATAGACTTAGCCTATTGCTTTTGCAATCTAAGGTGGCCAAGAATATTCGCAGTGTTATCCCACAATACAAGATAGTGAAGGAATTATTGAATGTCATTGAGGCACAGTTTGTCAGTTTCAATAAGGTCAGGGCCAGTACCCTAATGTCAAAACTCATAACTATAAAATATTCTGAAGGGGATAATATTCGCCAGCACATTTTAGAAATAAGGAGCATAGTGTCTCAGCTGAATGACATGAAGTTGACCATTTCTAACTCATTTCTAGTGCATTTGATTCAAGCGTCCTTACCTTTAGAGTATAAACCTTTCAAAATCTCTTACAATACATATAATGATGAATGAACATTCAATGAACTTATGTCCAAGTGTGTTGAAAGGGAAGAGAGATTAAAAAGAGCGAAAGTGCAAAGTGCATATATGACTTCTCATGGCTCCAAGGTAGGATCAAAGAAGAATGCATTTAAAAAAACCGCTAGAAAGAAGTCAGCAGAAGATAAGTCATCTTAGAGCAAGCAATATGATTATGCTCTCATAAAGTGCTTCTTTTGCAAGAAGAAGAGATACAAAAAGGTCGATTGCAAAAAGTACAAGAAATGGTTAGAAAAGAAAGGTAGATTGTCATTTATTTTTCATGAATATAATTTATTACATATTTCTGAAAATAGCTGATAGATTGATTCTAGTGCTACTGTTCATATTGTCAATTGTTTGTCGTCGTTCTTGAACAGAAGAGAACCAACAATACATGAGAAAAACATATATTTGGGGAACAAGATGTGTTCACATGTGAAGGGTGTTGGGACCTGCAGGATCACTTTAGATGCCGACGTAGATTTAGATCTTCATGATGTCTTTTATATTCCATCATACAATAGAAATTTAATTTTAATTTCAAGTTTGGATAAATTTGGATATTGCTTTAAATTTGAAAACTCCAAGTTATTCATTTACAGAAATTCAATTGAAATTGGTTATGCATTAGTTTATGATGGTTTATACAAATTTAGCGTGAAGATCCAAACTCAAGAGTATTTGACTTCTGAATACAGGTTAGTTGGCAACAAATGTAGCATGATTAATGATAAATTCTACATGCTTTGGCATCGAAGGTTGGGTCATATCTCTGAAAAGAGAATAAAGAGACTAGTAAATGAAGAGATTTTAAAATCTCTAGATTTTACCAACAATAACCCATGTGTTGATTGCATAAAGGCTAAGTAAACAAACACATATAAAGAGGGTGTCAAACATATTAATGAGATATTGAAAATAGTCCATACGGATATATATGGACCATTTAACCCTTGTTATACAGGTGAAAAATCTTTTGTCACTTTTATTGATGATTATTCATAGTATATGTATCTCTACTTGATTTATGAAAAATCTAATATTTTTTAGATATTTAAAGAATTTAAGAAAGAAGTAGAGAAACAAATCGATAAAGTTATTAAAATAGTCAGGTCTGATAGAGGTGGCGAATATTATGGTAGGTTTACTAAGATGGGGCAAAGGGAAAGACCATTAGCGCAATTTCTCAAAGAAGAAAGCATTGTGCTTCAATATATCATTCCTGGTAGTGTCTATCAGAATGGCGTAGCTGAAAAGAGAAATCGTACGCTTAAATAAATGGATAGAGCTATGTTAAATTATTCAACTCTTCTCATTAAGTTGTGGGGTGAAGGCTTAAGGACAATTGTGCATGTTTTAAATAAGGTACCTACAAAATCTGTGCCTAAAACTCCTTACGAGTTTTGGACAGGTAGGAAACCATATTTGTCTTATATGCACATATAAAGATGTCCTGCTGAGGCTAAGTTGTATAACCTTCACGTTAAAGTCTTTGATCCAAGAACAACCAGTAGATATTTCATTGGTTATCAAGAAAGATAAAAAAGATATAGGTTTTACTGCCTATTTCACTCATAACAGATTGTTGAAATGGATAAGGCAAAATTTCTTAGAGATGGTTCAGTAGGATTAAGTACACTTCAAAACCTTGGTTTTGAGAAAGTATATGATCAAGTTTCACCACCTGTTAAGGAAAACACCGAGAGATACTATATTGTTATCCCTAATGATGATATGGTTGATCACCCGGTTATTGATGCACAAATCCAAAATGAACCTATTGTGGACAATGCAGAAGAGTACGAACAAGTTTAATCTAAACTTGTAGAACGACATGTTTGGAGATTCACAAGAATTAGGAAATCTGCCATACATCCTGACTATGTGGTATACCTTCAGGAGCCTGATGATTTCATAAATATAGATGCTGACCCGTTGACTTTTATGAAAGTTGTTGAAAGCAAACCATCTTCGCACTAGATAAAATCCATGAAAGAAGAGTTGGACTCTACGACTAAGAATCAAGTGTGAGATCTTGTCGAATTACCTAAAAAAGTAAAACCCATAGGGTGTAAATGGGTCTTTAAGACCAAAAGAGACTCCAAGGGTGACACAAAGAGACATAAGGCAAGATTGGTTGCTAAAGGATTCACCCATATGAAGGGCATTGACTATAATGAGACATTATCTCCTATCTCAACTAAGGAGTCAATGAGAATAATTTTGGCCCTCGTAGCTCATTGTGACTTAGAGCTACATCAGATGGATGTAAAACAACATTCCACAACGGGGATCTGAATGAAGAGGCATACATGGAACAATCTCTTGGTTTCTTTGAAGATGATCGTTTGGTTTGTAAGCTTAACAAATCAATATATGGACTTAAACAGACCTCCTGACAATGGTATGTTAAATTTTCCCAAGTCATTGTGACTTTCAGGTTTGCAGAAAATATTATTGATCAATGTATATACCGTAAGGAAAGTGAGAGTAAGTTCATAATATTGATGTTGTATGTGGATGACATTTTGCTTGCAACCAACGATATATGTGAGGTTGCTTATGTACTTGGCATAGAGATCCGTCGAGACAGAGCAAAAGGCTTTTTAGGCCTCTCCTAAAGATCCTATATAAATAAGGTATTAAAGCGATATGGGATGGAGAATTGTTCTCCTGGTATAACACTTATATCAAAAGGTGACAAATTGAGCCTAAAAGATTATCCACATAACGAAATTGACAAAGCACATATGAATGTTTATCCATATGCATCTGTTGTTGACAACTTGCAATATGCGCAGACTTGTTCTCGTTCATATATCTCTTTCGCAGTAGGAGTGCTTGGCAGATTTCAGTCTAACCCAGGCATATCCCATTGGAAGGCTGCTAAGAAAGTCTTGCGGTATTTGCAAGGGACAAAAGACTATATGTTGACGTATCATAAAGTTGATCACCTCTAGGTCACTGCCTACTCAGATGCAGACTTAAGAGAATGCCTTGATAGTAGAAAGTCTACTACTGGGTATGTCTTCTTAGTTGCTTGGGGCGCGATCTCTTGAATGAGTGGGAAGCAGACGACCACTGCTGCTCACACCATAGAGGCAAAATTCATAGCATTGTATGAGACCACTTCGCAGGTCATATGATTGAAGAACTTTATATCACAGTTAAAGGTGGTTGATTTCATCGAGAAGCCATTGAAGATCTACTGTGATAATGAAGTTGTGGTGTCCTTTTCGAATAACAATAAAAGTACTACTCCATGTAAGCATATGAAATTAAAGTACTTTATTGTTAAAGAAATGACAAAGAATCATCTAGTGCATATTGTTAATATTGATACCAAAGAGATGATTGTTGATCCTCTTACTAAAGGGCTAGCACCGGGATTATATTTCGAACATGTATTGAGGATAAGCTTGTTAAACTCTTTTTGACATATGCATAAAGTGATCACATTCAGTTTATTGATTCTCTTTATGGTTGTTTGTTGTCAAACTCATAAGGATTAGATATTTAACTAAGGATTAGATATTTAACTAAGGATCTATAGAATAGATTGTAAAGGCCAATCTATTCATCAAGTGGGAAAAGGTTTATCGTCAAAACAAGTGGGAGAATGTTGTGATAAACCACGATATGTGGCAGTTTTTCATGATATGGTAACTTCCTCTTTGGTGTTCCTTCCGATAAACATACAGAAAATTAAGGAGAGAACGGTTACGCTAACCGATCCCCTGTTGAGGCTATATAAACGTGTGTCAATGAGAAACCCGTATGAAGAGAAAAACATAGAAAAGGGTTAAGAAAGAAATTTACCTTTTCTGAGTTTTTCGATTAAAGAGGGAAAGAAGGATCTTGTTCATCGACTGCTGAAAGAGCCTGTGTTCATTGGAGGGCTGCAGTCCGGCTGAGGAGCGAAGCTCACCCTGTTCCAGCCACATGCGCCAACCACCAGCCATCATCCGGTTTTTCGATGGCCGCCTCAAGTATGCTTACGCTTTCGCTCTGGTTTTGTTATGCGTTGCAGCAAAGGGGAAACCCAACAGTTTATTCCTTACCAAAGAGAGAGAAGCACTGAGAAGCTGTTGTTAATTTTTATACTTGTTGACATGATATGGTCTTTTTCTTGTGATACTTTTGTATGTGTGCGTGAAAATACTGAAAAGGATCGGGTTGTAATGGATCAGACAGTTTGGCAGTACTGCTTCTTCATGCAAAAGCTGTTCCGATATATGTGGCACATCCCTGACTTCAGAAGTGATCGAATAATTGATGTTAGAGATGTTATATTGGCAAGGCATTTGAAAGGTAAAGGTCGTAAGTGGGTTTTCATCTGGAGATGTTGGGTGTTCTTATCTCCTGATGATTGATCTGGTTGAAAGGAAATAATAGAATTTTCAGAGAAGTGCATCAAGATTCTATTATTTTTTGGAGGAAAACCAAATGGGAACTTCTAACGAGAATTCACTTAAAATGGCCCAATGAGGACCTGAATTGGATTTATCAAGAGGAGGGGAGGGGGGTCTGAATATATGCTTAAATGTTAATTATCTTGAGTGATAACTCATCACTTAAGTATATCTGATACATGGTTGAATCCAATTTTTAAATGTAATATTAGGCGGCTGTTAGATACATGGTTGCTCAAACTCTCTTTGACCAGCAGATCTGTAGAAACTGTTACTTTTTAAGTAAATGGATATGGTATCGTCTTTAATCTTTCTCTCAAAAAAGTACCTGATGTAAATTCTTTCGATTCTTAATTGAATAAATATTTTTCTTTCAGAAAAAAAGGATGAGACGGTTTCATCTAAGTCTGTATCCAAATGATCAAGATATATATGGATGAAACCAACTTGTATATCTATCCATAGAAGGCACAAATTTGTCATGATTTCATACCTGGATCAACGGTCAGGAAACTAAAGGTTGACGATAATTTCTTCAGAAAGAAGAGGTTCAGCGTGAAGGTAATGGATCAGTGTTTTGGATCTGGTTCCAACTCCCTCGGGTGATCAGCCTTTTGCAGCAACTACCCCCTGCCTCCTGTTAGGCAACCAACCATCTAAAAAGTGAACGTCGATAGTAAATTGCCGTGAAAACCGATTGTTGACTAATGTTAAGATTTTTTAATGCCCTCAGCAGGGAAAATAAATTAAACATGCAGTTCCCGTGCCCACAAAAAAACAGATCCAAAACACTGTTGGACTTGATCCATATCATACACGGCGCAGATAGCTACGAGAGTAGATCAGGTGATTTGTCAAATCACTTTAGGAAAGTGATCTGCCATCCTCACGGTCCATTATGATGATCAATGGTTACCATTCACTTTTTGGCGGGCCCCCCACCTCCCACAAGAAACCGTTGAACTGAAACAATGAACTGTGGAGATGTTAGATCACTTTCCCAACGTGATTTGGCAGATCATCTGATCTGCTCTTGATAACTACCCGTAAACAAAAGGAGAGCAAATCACGGTGGAAAAATGCTCTAACATCCCCACCATCCATTCTAGTGATCTGATGGCTGCCAATGATGATGTCATCAGCACCTTTTTGGTGGACCCCATAACTCCCATATGCCACAAAGAGATACAGGCACAAGCTCAGAGATGAGCTCTAAACGTGAGCTCTATTTTTTTTTTTTTTGCAAAACAAAACATTGGGACACGGTCTTTTTTAATTTTTAATCAATAAAATTTTATTTTAACAATTTTTTAATATTTAAGATACATTTTTATTCAAAATTATTAAAATAATAATTATGCATCGATAACCACGAGAGGGTTGTCCGTGGGGTGGTTATGAGGGTGTTAAGATGAAGACACTGGATCAAACCTCACTGGTGCACCGGTGCGTGTCTATAGCTTTCAGAGGTGGCCCACCTAAGGCAGGGTGGCCACGGGGTCACACCCAGGTATCCCTGGCTTTAATGAGGGTTCCTCGTCATGAAAAAAAAAATGTGTGTATAGCATGCCAGCGTCACATCATTGGAACACTGCCAAAATGCCACATACACCTGCCAGCAGGTAGACCTCAAAGTGTGGAGAGCTAACGAAGGCGTGGCTGTGTGATCGGGGCCGATCACGTTTTACGTGCTGGGGTCAGGCACTACCGTGGTTGGGGGCCGAATACAAATCAGACTTATTGTCATTGTAGTAACCTAAATTTTTCATGGGTTCATAAAAAAAATCAAACTATTTAAACCATAATCATGCATAGATTGATATAATTCAAACTGAATGTGCTATGGAGGGAGCCCACCTTACATACCCCTATGGAAACAATTTGTAATTGGACCAGGTCAGGTCCCCACGTGGGGGTGGCCATACACGAGGATCGACCATGGAAAAGTTTCGTCGTAGGGCCCACCACTTTGGAATTTTTTTAAGCAAACCGCCCTCCTTATAAAAGTGATGCTGTGATCAACAAATTGCTCATGCAAAACCGCCCTCAATACTCTATGGGATAGGCTTACAAAAGTGATGTTGTGATTAATTTAAAAAGTTCTGCATTGGGGCATCAAATTGTAAGAGCACCAAAGTACCGTAATTGGATGGCTAGAAACTTAGAGACATTTGCTGTGTTAAGTTCTATCCGTTTCTGGAAGGATAGAGATAGACTAGGGTTGCAAACGGTTCAGATTTCGGATCCAAAAATACACTGGTTAGTCGATTTGGTTCGAATCCTGAATTTGCAAAATCACCATCCCATATCGGAACCATTTGCAACCCTAGGATAGACCTCCTCCAGATTGGTATCTGAATGGTTTTGAAATGTAACACGCTGCACCATGAATTATCGACTTTCTTATTAAAATGGTAAGGATCTGTCTATCCCCGGCTTGCTTATCCCAAAAAAAAAAGAGAAGAAAAGAAAATTTTGCATTCAAGAGAATGGGCAAAAAAAAAGAAAAAGTCGCCATGGAAGACCGGCTAAAAAATTCCGTAAATAATGTGTATGGTACGATTTGGTAATTTTATAAAATAAGGTAATAAAGCAAACTTGAGATTTCTTTTGAAAATCAAGTCAGTGTGTACGAACCAGTGTTCAGATCTATCACGTTCGATAAAATTGATCCTAAAATATTCTTGAAAAGTAATTTTGTTAAATATAAATTTTCAATTTTCTTATAATTTTCAATGTTGTGGTAGAATTATGAAAATGCGGAGTTGTTTTTTTCGGGTTTTCAAAATTATATTGAAAAATAAGTGTTTGAATTAGGGTTTTTTTCTAACGATGGTAATTAGCTAATAAGGCCTATGGTTGGGTGCCACCAAACGAGTACGGATCCCATCATTTGACAAAGGATGGGTTCCAATCCTAGCCATCCAATCAAAGCCTAAGATCAGTCCACATTTTTTCCTGGATGTCCTATGTCAAAGTATGGGATCCTTTTGCCACCAAACACCTGAAACACATTCGATCCACACAATTGGCTTCAAGAGTGAAACAAGTCGACAGGCTATATCGCATTAAGATATGACCTAATTGCAGAATAGCCCAAATTGGCGAATTGGCTAATCCATATATGATATCTCAAAATAGCAAAGATGGCACACTAGATACATGGTTTGAGTTATTTACAGTCACCAATAGTTAGATTTATGCAAATCAATGGAGGTATAAATACAATTTGCAGTGGTTTAGGACCATGCCATCTGCACGGACCATACGCACGGATTAAAAAACATATCCAACCAATAAAATGTGTGTATATATATAAGTTTCTGGACCACCTACACCGACCTAGTAGAACCTATAACTTTTCATTATTCTTAAACTTTGTTGTTGACCAAACCCTACAGATATTATCTACGTGCATTTCTTAGTAGAAAAACAAGTTTTGGATCATTTGATTATGATGTAATGTAGGTTTTTTAAAATCTCAAAAAATATGGCCACGACATACCAAAACTTCAAACAGAGTAAGCTAAATGCATCTATGAGATTTGACCGAGAAGATGCATCCCACACCCATGATTTCTACTTGGGGTGTGTGTGTAGTATTTGGTACAGTATTATTCACAATTAGTTTTTGGGTTCAAAAACCTGTCAAATTCTGTACGTTGTCCCTCCACATTGGATGGTGAGCACCATTAAGTTTTGCGTTTATAGACAGCTCCCTCTTTTTCTGTCTTTCATTTTTTGTGATAGGGAATAACCCCTCGGTTATAAACCTAACCATCCAACAATCTTATTTAACCCGGGCTTTAAGAAAAGCTTATAAAACACATAGGATCTGTTTCATAGTGTTTATTTAGTAACCACACAAGCTTTTGATTGAATCACTTGAACGTTGGCAAGTCATATTCAAGTTTAGTTTAACCCAAGCCATCAATCAAGTCATCCTCAAAAGAGCTATATGTGAACATAAACTCTTCGAAATACAAGCGAATTGCATCCTATAAGTAACGGTTTCATATGGCAATTCCTTGAAAACAAGTCATCCCATCTTTTTCATTTTATAAATTTACGAGAATTGCTTAATGACTGATGCCTATAGGATAAGCTGGACACATCCTTTCTCACTTTTTTTTTTTCTAAATTTGAAGCCATAAAATAATCATTGACTACAGCAAAATTTTCTAATCTCGTTGATCATTAATGCGTTCTTATGAGAAACATCCAAGTAACTACATTCTTTGTGATAACATGTTTAATTGGGAATTGCACAAACAAACTTCATTTTTGTCAACCACATGATGTATCCAAATATTTAGCTCTGACTTTCTACAATGACAAAGGTGCCAGTTGTTCACTTTGCACTTTTCCTTATTCGTAGGATGAAACAAAGTCTAAATATTTTACCTACCCCAAAAAATTTTCTTGATAATCAGGAAAAACCACCTCACTCACTCGCAAGCTCATTAGTATAAAAAGCCCGGGTTATTCTTGCCCAACAGGGAGTATACCCAGTCTTGGCTCACTCCAAGACGTGCACTCAAGGGTTTCGAACTCATGTCATCCCTCCACTTGGTCATGTTCACATATCCCCCTATACCTAGGGATGCAAACAGTTTGGATCCGGAACAGTTAAATACACGAGTTGGAATCAAATCTGGAATAGCTAAAAATTGCAAAACCTCCATCCTGGATCCGACCCATTTGCATCCCTACCCCCAGCAGATGAGTGAAGCCATTGTTGGCCTATCCAACGTATTATGGTGACCCAATGATGTTGTGGGTGAAATTAGGATGACTGAAAATTGTTACCTGATCGTCTGATATAGCAAATCGTAAAAAAAAAAAAAAAGTCAGATCATGTAAGCTTGAACACAGTCCAATTATCATCTGAATCTTATTTTAATAACCATGTCTTGGATCTACACCCATATCCAAATGAAATTCAATCAATTTTTAAAATATAAGATAACCTGTTTTAATCGATGCAGACAAATTCAGATTTGGACTCAACACTACTTCAGATACAGCCCAAAACTTTTGGAGTTTAGTCATGTTGGAATCTATAAGGATATAGAGGGTTCTATCTAAATCTTGAAAAGATTTACAGTAACAGCTTTTCCGAGATTTGATGAATCAGATGAGTTTAAATCTATCATTATCTTATCTTAATTAGTTACCATATGTATTGTAGATAAAAAAATATATATTTGGATCTTGAACCTGTATAAATATGTAACTTGAGGAATTGAATAAATGAGAAACAAAGGTGTGACAGCCTTTTCCCATGGATGTAGGCCTTTATTTGGTGTGTTTATCTATTTCTCTTTCTTATATTCCAATTTTATTTGTATTCAATCTTTATTTTATTTTTCAACAAATCTACCATGATCCAACCTATTTGCACTCTTACACAAAAATGACTGAAAAGGTAGTCCAATAAAACACAAGGAGAGAAAAAAAAAAGGAAGAACAATAACACGAGTACAGACTAACTTGTACATAAATCAAGAACCAATTCAACAGAATTTGGGTCAGGCAAATTGGAGATCTAAATGATCATGACCAAGGCTTGCACTTAATGGTACAGTCTCATTCATGCAAAATGAGTTCAACAACTTGCTAAATACAGATACCATCAAAACAAGGCCAAGGTTTGATAGGAACATGGACCTAACTGGCCCAAACCAACGACCCAATGGACCCACTGGGGGGAAGACGGGTCTGTTCTTGCCAGATCAAGCTAGTGTTAAAATTGACAGCAGCAGTATTCAAAGCCTTAATAGGCATTCAGGCGAAACAAAATGAGTCCTTAGACATTGAAAGAAAGGGTACAAGCTAGGAACGTCCCCACTTCTAAGTTCTAACAAATACCAACTTCGTCCTTCGCACAAGAAATGCCAATTATTGTATCATGATACATGACTGCGGCGCAAAGTTAGCTGATGTGTTGTAGGAAGTTAGAGGAGCTACGCATCATCCAATTTAATTATTGATGCTGGTTGCTTATTGGGGATGGTTACACATGTGACCACGTTAAAGATATGCCATGCCCATCATCATCACCCCATGCCATCATGGTAACATCATCATCAATAATTTTATCATGGCACACTTCCTGCCAGATATGCCTTGGCATCATTATCCAACTCCATGGGACAGTAATGACTGCCATTGTCGTTATGCCATGATTGACAATTATTTGGGGTTGAGGAGTTTGCACGCACATACCCTATGAACACTGAAACAACGTAGCCCTATTTGAATCACCAGACAATTGAGAATGAGAGTAAATGAAGCTGAAAAGAAACAACATTGATTTTAAGGATGGAAAACGACATCCCTTCAATTTATAGGGTTCTAGCCTAGTGCCTACACATCACTAAGGGTTGCAAATGGGTCGAGATCAAGATTGGTCTGACGTTGGATCCATCTTTTAATGAGAAGATCCGGATCCAACTCAAACACATGGTAGAATTCGAAGTCGGATTCGATCTGACCCCACAGAAAATGGGGCAAGTATATATTGGTTTTTGTGTGAAATAAATAAAATAGGTCAAGCTTAACTTGGTTTGGAACCTGTTTATTTAACAGATTCCAACTCTGAAACCAACAACATTTTGTTCCGAGCCCGAGTCAGACCAAAGCATACTTATATTTTTATCGGATAAGAATTGGATAAAGATCTGGCCAACTTGCACCCTAGTCCCTACCGACGTGCACAAAATGGATTGTTCAAAAGCAATGTCCATTTGTTTGGATCGGTTTAGCATGATTGGTCCCAATTCGGCTAAGTTACCAAAGTCATTATTATGTGAACTGTAGTCCGTCAAAGCCTGTGAGTTGGCACCAGATTCAGCCACGAACTGATGAAATCATTAAGCGCCCTAGCCCACATTGGGCCAGGTCACCAAGTATTTGTCTTATCAAGCCAGGCTCATGACAATCATAGTGACCAATATCATGAAATCTATAAAAATCTCTTGAATAGAGGGTGATATTTTGGTATATCATTTGATTTTTCACTTAATTTCTAATTATTGTTCTTGTATTTTCAGCATTCTTAAACTTGTTTATCTTTTGCATGATTTTTTAGAAACTTTGGAAAACTGAAATGTTTTGAGATCAGCTAAGAACTTCATAGCAGATAAATTATCATTTTAAACTATTATTACCAAGTGCCAACCAATCCAGGACACACACACGAGAGAGAGAGAGAGAAGAACATTTATCATTCAACATTACCAAAATACATCCAACCGAATATTGGATGAGAGAGGAACATAAGAGTAAGACAGCTACCATTTAGATGGTGACTGTGCACAGTTCAGAGTACAAGTAGATCCAAACCCCGTCTCTACTAAGTAATTTAAGAGTCAGATACACATCAAACATAACCCGCTGACGTAGCCTTCCAAAATTGAATTTGATGCCCCTGAAAAAGATATTGTTTCTTTCGGTCCATATCACCCACCATGCTGAAAACAACCATACCCGCCACAATAATCTCCTTTTTTTTTTGTTTCGTAAACTCATGGGACCAAACAAGAGGTCCCGAATAACAGAACTCGAACGCGTTTGAACCGGTGGTGCACCCCAAGTTTGAAAGAATAGGTCTAATACTACCGGGCAAAACCAAAATAGGTGAGTCGTGTCCTCTACCGCCTTCTCGCAAAGAACACACATGCTTGGAAACTGAAGCCCCCGTTTCCTGACATTAATCTGGGTTTGAACACGATCCAGAGCCACTAACCACGCCAATGCCTTTGCCCTTGGAGCGGGCCCCTTACCCCATATACAATCAATGGAAAACCAATCCATCTCGGATGGCAACAAGGAATAGTAAACTTGCTTAATTGAGAACCTATCTCCGCTTGCCATGCCCAATGAAGCCACGGGCAGCCATGGCCAGGCCTAAGATCCCTGTCACTGAAGGAGCGAAGTGTTTTCCGCCACTCCAACCAGATGGACGAATGACACACTGAACTGGGCGTCAAAAGAAAGGAGTCAGGTAAACTACCATATTTTTCCCTAACAAACGTAGCCCAAGAAGATGAAGATGTGGAAGCGACCTAAGCCCACTTCAAGACTAACACGATGCTCCTCTTTCTCAGAGCCGGAATCTCCAAGCCGCCTCGCTGCTTCGAGAGAACGATCTGCTGCCAAGAAACAAGTGGGTACTTTTTTTGAGACGCATTCCCAGACCAAAAAAAGTGCGAAAGCAAACGGTTAATCGTTCGTTCTACTGTCGTTGGTATAATGGACATGCTCATACGAAAATCTGGTAATCTGGCCAAAACATGGCGAATGAGCGTCAATCGTCCCACAAAGGATAAATATCGGGCCTTCCAAGACTGCAATCTCCCTTGCACCCGCTCTATAGTAGACGTCCAAGACGAAGTTCTCGACGGCTATAGTGAGTGCAATGATAGACCCAAGAAATTAACAGGAAGGTCCGATATCGGGCAGTTGAAGATCCTTGCAGCAGCCGATTGGAGGAGAGGGTCAGCATTGAGTAAGACCAGAGCGCACTTGCTCTCGTTCAGGCGAAGGCCAGAAATTGCAGCGAATATTTTAATAATGAAGCACAACCTAGACATTTGATTAACATTCGCATGACCAAATATTAAAGTATCATCTGCATATTGAATTGTGTGACCAACAAAACCAGGAATGCCCAACGGATTCAAGAAGCCTGTTTGTTCTGCCCTTTTCATGAGAATAGGTAAACCCTCTGCCGCGATATTAAAAAGGATGGGGGCTAGGGGACAACCCTGCCGCACGCCTCTAGCCAACTTGAATTTTTCCCCTCTCATTCCGTTGATGCACACCGCCGACACTGATTTCGTGACTAGCTCCTTAACCCATGCAATAAATCGGTTGCCGAACCCCATATTTGTTAAAGATTCAAACAAAAAATCTCATGCCAGACTATCATAAGCCTTGTGAAAATCCAATTTTAACAAGAAGTACGGTGCTCCAGTCGACTGTAAAGAGTGAAGAAGCTCAATTGCACAAATAAATGACCCTTGCACACTTCGACCTGGAATAAAAGCTTCGTGATTCAGAGAGACAAGTTGATCAATGACAGCGCGCAACCGATTAGCCAACACCTTAGATATAATGCAATACAGAGCGCCCATCACCGAAATCGGACTGAAGTTGGATATGTCTGACACCCCTTGCCTTTTAAGAATCAAAGAAATGACTGTCACATGGTATGGTTTAGGTAGCCTGGCATTACGCTAAAATTCATCGAACAACTGGACCAGGTCGGCTTTAACAATTAGCCAAAAAGCTTTGAAGAAGTCTACGTGAAAACCATCAATGCCTGGGGAGAGAGAGAGGTGTGTTCAAATTGGATCCTTGATCTTCAGAATTACCAAAAGAACTATAAATTTCCAATTGGTGAATCAAATAAGATCTTGCAATACTTTGCTATTCAGGGACCACCTTAATTGATATTGACACTCAAATTTGTCACTAACAATAGTATGTCCTCTTCCATACCCAACACACACAGAAAGGGACGAAAAGCTTTAAGATGGCGCAACTCTGGTTTTATAGCTAATATATAGTGGCTAGAAAACAAGCAAGTACATTTTTAAAGCATTAGCAAGCTAAGAAATGGTGCCATTATTGGTCCCTCCCAACCTCGTCTTGGGCTGGTCGCCCAAGGGCTTAAGCAGGTTTTACAATTCCTTGATTCGAAGAGCTGAGATGTTGGATAAGAAGGTTAGGGAGAGAAAACTGGTTAGGACCCAACAATTCCTAATATATTCGTACACAGCTGTGAAGGGGTCAGTCAAGTCATCTCTAAGCATTACGGAGTCCAAAGTTTTCAAAATTTATAATCCGTCAGATTCGGATTCATTTTGAACTCAGATGCAAATCTACGTAACAAATCCTGTTTGCTTTACCAAATCTGACTAATCAGATTCAGATTTGATAGGATGTCCATTGACATCCCTAATATATGCAATAGTAACTACAAGGGCATTAATGAAAGTTAGGCTTTCCTTGGGAGACTGTTGGGAAGGGAGACAAAGATTTCTTGTATTACCACCACTCTCCCATGTTGGTCTCATATTCGGATCAAGCAGGATTTCAAATACATCCATGAAAGGACATTGATGTGAAATCAACTACCATCTCCCCAAGCCCCCATGTCCCCAAACATGGCCTTATTTCACCTAAGAATAGTGAATGAAGTAGGTGGGAACGTGAGAATATCGAAAAGTTAATTGTACTTTGAAACATATCTATTACTATTACATAAATGGGCAATCAAATTTCCACTCGTTTTCAAATGAGAGCAGGATTATTTGGTCAAACTACAGGTCGCAAGCTCGAATCCATATCACCCAGGCTTGTCTATATACTAACCAAAAAAAATATGTAAAACTGCTGCTTCCATGAAATACGGTTGACCTTTACAACATGATTGTATCCCACTGAAACTAAATCTTTAGCCATCTTATAGGGCATTTTGAAATGCAGGACAAAGCAGCCCTGCAGCAGGTATCAGGCGTTTGATTTGCTGGACACCGCAGGATAAAAAGAGTCCTAAGGGACGCATTCTAAAAGGAAGGCCTGAGCCACAAGTGTAATATCTCATAATGTTAAGCCCAAAAATATAATTTTAAATTAAATATTTATAATTAATATGCCAAAATTGTGGGAAAATATTGAATATTGGACGACATCAACCTGGGTCTAGACATGGTCCATGGCCCCACTGTCAAGATCTAAATGTGTTACGAAAAAATTGTGAATTTATTTGTTTTTTGCCTTTAAATTCAAGCAAAATTCAGGTTAAATTCAAGTTAAATTCATGAGCAAAATTGATCTAAGACCGTAGTTAGAAACGTAAATCTTGTAGAATATCTGTTTTATCAAAATCGGATCTTGGTTGATTCAAAAAATGCATTTTTCGAAATTGATCGGCCTATATTTTTGGGTCTTTTCGGTTTGAATCGGACTCGACCCGCTCCATTAGACCAATGTTAATATGGATCTGAACCCAATCTAGGTTGAGATCCAACTAAATTCAGATATGGATTTAGATCATGAAATATATTAAAATTAAAAAGATACAACAAAATAAAAATATATTAAAATTTAAAAGATAATATTGTTAAAGGTAGAGTCCTAACAACTAGGGGTGGCAATTGGGTGGGGTTGGCAGGTCGTGTCGGCGAGTTGGCGGGTCAGCATACCTCAACACGAACCCGACCCGTTTATTAAACGGGTCATCTGTGGCAAACATGAACCCGGCCCATTTATTAAACGGGTAACCCGTCACGACACGATTAACCGGTTTAATAAATGGGTCGGGTAAACGGGTTGGCGGGCAGGTTGGCGGGCAGGTTGGGTTCGGGTAAACGGGTTGGCAGGCTAATAGGGCACAATTCAATTGGATCCTGACTGGATCCAGGTCAGTCCCGGATCCACCGCCATATTAAAACCCTTATTTCTCTCTCACAATCAGCTTTTCCCCTCTTCCCCTCCCTCTCTTTTGCATTTGACGCCCTAACCCTCTCTCTTCATTCCCCTTCTCCCTCCACCGTCCAACCATCTCTACCCTTCATTTTTTGGCGCAACCGATGGTGCGCCACCCTCAACCCTGTCAATCTCCTCTCCTTCGTGTGTTGCCGCCATGGGCATAGTTTCTCCCTCTTCTTCGTTGTTGATGCATGTGGGAGACACCCAACCTCATGGAAATCAAGGAAGGATGTGCTAGGGTAAGTTGGTCACTCCTTCCCCCTTGTCTTTGTTTTGCTTCCTCCACTCTTTTTCCGTAATTTTCTAACAATTTATGTTGTGTTTTTGGCTGATTTGGTGTTTCTTCAAGGAGGTCGGGCTCATGCAGCAAACACACCATTAGTGACTCGATTTCACACCTAGGTATGTGCCTGTCGAATTTGCGAGCGAAGGTAGGTACCTGACATTCATTCCCGTGATTAGTGGCATGTATAGGCACGATGTAGCCGCCGAAATTGATGAATGCATGGCTAAGTGTGACATGCTAGGCACATGGCTGTTGAGTTTTTTTTTCTTTTCTTCTTCTATTGTATTGGTGAATCTTAAAAGGGCAACTTTGATGGGTCGTTTTTCAGGATCGGGTTGGCGGGTCAGGTTTGGGTAAACGGGTTGACCCACCCGCCTAACCCGTTTATTACACGGGTCAGACGGGTTGGCATACGCCTAACACGAACCCGACCCGTTTAATAAACGAGTTAAGCGGGTTGACCCGTTTACGACACGAACCCGTTTAAGCCAAACCCGAACTCGGCTAAGAAGCAGGTTGGCGGGTCATGTCAGATTTTGCCACCCCTATTAACAATGGTAGAACTCTACCCCTAAGTGTCTAGAAGGGAGTGTCACCCCCTCTAGAGACCTTAAATAATATAAAGAGGCTAAAAACCCCTCTAGAAATCGTCTTCTAGAGAGAGAAAGAGGGGTGAGAAAGAAAGAGAAAAGAAAAATATTGAGTTAAGGAAGAGAGGAAAAAAGAGAATAAAAAAAGAAGCATCTTCTATGATTTTTTCTCCCTCTAGTTTTTCGTAAGATAAAAAATCAAAGTATAAGTTTCTCGTTAAATCTGAATGGAAAGTGAGTTAGTGTAAGTTGATTCAAGCATAGGTTTAGAGAAGAAATCTGGTCGCTTTAACATGTCGTTTTTTGGAATTTGTGGCTTTAAAAAAAATGAAACTTGATATTTGGGATCTATGTTTTAAATCTGGTCATAACGTATATGTATTTTATTGTTTGTCGATTCGTGTGTTTGAAAATAATATATATATATATATATATCAGTTTGTCGATCATGTACATGAATATGATTTCATATATGTATTTTCCGCAATCAATCGATCATGTACATGAATATGATCTTAAATATATTATGTTGTTAGTCAATCATGCACATGAATATATTGTGATGTTAATCAATTATATACATGAATCTGACCATACACAAATATATTGTGTCGTTAGTCGATTATATACATGAATCTAACCATACACAAATATATTGTGTTGTTAGTCGATTATGTACATGAATCTGACTATAAACAAATATATGGTGTTGTTAATCGATTATATACATAAATATAATGTGTTGTTAGTCAATCATGTACATGAATCTGACCATACACGAATATATTGTGATGTTAATTGATTATATACATGAATCTGACCATACACAAATATAGTGTTGTTAGTCCATTATATACATGAATCTAACCATACACAAATATATTGTATTGTTAGTTGATTGTATATATGAATCTGACCATACATAAATATATTGTGTTGTTAGTCGATTGTGTACATGAATCTGACTATAAACAAATATATTGTGTTGTTAATCAATTATATACATAAATATATTGTTGTTAGTTGATTATGTGCATAGAATCTGATCATAACCATTTCTGTCAGTACATGAATTTGAATTCATATATATATTTTTTCTACAGTTTGTCAATTATGTACATGAATTTGGTTATAAATATATATATTTATGACCAGTCGATTATGTACATGAATCTGGTTATAAATACATACTTTTGACCAACCAATCATGTACAAGATTCTGATTTCATATATGTATTTTTGTAATCAGTCGATTATGCACATAAATCTAATTTTGTGTTTTGTTGTTCATCAATTATGGGAATGAACTTGATGCATATATATGTATTTTTCAATAGTTGATCATGTGCATGAACCTGATGCATATATATGTATTTTTCTATAGTCAATCATATGCATGAATTTGTACATAAATATGTATATTTGTAGTTAGTTAATCATGTACATGAATTTGATCATAGTAGTTGACTTTTCTCTCAACCGATCATGTACATGAATCTGATCACCGTAGGTGACTTTTCTATCAATTGATCATGTACATGAATCAAGTCACAGACGCTGACTTTTCTATCAGTCGATCATATACATGAATCTGATCATAATTAGCAATTTTTTGTAAGTCGATCACATACATGAATTCGATCACGAGTAACTAACTTTTCTGTCAGCCGATCATGTACATGAATATGATTATAAGTAGATGACTTTTCTGTCAACCGATTATGTATATGAATTTAATCAGTAATAGCTAACTTTTCTGTCAGCCAATCATGTACATGAATCTGATCATTGGTAGTTGATTCTTCTTTGTCTATCATGTACATGAATATACTCAGTAGTTGATTTTTCAATCATGCAATCATATACATGAATCTGATCATGAGTAGTTGATTTTCTATAAGCCAATCATATACATGAATCTAATCATGAGTAGATTTTTTAGTCAGTCGATCATGTACCTGAATCTAATCATAAGTAGTTGACTTTTTTGTCAGCCAATCATGTACATGAATCCGATCATAAGTAACTAACTTTTCTGTCAACCGATCATGTATATTTATAGTTAGTAGATCATGTAATCTGATCATAAGTAATTGACTTTTCTCTCAGTCGATCATGTACATGAATCTAGTTACAGTAGCTGACTTTTCTGTGAGTCGATCAATCATGAATAGCTAATTTTCTATCAGTCGATCATGTATATGAATCTGATCATTAGTTGATTTTCTGTCAGTCGATCATATACATAAATTTGATCATGTGTAGTTGATTTTTCTCTCAACCGATCATGTACATGAATCTGATCATAAGTAGTTGACTTTTTACTCAATCGATCATGCACATGAATCTGATCACAGTAGCTGACTTTTCTTTCAGTCGATCATGTACATGAATCTGGTCACAATAGCTAACTTTTCTGTCGACCGATCATGTACATGAATTTGATCATAAGTAGCTGATTTTTTGTCAGACGATCATATACGTGAATCAGATCATGAGTAGCTGATTTTTCTATCAATCAATCATGTACATAAATATGGTCATAAGTAGCTGACTTTTCTGTCTGTCGATCATGTATATTTGTAGTTAGTTGATCATGTACATGAATCTGATCATAAATAACTGACTTTTCTCTCATCCAATCATGTGTATGAATCTGATCACAATAGATGACTTTTCTTTCAACCGATCATGTACATAAATTTGTTCACAATAGTTGACTTTTCTGTTAGCCGATCACGTACATAAATCTGATCATGAGTAGCTGACTTTTCTGTCAATTGATCATGTATATGAATTTGAACAATAGTAGCTAACTTTTCTGTCAATCGATCATGTACATGAATATGATTATAGGTAGTTAATTCATATGTCAGTCAATCATGTACATGAATCTGATCACAATAATTGACTTTTCTTTCAACCGATCATGTACATGAATCTGGTCACGGTAGTTGACTTTTCTGTCAGCCAATCATGTACATGAATCTTGTTATGAGTAGCTAATTTTTATGTCAGTTGATCATGTATATGAATCTGATCATGAGTAGCTGATTTTTTGCCAGCTGATCATGTATATGAATATGATCATGAGTAACAGATTTTCTGTCAATTGATCATAAACATGAATTTGATTGTGTAGCTGATTTTTCTCTCAACCGATCATGCACATAAATCTGATCATGAGTAGCTGACTTTTCTCTCAGCCGATAATGCACATAAATCTAATAATAGTAGTTGACTTTTTTTAATCAATCATGTACATGAATCTGGTCACAGTAGGTAACTTTTTTGTCAGTCGACCATATACATGAATATGATCATGAGTAGCTGATTTTTCTGTCAGCAGATCATGTACATGAATATAGTCATAAGTATTTAACTTTTTTGTCAGTTGATCATGTATATAAATCTGATCAGTAGTACCTAATTTTTTTGTTAGTTGATCATATACATAAATCAAATCATAGGTACCTCATTCTTTTGACAACCAATCATATACATGAATCTAATTATTCATATGCATAAAACTAACCATAAATAGATGTTTGCATTACTATGGATCATATGGATAAACCTAATCATATACATAAATCTAATCTTGAGTAGATTGTTGAATAGCTTGTTTGCATGTTTTTTTTATCATATGCATAAATTTGATCATAAATAGATTAGTCTGCAAGCTTTTTATATGCATATGTGTTTGGCCATGAGTATGTGTTTGGCCAAATGCACATTCTTTTTGTGTTGTGAATGTTTATTGTGAACATAAATTGTGTATCCGTGTGTGCTTTATGTTCACTAAAATTTTGCAATGACATGAATCATTTTTTAGATTATGTTAATGGTAAAGTGTGAAGCATTTGTAGGCCAGAAGCATTTGTTGCTCATGTGCTATTGAAATTATTGATGCATTACAAAATAATTTTTAAAAATTATTAATTTTCTAAAATTAATTACATTGTTGAATTGTTAGGGCAAGGACATGAATTTGTTATTGCATATGAATTTACATAATTATTCTTGTGTAAAGAACTTGTAATTGATTAAAATGGTAAAAGAGACCAAAACAATGTAATAATGTTCTTCCTCAAATTCCCTTATATAATATAAAAATATTGAATGACGACCGTAAGAAAATGTGAGAATACCAAAACTCAGTATGCAATTGTGTCCCCAAAAACCTGATCTAAGGTTCGTGTTCTCGATCACGATTTTAAAAAGCTTTCAACCACTTTGCCTAGAGGTGATATTGTTGATGCAATTGTAGTTATTGGTATATCAAGAAAGTAACGTCAATGGTTATGGGTTTTCATTAATGTCCCGACATTACATAAGGATTCCTAATAGTTTGATAGAAGGTAAAAAAAAATTGATATCGATTAAAAAACAAGTGTGAAACTCAATAATTAAAATATAAATTGTGTTAAACTATAATTAAAAACTACCTTAAACTTCGATAACTTTACCCATCCACAAGTTTGTAAAAAAAAGTGAAAATTAAATTTGTGCAAATTTAATAAGGACATACAAGAAAAAACAACTTTAATAAATAACTTAAAGTATTCATGCATGTATATTGAATCATGCATCATTTACTATTCAACATCAGTTTAAAGCATTTTTTATATCTAATTTAACGTGATATTGTTGAATGCTTAAAAGATATGTTAGTTTTAATAAATTATTATTTGTATTTTCTCTTAAATTTATGCATAATGTTATTTTTTTACTATTGATTTTTAAAAGAATTCGTACAAAGATTTATATTCTTACCCATTTTTTAAAACAGCTTTTAAAGTACAAAGGCTTAGTAATGAGTAGGACTAACTAAACAAAGGACTCGAGGCTTTGTGACTTGATAGCTTGAGTTCTACCTTGTGTGCAAGATTTAAATTAAGTCAATTTCGTATTTTGAGCTTTTTGACTTGTGGGTTAAATAAATACAGTTTAAATTATTAATTTTAATTTACTATGTGCATGGAACGGTTTATGAAATGGATATATTAAATTTGTAATGTACCTTAAGTCCTTGAGAGGTTTTCCATAGTTATTTTTTAAAAAATCCACAATTTTTTGAAGGTCAGTTGAGGTCGTTACAACAAGAGTTGGGCTCTTGCATTCTGGATAAACAACCTCATAAAGTCCATCCATCAATGAGTAGAACCTTTGGCTTTCAGTGTTAAATATGAGGGACAGGCATCACCAGATCATCATTGACGTTAAGCGGAATGTATAACCTCTTAAGTCAGAGACTTGAAGGCCCCGGAAAGACAGCCCGGATTCCAGGTCAGGTTATCTTTGTTACATCCTTTTAAAATATGTATAGTGAACAGGGTTAGTGTGGAGAGCAGATTGCATGAAACGAGCAATGTCACCCAGCAGCCAGAACCGTTACCCCCCCCCCCCCCAAAAAAAAAAAAATTTTTTTACTGTAGCTCAGTTCAAGCAGGACCCAGCCAGGACGAGATTAACCATTCTGGCTGCAGAGTGACATTGCTAATGTCACCCACCATTTCATTCGATCAGCTCTCCCTAGTTTGTCAAATGATATAGCACGGATTTTAGCAAGAATATCTAATGTTAATGAGATGCAAAAGTGGAAGGATAAACCTCCAGACTGGCATCCATGTATTTATTGATGTAATTATCCTTTACTCAATCTACAGGTAGGGGTCTGCCTAACCCCAGCATTACTATCCAAAAAAGCCATACACGACTCGTGTCCTTCGCTACTATTGTCCTTAGCCACCTATCCAATTCTACCTTATGAAAACACAACGCAAAAGCTAAAAGGGGTATCATCTCAGTTGTGAAATATTTTATATTAAAATATCATGAAACATTTTCTGCTAATTAAATTTTTTGAAAAAACTGTGTTCTTGACTCCTATTTTTTGAAAAAATTTCAAACTCACATGTCAGACTTGCCGCGAGTTAGGTCATACCCGTATCTTTGTAGGCTAGAACTAGCCATGAATGAGAGAATGACATACGCCGCTCACCCGCCAAGATCATAGTGACAAAAGTTTAAAACATCAATCATCCAGCCATCAATTTCTCATTAAATTTTCAATATTTTCTTTTCTCAGGTTTTCGTATCTCGGCAATATGATAATTTTTAAAATCTTTAAAATATTAAAATAACCAAAGCGTAAAAAGTAATCTAAAAAATGCAATAATGATTTTCAAGATTTTTTCTAATAGATATAAATATATGATAAAATCATGTTAGTGCTACTTATAAAACAGTATCACAATATTTTCAAACTATCGTGATATATTAAAACATTTAATGTGGCAAAATGTCGCAATATCTGTGCTACAGTCCAGCTTATATGTGTCAGGTTTAAAGATTAGAATGAACCACAACTAAAGACTGCCTGAAGGTCATGCATGGTTAAACCCAGACAAACCACAGCACACCAGCCAGACCAAGGAAAGGTCCCCTGCCTTCATGTAGCCAAGCACCCCCATACAGAAGATGGCCAACAATAAGAAACCTTATCTCCTATTTACACGTTTAGAAATCAACATGAATTTGCATAATTTTTGGAAGCCAAAAATTCCCATGAAACCAACCAAGTATTATGGATGTCTAACCAAGACGCCCATACAGATCCAACTGCCAACTTCAAACACAATTTAGTACCAATAAAAGAATTTGTATTAATGTGTTGGACATGAGTAGCCTTGTAGCAAAATGTAGGGCAAGATCTAACAGTGTGATGGTATCAGAAGACAAAAACCAGCAGGATTTCTACTATATGCTAAAATTTTAATTAAAAAATGCTTAAAGACTGTCACATGGGTGCGGCACTTTCAAAAACCTTGGGTGTCGGGGTGAGGCATGGCAAAAATGTGTGTGTGTGTGTGTGTGTATATATATATATATATATATATATATATATATATATATATATATATATATATATATATAAAGTTTTGGTCACCCCCCCGGCGCGGGTCTTATTACGCGTTCAGCGGGGGGTCGTAGAGGGACAGCGCCCCCCGGATGAAATTTTTTCTTGGGAGGGGCTCGGCCCCTCTCCTAAAATCAGAAGGAACAGTGCAGGGAGCTTGGCCCCTCCCCTGCCGAAAACAGGGAAGGGCTCAGCCCCTCCCCTGAAATCAGAGTGAACAGGGTGGGGAGCTCGGCCCCTCCACTGCCGAAAACAGGGCGGAGCTTGCCCCCCCCCCCTAAAATCAGGGAGGGGCTCGGCCCTTCCCCTGAAATCAGAGGGAGCAAGGAGGGGGCTAGGCCCCTCCCCTGCCGACCCAACAAGAGAGCGAGAGGGAGGCTCGGCCCCTCCCCTGCCAACCCAACAAGAGAGCGAGAGGGAGCAGGGAGGGAGGCTCGGCCCCTCCCCTGCCAACCCAACAAGAGAGAGAGAGGGTACCTGCGACGAGGGAGAGGAGGAGGTGGCATCGAACTCCCTGCGAGACGTCGAGAGGAGAGGAGGCGAGCGAGAGAGCGGAGCTGCACGGGAGAGGAGAGGATTAGGGCAAAAAAAATTGCCCTAATCCTCTTTCGCAGCCCCTTTTGATCGGGCATCAGAATTTTTTTTACGTTAAATAATTAGACAAAAATTACCTTGGGTGCATTGACCACACTGGGTGCCGCACCCGCACGCGCATCGCGTCGACGCGAGTGCGGCACCTGCTTTGCCGAGTCCCTGTGACTTAGCTTAAAGATAATGAACCTGTTACTGTTGAAATTTCAAATACGCCTTGTGCAAGCTTATCATTGACTTCTCCAACTTATGTCCGTATACAATGTATGAAAAAGATAAGAGAGAGAGAGAGAGAGAGAGTTATATCCCAACCGTCCAACTGATATAGCAAAAATGAGAGATACATGAGTTGACTGTAGGCACTTATAGTTCTCTCAATGCAATTACAAACAAAAAACTAGGCTATAGGACTCATTACAGGCCTTACATTTACAAGCTAGATAACCCATTTTGAGCACTAAATATATAGAGCAGTTGCATGGATAGTTAACAACAATGAAAACTTTAACTTACAAAGTTGTCACACAAATATAATATAGTAATTGCATGTTTCTATAGCCCAAGTGGCTTATTTACAACCATCAAACTTAGACAACTTTCACATCTTTAGCTAAGTTCCATTTGTGACTCACTGTTAACCACGAAAAGTAAAAGCTTTTATATTTTCAAAAAATTAATACAACAACAACTACGGCTTCATCCCAAAACAATTGGGGTCGGCGATATGAACCAAAAAAGAAAATCATCCTGGGTCTTCCACATGAATCCTTCTCCTCCAATCATTTTTATCCAATGCCATGTCCTCGGTGAGGTTCAAAGCATTCATATCCTTTCCTATCACCTCCATCCATGTCTTCCTAGGCCTACCCCGACCTCTTTTAACTAATATATTTTCCCATTTCTCCATCCTTCTAATCGGAGCATCATTAGGCCTTCACCGAATATGTCCAAACCACCGTAAACGATTCTCTCTCATCTTATTTTCAATGGGTGCAACGCCTACCTTCTTACGTATCTCCTCGTTCTGAATCTTATCTTTTATTGTATTTCCACACATCCATCTCGGCTACACTCATTTTTTAAATATGATGTCTCTTGGCAACCCAACATTCTGTACCATATAGTAAAGTGGGCCTAATAGTCGTCCTATAAAACTTTTCCTTCAACCGCAATGGCATTCTACGATCGCACAACACTCCAGTTGCACTTTTTCATTTCATCCACCCAACCTTTATCCTATGACTTACATCTCCATCAATTTCTCCATACTTTTGAATGATAGATCCCAAATATTTGAAACAATCATCCACCGGTATTTCTTGCTCACCAAGCTTCACTACACTCCCATCACTACTTCGTTGCTTACTAAACCGACATTCCATGTATTTTGTCTTACTCTTACTCAACTTAAAACCTCTTGCTTCCAATGTTTGTCTCCATAATTCTAACTTAGCATTAATCTGAGCTTTAGACTCATCAATCAAAACAATATCATCAGCAAACAACATACACCACGGCACATTTTCTTGAATTGATCTCGTAAGCTCATTCATCACTATAGCAAATAGGAAAGGGCTTAAAGCAGATCCTTGGTGTAACCCAACCGTTATAGGAAAATTGGTTGTCACCCCTTCACAAGTGTGGACATTGGTTACTACTCCTTCATACATATCCTTAATTATACTAATGTACTTGAGAGAAATACCTTTCTTCGTCATTGTCCACCAGAGAACGTCCCTAGATACTCTATCGTATGCCTTCTCCAAATCAATAAAAACCATATGCAAATCTTTGTTCCTCTCTCTATTTTCTCAATAAGTTGTCTAAGAAGATGTATAGCTTCCATAATTGATCTTTCAGGCATAAAACCAAATTGATTCTCCGATATCATGACAACCTTCCTTAACCTAGACTCAATCACCCTCTCCCAAAGTTTCATAGTATGACTCATGAGTTTTATACCACGATAGTTTGTGCAATCTTGTATATCACCCTTATTCTTATATAGAGGCACCAAAGTACTCTTACTCCACTCATTAGGCATCTTATTTGTCCACTAAATCTTGTTAAAAAGATTTGCCAACCATTCTAAACCTTTCTCTCCCAAGCATTTTCAAGCCTCGATAGGTATACCATCTGGGCCAACTGCCCTACTTGATTTCATTTTTTCAAAGCCTCTGCAATTTCTTTCTTTTGAATCTTGCGCATGAAGTCACGATTCATCTCATGAAAAGGAATTGAGAAGTCTCCAAGATCTTGAGCATGACTTTCATTAAATAGCTTATCAAAATAATTTTTCCATCTCTCCTTAATCTCCTCATCTTTGACTAGAACCCTTTGTGTTTCATCTTTGATACATCTAACCATACCCAGATCCCTCGATTTCCTATCTCTCATCTTTGCAAGCCTATAAATATCCTTCTCACCCTCTTTGGTATCCAACTTGTCATAAACCTCTTTATATACCTTATCCCTCGCGTTCCGAACTACTTTTTTAGCTTCCTTCTTTACTATCATATACTTCTCCAAATTCTCATTATCACGACTCTTACTTATATTTCTATAACACTCTCTTTTAACCTTAATAGCTAATTTGACATCCTCGTTCCACCACGATGTATCCTTACCTAACGGTGCACCGCCTTTAGACTCACCAAATACCTCCTTAGCCACCTTTCTCATGTCACCCGCTATCTTATTCCACATTGATTCTGAATCCTCCTCGAGACACCAATCAGCTTCCTTTCTACAAACATTCCTTGTTTAGCTCCTTTCAGTGCCCACCACTTAATTCTAGGATCTATCCTATGTCTATCCCTTTTGCGGCATTGTCTAATTTTAAGATCTAAAATTAAGACTCTATATTGTGTAGCTACACTTTCTCCCAGTATAACCTTATAATTGATGCAACAACCCTTATCTCTCTTTCTAAGTAAAAAAAAAAACTATCTGACTCGTATTAACCCCACTTTTAAATGTTACTAGGTGAGACTCTCTCTTCCTAAACCAAGTGTTTGCTAAGATCATATCATATGACAAACCAAAATCTAAAATCCTTTCTCCACTTTCGTTTCTTTCTCCTATACCATAGCCTCCATGGATACTCTCAAATCCGTCTCTACTAATGCCTACATGCCCATTAAGGTCACCGCCGATGAAAAGCCTTTCTCCATAAGATATCCCTTGTACTACTTCATCTAAATCTTCCCAAAATTGACGCTTAATGGAATCATCTAAATCTATTTGAGGTGCATAAACATTAATAATATTAATAATATCTGAACCTAATACTAATTTAATAAGTAAAATCCTATCACACTTCCTACGAACTTCAACTACATTATCTATAAACTCACGACTCATAACAATCCCTACTTCATTCTTATTCCTATTTATTCCTGTATACCAAATCTTATATCCCCAAGGTTCTATCACTTTTGCTTTCTCACCTACCCATTTGGTCTCTTGTAGACATAAAATATCAATATTTCTCCTACAAATAACATCTACTAACTCTACCAACTTACCAATTAAAGATCATATGTTCCAAGTGGCTAACCTAATTTTCGCCCAACAAAGTGAGGGAACCCTTGCCTATTTGACACCACACCCGGGCGCCGGTGTGATGCGTCACTTCCGGGCGACGACCTAGCAAATTAATAATCATGCAAATGTTTAGTAGCTATATGAGCTGCTTTATGTAACCAATATTCAAAAATTGTTTAACACGGTGATAATCACCAAAAAAAAGTAACTCGAAGTTACTTGATATGATCAACCATGTAAGTCGACAATGAACTGCATTCTCTTCCTCATTGCCAACTCCTCAATGACTTTGGAATACTTAAGAAATTGAGACAGCTTGGCAAACATATTTGCAATTACTCATCTAAAGTTATTGACATAAGATTTATCCCCTCATAAAGTACCTTTTCTCAAACAAAATGAAGTATTTTATGTGCTTTTTTGCATGGAATGATACGTTCACAGAAAACCTAACAGAGATTGCATTATCGTAATAAAAATGAAAAATTTACAATCACACAATCATCTTGTCTGACATCTGTCATCAGTTGCATACGCCATACATTTTCTTGAACTGCCATAAATATTGTTTTATACTAGTTTAAAATTTAAATGGTTGACAGTGACACAACGCGTTATCTCTTGTTCACAAGACATTATTTTAAATCATAAACTAAAAGTATATTTAGTACTTGATATACAACTCATATCTCCAGCATAATCTGTATCACAATAACCAACTGCCTCAAAAGTAGCCCTGTTTTCATAGGAAAGAAATAATTAGTAGCATATTTGACATAATTTAGTATCATTCTTAATTCTTCTAAATGTGGCCTCCTTGGAGTTTGCATGACTATGCTCACTATACTAAATCTTAACAAAGTCAAATAAAGTAAACTACAAACCACTTTCCGTTACATAGTTATGTCTTCAAATTTTACCAACAATTTTTCTTAACCCTGCAATTCACTTCTATTGGTGTTGCAATCAACTTACATCTGAGCATGCCATATGTGCTAACCAAATCTTTTGCATATTCCTTTTGTTTTAAAAATATATTTGTTTCCCCATAATTGGCTTCTAATCCAAGAAAAATTCGCTCTCCTAGCTCTTTCATTTAAAAGTTACTGAGACATGTTGGGAAATCAAGTTGACTTCATCTCCTATGATGATAAGGCCATCTACATAATCGAGCACAACTGCAATCTTCTTTCCTCTTTCTTTTACAATAGGTACAAACCCAAAGATTCCACTTTATAACCACTTAATGTTCTCAGGCCATGCTCACGGAGCTGGATTTAATCCATAGAGGTGCCTTTTTTCGAAACTAACAAACATAATCTAAATCTTTTAGGGACTAAAATCCTTTTGTCTACTACATATAAATCTCATGATCAATCTCATCATACAAAAAATATTTTTCACATCCATCTGCCACAGCTTCCAAGACTTGTTGTAAGCACCATCAATAATCCTATAGATGTAGTGTTTGTAATAGGACTACAAGTTTAATCAAAGTTAACAAATGTTAACCTCCAGCTAATAGTAAATATTTACACTTATCTGCAAGTCGTGCCTAAGGTCATTTGGGTGAGAACACGCTTGCCTGACCATCATAAGAGATCATTATCTTACATATATTAAGCAGCTTGTTAAATTGCTTCTCTTTCACAAGCCAAATTTTGAATTTGGCAACATCAAGTAGTTTCTTTTGAAACTTTATATTTGAATAATTGTTATTTATTTGTACATGCAACCTCTTTCTTTTTGTGGTTAATAATGGACCACAAATGCAAGTTAGCTAATGTTAAAAGTAATATTTATAAGTTTGGGTAGTCATGCGTAATTTAGCTAAATTATGTATGCCCACTTGTTATTCTTATTTTTAGACTAATCCCTATCTAAAAAGGGGATTAGGGATCAATGAAATGACGTACTCTCTCTCCCTCTCTTTCTCTTCTCTCTCTTTCTCCTCTCTATCTCTCTCGTCTCTCTATCATATTTTTCAAGGTCGTAGGTTGTAACATGGTATCAGAGCAGGTCTCTCTCCTGGGATGCTGCTGCTGCTGATCGTGGATCGTGAAGGAGAATCAGGTGTCTGATCATCGTGGAAGACAACAAAAAAAGGGAAGGAAAGAAATCAGATCTGGTGGAGATCTGATTGGCGTCATTCTGGGTCAGATCTGAAAGTAGATCCAACTGTCGTGGTAGATATCTGAGTGCTGTCAATGATCAGATCTGGTGGAGATCAGACCGGTGTCGCCCTGACTCAGATTTGAAAGAAATCCAATGATCGTGGTAGAAATCTGTTGCAGTCGGCGATCAGATCTGAAAATATTAATCAGATCTGAAAATAAACTAGATCGTTGTTGAATGTTTGCGATCAGACTATTGCAGTGGAGAATTAATGGTTGTTGTTCCAATTTTTTATTCGAAAAGCAAGTCTAATGGGCGTGGTGAAGATCTGATCGGTATTATTGTTCCGATCTAGGAGCAAATCATGTGGTTGTGAGGTCTGACTTAGAGAAGATCAGATCTTAGTGTGGTTATTCAGCAGTGATGTTGGTGGAAGAACGAAACCTGACGACAGCAGAGATCTTTGATCTAAAGTTGTGTGAAGATGAACATAATACTGTGGTCTGAACTGATGTCTTCAATGTTTGTTTTCTAATTCTCAGGTGGAAGTTTTGGTTGAAATTATAGCCTATGAAGGATTGTCCAGTGCTGGTGGGAGGCTATAGTTGTGCAGAAATAACCTGATTTGATATTTATTTATTTTTGTGTTGATCCCGTTCAGTTGCTATCTCTGGTGAGCAAATTTATTTTATATTATCATGGCTGATTTTCGTGCTCAAGATAATGATCAAAAGGGGGAGGTTCTTAGTGAATACAAGGCCTTCGCAAACCCATTTTCATACAGATCTTCAGTTAAGTTAGATGATACTAACTATGCAAGGTGGTCTCACACCTTCGTAATGTCAATTTCTGGTCATCGAAAGAAGCACATCATGTTAGAACAAGAACCAGCTGAAAAAACTGGGAAATATGTCGCCTAGGACAAAGACAATGACATCGTAATGTCATGGATAATGAACAATGTATAGCCTCATATAGCCGAAGGACTTATTTATTATACCTCAGCTAAACAAATGTTGGATATTCTCCATGATGAAACCAATGTGAATCGTATTCTACAAGTCGAGCAGAAGAAGTTGCAGCAAGGAGAACAGACTTTGACTCAATATTATGTTTCTGTTAAATCTGCCTTTGAGAGGCTAAATGCACACAGGCCTTTATGCTGCACCAAACAGAAGACCCATCAGGAGCAGACTATGGTTGCCCAATTTCTTACAGGGTTATCATCTGAATATTCAATTGCCAAAATTCAAATGTTAACTAGTTCTGATGTTCCTACTCTTGCAGAAACCTACAATCGTCTGAGTAGACTTGTCATTACTCTTCCTCAAACCCAATCTGAATCACAGGCATCAGCCCTAGCAATCACCTCAGGTCGTAGAAGAGATACTTTCTTGAACTCTCGAAGAAGAGGTCATGGTCGCATTATGGGAGGTAGAGGCAGGCTTCAGTGCACATATTGTGGTAAACTAGGACATCTTGAAGACAAGTGCTGGGATAAGACTGGTCGACCTCCTATCTCATCATCTAAACCAAATGTGCCCAAGGCTCAAGTTGCAAAACTTGAGGCAGAGACTCCTACCGGCTCTTCAAGTGATTTTGTTACCCTCAGTCTTGCAGAGTACGATAAGTTGTTGTCTCACTGGCCTTTCAGTTCGAGTGCTCCTACGTCTGTCATCAATGTTGCATGTTCTATAGATGATAACCTGAGTTACCAAGGTAGTAGATGGATTATTGATTCAGGTGTTTCTAGACACCTGTGTGGGACCCCCCATATTTTTCAAAGTTAAATCCTTTTGTTAAACCTCACAATGTTGTACTAGCTGATGGGAGGTCTTCTCTTGTTGTGGGCCAAGGAAACATTTTTATATCCCCAACACTTCAATTGACTAATGTGCTTTATGCTCCTTCATTTCCTCAAAAAAATTATTATTTGTTAGTCGTATTGCTAAGGAGCACAACTGTAGGGTGATATTTGATCTTGTTTATTGTATTTTTCAAGACTTGCTGACGGAAAAGAGGATTGGTGGAGGCCATGAGGAGGGTGGTGTCTACTATCTACATCAACCAATTGGAACCATGTACTCTCTGTCTGAGCCGTCCTCGAGTCCATATCAGTGGCATCTCCATTGTGGTCATGTTCCTTTGCCAAAGCTTCATAGACTTATTCCTCGGATTCCTCCTTCTGATTCGTTCTAGTGTGAAGCCTGTCAGTTGGGCAAACATCACAAGAGTTCATTTCCTTCCAGTCAGAGTCCATCGAGTCAAAGAATGTTTGAGATTCTGAATGTTGATGTATCGAGACCTAGTAGGTCTAAGAGTCATTATTACTTAGTGATTGTTGATAATTTTACTAGATTGTCATGAGTTTTCTTAATAAAAGAGAGATCAGATGTTCCCTCCATTCTCATGTCTCTTGTCATTGAAATAAAGACTCAATTTGATTCTCTTGTCAAGATTATCTGCACCGATAATGCTCTCGAGTTCAAATCTAATGAATTGTTACAATTTTATCGAAATCGTGGCATCCGCCCTCAAACCACTTGTGCTCATACATCTCAGCAAAATGGGGTCGCTGAAAGAAAGCATAGACATCTTCTAGATGTAGCTCGCACCCTCATGTTGCAATCTAGTATGCCTCCCTCGTATTGGGGGGATGCCATTCTCATTGCTTGCTACCTCATTAACTGTATGCCTTCCTCATCGTTGGGAAAACAAATTCTATGTACTAATGCCCTTCTTTTCCCGATTTCTCCCAAAGTATTTGGATGCATCTGCTCCGTTCATAAACTGGGACCTAACCGTGATAAACTATTTGCCCAAGCCACAAAGTGTGTCTTCATTGGATATCCAGAAAACCAAAAATGATACTAGTGTTATGATCCCATTTCCCGTCGAGAGTATCTTAATGCGGATGTATCTTTCTTTGAATATATCCCTTATTTTTCTAACATTGCGTCCAGACTACATGTTAAATAGGGTGATGTCATGCCTCATCCTGTCCCTCCTTTTCCCTTGGAGTTAATTTCTCAGAGTATTCCTCATTCTCAGTCTTCCACAACTGCTTGGTATCATGATCCTCTTCCGGCGTAAATTCGTAGATCACCTCCTGAATCAGAACCTACACCACCTCCTTCTTCAGAAGTAAGTTCTTTTGAAAATATTGAGATTTCTGTTGTGGATGATGACAGACCTATTGCTATAAGGAAAGGTAAAAGACAATGCACATTATATCCTATTTTCAAGTTTGTTACAGAGGTAAGGCTTGGGGGTCACATGAGGAATTTTCTCAACTTTGTTTGCCGCATCTGTTCTAGGCATTGTTGGATCTCAAGTGGAAGCAAGCTATGCAGGATGAGATGGATGCCTTGCTCTAATGCAACACATGGGATTTGGTTATTCCTCCAACTGATGCAAATATTGTTGGAATTAAGTGGGTCTACACCATTAAGTACAACTCCGATGGCTCCATTGAAAAATACAAGGCCAGGTTGGTGGCCAAGAGGTACACACAAACATATGGAGTTGACTTCTTTGAAACATTTTCTTCAGTAGCCAGCCTTAAGATTATTCGGCTTGTCATATATGTGGTTGTACATTGTGGGTGGAGTTTATGCCAATTAAATGTGAAGAACGTCTTCTTGTATGGTGATTTGTTTGAGACAGTGTACATGCAACAACCTCCAGGGTTTGAGGTTCAAGGGGAGTGTAGCAAGGTGTGCAAATTAAAAAAGGTCATATATGGTCTAAAACAAAGTCCATGTGCATGGTTTCAGAAGTTATTTGAAATTATGTATGCATTTGGTTTCAACAAGTCGACATCGGATCACTTATTGTTTATTAAGAAGACCTTTGATGGTATTGTGGTTATGGTTGTGTATGTTGACGACATTATACTTACAGGAAGCAGTGTGAAGGATATCTCAAACACCAAAGTTCATCTTCATAAGCACTTTATCACAAAAGATCTTGGTTCTCTTAGATATTTCTTGGGCATAGAAGTGGCTAGAAGCAGTGAGGGGTTAGTTCTATCACGGATAAAGTAAATGTTTGATTTGTTACAAGAAACAAGAATGTTAGGGGCCAAACCAACCAACATCCTTATGGATCCTAAATTTCATATATATAATAAACAAGCAGAATCGATTGACAGTAGAAGTTTTAGATCCCTAGTTGGTAAACTTTTAAATGTTACTGTAACAAGACCAGATATTTCCTTGATTGTGAACAAGATAAGTCAATTCATGGACAAGCCAACCCGAGTGCATTGGCAGACTGTGATGATGATTCTCAGGTATTCGAAATCCCCTCCTAGAAAGGGACTGTTGTATAAACAAAGCTCATCCCTTAATATAGTTGTGTATTCCGACGCTGATTATGCAAGGGTCATTGATGATAGAAGGTCCACCATTGGGTTTTGTGTGCTTGTAGGAAGAAACTTAATTATCAGGAGAAGTAAGAGGCAATCTGTGGTAGCCCGAACGAGTGTTGAATTAGAATATAGAGCTATGGCTCAAACAGTTGCTGAAATGATGTGGGTTAGGTCCATTCTGAGAGACCTACAGGTAAAGATTCCAACCCCAATGTTGATGATGTGTGATAATAGATCAGCCACCTATATAGCTAACAATCCAATAATTCACGAGAAGACGAAACACATTGAAGTTGATTGCCACTATATACGTGACTTAATGCAATCGGGGCATATTTCTACTAGTCATGTGGCTTCTGAGGACCAAGTTGCAGATGTTTTCACCAAATTTATTGCAAGTGCAGGTTTTTCTAGGTGTTGTAACAAGCCGAGCATGATAGATATATATGCGCCAGCTTGAGGGGGAGTGTTAAAAGTAATATTCATAAGTTTGGGTAGTCATACATAATTTAGCTAAATTATGTATGCCCACTTGTTATTCTTATTTTTAGACTAATCCCTATTTAAAAAGGGGATTAGGGATCAATGAAATGGCGTACTCTCTCTCCCTCTCTTTCTCTTATCTCTCTCTCTCTCTCCTCTCTATCTCTCTCGTTTCTCTATCATATTTTTCAAGGTCGCTGGTTGTAAAAACTAACAAACCCATACAAATTGTTTAAGCTACCAAGTTGTAAATAAGCTAGTTAGACATGAATCTGTTTGTATAACAGCTTTGTAAGCAATTTAAAACTGTTAATGGTTTTTAACTATTCAAGTAGTTGCATGATGGATTTGAAAACCAAAATAAGCTATATATCAGGTTCAGAATGTAAGGCATATATAAGTCATTTACTATGATTTCTATTCCACAATTACCCATCACAAATTGTTCAAATGTTTTGTGTGATGCAAACATATACAATACAAGATATCCCATAATGACATTAACAAATCCATTATTTGCACTTTCATTATGCAAAAAGGCTTGCAACAACAAGAGGCATTAGATGTTAAAGGCATACTCTAGATACCGAAGACATGCCCTGAGACAAGTTTCAATATTTGAGAATCTAAAACCAGTATATGTCTGAGTCAACCAGTTGGTGCGCCTACAAAAAATGGCAGAATTATTAATCTAACCAAAAAACTTGCTATAGAGATTCAATCTGCCTCAAAAAAACTAAACCATAACTTAGAAGTTTCTAGCACAGACTGGACAACACTGCAATACTTCAATATATCAGCAATACCTCTAAATAATGCTACCTCAGGAAATAATATGCATGACATGATTTTTTAGAAGAAATAAGATTTGACATTTTCTCTACCTTTTCCTTTTTCAAGATCAATGTCTATTGTCTACATATATGCAATTTTGTTAAGTGTTTTTTGCAAATTGATGCCCGACTTTTGGTTAACCCAGTGTTATCAGTATCATATTGTATCGTAGGATACAATATGATATATCGCATTATCGGGAGGGAAACCGATACAATATAAGGGTCATATTTCAGTACAATTTTTGTACTGATGCTATATGGCTCGTATGATACATGGGTGTATTATACCATATCCTACGATACACCTTGTATAGTATAAGTTAATCCCCTTTTTCTTTTTACTTTTCTGGCACTGAAAAAGTGTCGACCGACTACTTATGGAGGCTATTTTTTAGCCCTAAAGGTCATTTTGATCCCGTTTTTGCGTGTTCGCCCTCCTTAAACCCACTTTTTAAGCCTACCCACCCTGTTTTGAGACCAAATCAATCATAAAAGTTGGGGTTTTTTGCTAGATCCGAGTCCTAAAAGTGTGTGTACAAAATAGATAATTTTCACAAGTTGCACATAGGAGGAAAGTGTTGACATGTGTGGTTTGTGCAGGAAATAGAGAGAAGGAGAAAGAGAGAGATGCACAGAAAACAACAGCCACACCAGAAGAGGCATGCCCTAATCCTTTTATATATAAACAGATACACATTAGGCTTAAGCCATTAAAATACAAGCAAATTACAAACATGTCATTACACATATTTAAAACATAATTACAATATCATACCGGATTTGGATCCAATCCAGATTCAATCATGTTTTATCGGTCACGTCTTATCAGCATGTCTCTTAGTTATCAACAATAAACCTCTCAAGACTCTCCCTCAAGATGTAGGCATACTCTCAAACCATGTAAAAATTTTGTTTTCTTATACATGGTTTATTTCTTTGTTGGTTTATTGCACTTGTGTGCTCTAATTGCATCGATATCGAATCTAACCAAGTGTGATCTTGGGCATGAGGTCCAAAACCACAACAATCTAGTATTGAAATTGCATGTTGGATAGAAGATTTAAAGATTGGCCTAAAAAATTCTGATTGTTGAATTTGAGGTGGAGAAATTTGATGGCAAAGAAAACTTTGGCGTATGGCAAAGATAGTTAAAGGATCTATTGAACCAGTAGGACATACACACGAGGTTAGTTAGCACATCGAATAAACTAACTACCAGTAAAGGAACCAAACAAACAAAGAGAACACCAAACCAACTACACTATGAACCTTGGTTATCTTTAAACACAAAACAATTACACTAATGCATATATTTGAATTGTCGATTTGTCAAACTCGTTCACCATGTTGGATCCATCTTCACCCTCTCTAAAGCCCAGAAATACCACCTCCTCTCAAACCCAAGTCTCTCTATCTATCTCTCACTAAGAGAGCAACCCACTCCCTTTCCCTTTCTCTCTTTTCTTAAGACACAAGGAAACCCTTTATGGCTCGTTTCCAAAACCACTACCATGGGGTTACCAAAAACCATTTCAATAATAAGTCTCTATACGTGGCAAAAAGGTCTCACTCAAAAAATTCATTCAAGTCACATCTCTCAGCATTATCCACCTTGACTTGAACTCTCTTCGATCAGCTCTCAATAAACACCCTCTCTCCCTGGGGCCGAGCAGTTTAGTTCACAACACGAACCAAGTTTAAGCAAGCTTTGAACTTTACTCCTTTCATTGTTTTGTTTGTTTTATATGTAATAGGTTTATTCAATGTGCCAATTAACGCCTTGTGCATGTCCCATTGGTTTAATACATCCTTTAATTATTATTTTCATAAGCCAAAATTTCTTTTGCCATCAAACTATTGCACCTTAAATTGAACCCTCATCATCTTTGAGGCATCCCCTCAGACATGCATCACTGATATGAGTTGGTTGTGGTTTTGGCACACAAACACAAGATCACTATGAGGTAAGGATCCAATCAGGCCTTAAAGAGGGAACAAAAAATCACCAAAGAAGCAAACACACACATGACATAAGGAACACACTAAGTCGAATTCAATATTAATGTGATTAGGAAACAAACACAAACACAATAACACAAGCAAATAAAAAGAAATATGCACAAATCCACGTGCTCAATTAACAAAGCATGCAGTATCACATTATCATCTCGTGGACATTGTCCATGAGCTTGAACAATCCTCCTTTAAAATGGGGTCACATTCTGCAATGAACTAACTCATGACTCAACCTAAGAAGACCTTGATGAATAACCATCATCCCTTCTTAATTTTTTGCTCTACCTACGATGAAGTTTTTTCACACTTCTTATCAATTGAAGCCTCTGTTTCAACTACCTTTATATGGAGTTATTGTCAAAATCAACATTACAACCAATCATGTTCCTCTTGTTTAGCCCAAGCCCTAAGCAAGTCTTTCTTTTTAACGTTGTCCTTCAAAAAAGAAGATACCGTAGCTACCCCAGCTATAACATTCCCAACCAATTGATATAAGTTTCCAAACCTCTTTCCTTTAATCAAAACCTATGCATGCCTTTTAACCACCAAGGTTTCATTCTATACACAAAAGACAATCCTTGGAATCAAATGCACTCAAAGAAATTAATTTTTTTTCAATTCTAGCACATGTTTAACATCACCAAGAGTTCGAAACACTCCATCAACCATCTCATTAAAAAGAAATGAGAGCCTCCAACAAAGTCCACCAAATCACCAAAGTGGACACACAAAAGAGCCATAACAAGGTCCACCAAATCACCGAAGTGGCCACAAAAAAAGCCACAAATGGGCTCACTCACAAAACCCACAAAGGGGCACACAAAGGAAGCTCACAAAATATAAAAATAATATTGTATTAATGTCAAACCCATGCAAGAAGCATTACATTATGAGAGGGGTTTCACCAATATTTATATACAACAAGCAAGCTCCATAGAGACGTTGGGGCTTGTCCAACGGCTCTAAATAGAGCCATTGGACCTGCTCCAACGTCTCTATGTTTGACTAGTCAACCTTGTGTTGACTAGTTCAACTTGAACTAAAAAGAAAAAAAGAAACTAAAAAATCTAAACTATAGTTACCAATGTTATCAAAAACGCGTCTTGAGGCACAAAAGGTGCGCCTCGCCTTGAGGCACGGCCCTCTGTGCCTCAATGCGCAAGCCTGAGGTGTGAGGCACAAAAAAATTTGTACAACAAGATTTCTAAGACATAATCAACAAGATTTTTGTAGGTTAATCTCATATATTTTCCAGTTATTTCAGTTATGTAATCAGTTTCTTAGTACATTTTAACTTTTGTTGGTTAATCTCATATATTTTTCTAGTTATGTAATCAGTTTTTTAGTTACTTTTATATGTTAATCTCATATTTTTTATAATAATCTCATATATTTTAACTTTTATAGGTTAATCTCATATATTTTTCAGTTATTTCAGTTATGTAATCAGTTTCTTATTATATTTTAACTTTTGTTGCTTAATCTCATATATTTTCCAGTTATGTAATCAGTTTTTAGTTACTTTTATATGTTAATCTCATATTTTTTAGTACTTATTTGAGATTTTCTATTTCTTATTGGTTGTTATTTCATCAATAAAGCATTTATTTATTTATTTGTATTTTTATATATTTTTTTATAATTTTTTAAAGTTATCAAAAAAAATGAGGCTTATGCCTCACCTCGGTTTTTGGTGGAGCGCCTCGCTACGCCACAACGATTTTCACAATACCGATAGTTACAATATATATATATATATAATATGTATGCATATGTGTATATGTACACAATACATATACATACATATCTATAATATATGTATATATACATTATACATTTTAACACTCATCTTGACTATACCAACTCCTACTATCTTGCAATAGACATTATATCTCGTAAGAACCATCCAGGCATCACATGTAGTATATGAATCAAACATACCCATGCCATAACACAATGATAAGAACTATGTCACAGGGACTCGGCAAACCAGGTGCGGCACCCGGTGCGGTCAACCCAACCATGGGTGCGTTGACCACACCTAGGGTCATTTGTGTCCAATTTTTATATTAAAAAAAACAATGGGGGGAGGGGGGGTCCTGCCCCCCCCCCCCGAGACCTCCCACAAGGGGCAGCCCCCCTGCCCGTTGAATGCGCAATGGGACCCGTGCCGGGGGGGAGCCCCCAAACCCCCCTTTCTGCAAGGGCAAAAAATTTGAATCAGGCTCTACAACTCATCAGCTCGACCCCTCCCATGCATAAAGAGGGTGCAGGGAGGGAGCTCGACCCCTCTCCTGCACAAATTATATATATATATATATATATATATATATATATATATATATATATATATATATATATATATATATATATATTATTTTTGCCGCACCCCCGCACCCAAGTTTTTTTAAAGTGCCACACCCCCACACCCATGTGACATAGGATAAGAACAATCAGAATCTAAAATCCATAAATCATGAAAGGAATCCATACCTTATGAGACAACCAGACTTTCTCCATCATCCTTAGAATCTCTCCTTGAAACACTTGCTTGATCAATATCCTTGGCCTTCTTTTTTATCATATCTTCTTCATGTTTCATACACTTTATCCTATGACCTGATTTCTTGCAGTAACGGCACCTCATAATGAACATGTTTTTCCTGTTATGATTTCAGTTTTGATCCTGATCCAATCTTTTCGCTATCAAGCCCTCATATTGTGAATCACCTAGGCTAACCTTCTGAAGCATCTCATAAGAGAGAAATGCTAAAGTTACACCATCAAACTTGATACTCTTTTTCCTGTACAAATCCACATATCTCGAAGACAATGATTTCAGTAGGATTAAATATTTATCATCCACTGCAAGTAACACATCCATTTTCAAGAGCTGACTCGTAATATTGTTGAAGACATTAGAATGCTCCAACAGAAAGTGTTACAAAAAAAATGTTGGAAAAGGTTCTCAATCATCTCTATACTTAAAGTTTGATTAGCTCTCAAAAACTAATTTTCACCAGTCTTGCAAGATTCCAGATTTCAAGAAAAAGTTTCAGAGTAAACAGCCATAAATAATGTCAAGGCAAGTTCAGCTTTTGAAATCACATGCTCAGAATAGCTGTCAACAGATGAAACATTAAGATAAGCTATTACAACTCAAGGAACATGAGAAGTATGAATCAGCGATTAGATGATGCATATGACCTACACCTAAACTAACTGAAGAATGAACAAATTTCTCATCGATATCACCTAATCATGAATCAAGATTCAACAGGTGGTCCGGAAGAACAACAATGTAGAAGTGAACGACCAAATAACGTAGCAAGAAAATAAGTATGAACGTATTTTTCCTCCTACTGCTACAGAATTCTCATGTGGAATGGCCCCTTCTTAATGAGAGAGAACCAATCGCGCATACGTATAAAAAAGAAACGAGAAAAAGGGAAAAAAATGAGAGCAATCATTGACTTATCTCAAGAGGTATCGTCGGGTTCTTCCTTCTCCATCTTCGTCACGAGCCCTCTTTCTCCCGGTACGGCCACCGTTCTCCATTGCCACAGCAATCGGATTAACGATGAAGCCACCTAAGTTTCTTCCCGAGAAGCGATCGGAAACCCTAGCTCTCTCTCTCTCTCTCTCTCTCTCTCTCTCTCTCTGAAGGCGGGAAGGGGTAAAATTTGGAGGCGGGCTCGTATTTATACTCCTTTCTTTTTCAGCTACGCACATCGAAATATTTGTTGTTGAAATAAGGCCCTTAACTTTTAGGTTATTACATTTCACACCAATCTTTTTCATACTTATGTCACAGGTAGCAGGTAGGGGTAGGCTCCGTGCAGGCCCGGTCTGCGAATGGATCGGGCCGACCGGGCTAACGTGCCAGATTTTGGCCTGGTTCTTATCGTGCTCTCGGGTTTGAAGAGAAGCCCATGGCCCGGTTCATTGTTCCAACGGGCCAATGTGAAGCGAGTTGGGTCTGGCACGCCTCAACTTAAACCTATTTATTTTCTTTTATTTTCATGATACAATAGGATTTTTAATTAGTGTAATTAATTAAGTAAATAGTAATAATTAATAAATATCAAGTTCTCATGCAATTAATTGGGCAATAATCATAGTTATTCAAGTACTATGTAATAGTTAATTTTAAAATTTTATATTATTAAAAAATAATAAATAATTGAAGCCCATCGAACCAAACCGATAGCCCACAGGCCAGACCGAGCCCGGCTGGGTTTGTACCATGATTTTAGGCCCATGGTACAAACCCGGTGGGTTGCCCACCCCTAGTCATAGGGTGACACTGACACTCAAATTTGCTCCCGTGTTGCGTCCTATTATATACTACAACAACTACGCCCAAAACAATTGGAGTCGGCGATATGAACCAACAAAGAAAATCATTTTGGGTCTTCCACATGAATCTTTCTCTTCCATTCATTTCTATCCAATGCCATGTCCTCGATGAGGTTCAAAGCATTCATATATTTTTCTATCACCTCCATCCATGTCTTCCTAGGCCTACCCCGACCTCTTTTGACTAATATATTTTCCCATCTCTCCATCCTTCTAACTGGAGCATCATTAGGCCTTCGTCGAATATGCCCAAACCACCGTAAACGATTGTCTCTCATTTTATTTTCAATGAGTGCAACGCCTACCTTCTTACGTATCTCCTCGTTTCGAATCTTATCTTTTATTGTATTTCCACACATCCATCTCAGCATACGCATCTCAGCTACACTCATTTTTTGAATATGATGTCTCTTGGCAGCCCAACATTCCGTACTATATAGTAAAGCAGGCCTAATTGTCGTCGTATAAAACTTTTTCTTCAACCGCAATGGCATTCTACGATTGCACAACACTCCAGTTGCACTCTTATTATATACTATTCCACAAAATTCTGAGCGGATTTGATCCAAATGCACCAGATCCGGCATGAAAGTTTTGTGAATTTTTGCTGGTCTGACCCGATGAGTAAGCATCCCTATTGTAAAACTCCTCGTGCGTATCTGATTAGCTACTTGAATCCAGCACATTAAGGCTAAGACCCGCTACCCACTTACTATCTGCTCATATCTGAAGCTCGTTCATCGGACTCAATCAGCTAATTGGATCCAGTACATTAAGACCAAGACCCAGGTTCATATATGAGACCCATCAGCAGGCCTAGCTCCACACGACCATACATAAAAGCATTAAAAAAATAAAAGGATATGACATATAAATAATATAAAAAGTGAAATATTTGCTCTTGGCGAGTTAATATTGCGAGAAAAAGCGATATTTTCAACTATGCTGTTTTTGAAGTTATCTGGATAAAATCGTGCAGATTTCAAAATATCGGCCATGTTAACCCTTCTCATTCCTCTTACCCTTACCCCTGAGCCTGAGGCATTAAATCTAGTAGTAGTGTAACTGGGTCGGGTATACCAAACTGAACTAATACTTCCAACCAACCCAATTTAGGCAAAATCATAGGTTTGATTGGGTCTAAAATCAAGAACCAATTAAAAATGTATCGGTTCTGAGTATTAAAAAATATACATCCGATTCGGTCTTTGTACTCCACCCTAACGGTTCCATATAATTTTATTCCCAAAGCAACCCGAACCTGAACTCATATATATCCAAAACCATTTCATACCTGACCTAAATGGTTCTGTATAATATGTACCGAAGTCGAACCGGTCTTGAACCCGGTAACTAAACCGACCCTAACATGAACTTAATATTTAATGATTATGAGAAATTTAATATAATTGTTACTGATAAAAAAATACAATCATCATTAATCCAATAAGTTTCCTTTATGATAACAACTTTTCTAAGTCTAAAAAGTAAACAAATCGGACAAGAACTTACTAGCATTAAAATAAATCCTGTCATTTATACTCAACCTAATTTATGCTTAAACTGATTAACTCATACAAGAATATAGTCTTAGCAATATGTAGACCCAAACTGAACACGAATCAATTTAGAACCTGACCCATTTGGAAGACCCTCTTTCAAATACCTGAACCCGAACGCAGACCCGAATCAAACAGAGTCGGATATAGGCCTATTTGCTAGACCTGATAAAAACAAGTCTACTTAAAACCCAAACCCTTTTTAACCTATTCAAATCTGAATCCGGACTCGAATCAAATTGGATCGTCTTTAGTTTTAAATATTATTTCTAGACACGATTGAAGAACGCGTCCGACAAAACCCGACCCAATTAGACCCAAACACTCTCCTCCTCTTCCTCTCTCTCTTCTAAGTCTCTGTCCGTATTTCCGATCGCCTAGGGCATTCGGTAGCCGGAAACCCTTCCCTTCATCGCCTCTCTCGGCCGTTCGATCGCCTGAAGCTTCCGTCATGGCGTCGTCATCCACCGGCGCCGGCGCTCCGTACACCAACCCTTCCTCGTCCAGCGCGGTGCCGGCGCCCTATTTCCCCGTCCCTTTCCACCTCCAGAAACCCGAACTGTCGGCCCAGCAACCATGTGCCTATCCCTTGCCTCAATTCCCTCAGCCGGCGAAGATTCAGGGGCCGCAGCACCTGTATCCATCAGTTTATGTCTCTCCGGCGCCGGCGCCCGCTCCCGCGCCGGTGGCCGGAGTGTATTCTCTCCCTCAGTATCAGCAGGTATGGGAAAAACCTTTTTCTTATCTTGCTTAGCCTCTTTCGTAGATTCGGCTGGTCTGTGGAGAGTGTTTATTGCTCGTTCTTTTCTTGCAAAAGGCTCAGCAGCTGTTTCAGAGGGACGCTCAGACGATCACGCCGGAAGCTCTCGAGAGCGTGAAAGCGGCGTTAGCGAGCAGCGAGATCGAGAACAAGGCGGAGACGAAGAAGAAGGCCCTTCCTCGGAAGGCCGCCGGGCAGTCGTGGGAGGATCCCACCCTTTCCGATTGGCCGGAAAGTATGAATCCTTTTGTTTTTTCCTCCTTTCTTACTGAAATGTTTGTTATTTTTGAATTTATCTTATTTGATGACATACACCAAGGTGGGGGAAAGAAAAACTCATAGTGAACTTCGAAACAGAGTGATATTGTAACGACCCTATCAGGGTCCTCTCCAGCCAGGGATAGTGAACTTTAGTTCTCATAGGGAAATTACTTTAAAAAAACTCAAAACTATGTCAATTGTTTTTTCCATTTAATAATTGAAGGTGTATACATACAATGACATAACCATCCAAATACAAAAGCAAAATAAAATAGTAGAAGCGAACCATACTTCTTATGAGTCCGTTACTAAGTCGTACGAGTGATAGCACTTTCTGAACTTATAGTTGTAACCAAAAGAAGCGAGTGAGTCTACAACCCAATAAGATTCTGTTTATAAATAAACACGACCCTTTAAGCCGTAGTTAGCTTTAAGCTCCTAGTCATAGTTTAGTTTGTTAATTATGCACATATGTTATTTATGAGTTTTACCCTCATTTAGTGTATCTCTCACCTCATTCTCAAACACATACTTTACTCTAATTGATTATTTTGAACATAGCTTCCTTGAACGTATCAACCTATGTAGACAACTCAAAGTTTACGATATTGGTCAGACATATGAACCATTCACAACAACGTAGTTCAAAACAGCCAGACTACGAACATAGGCTGGTTGCAAGCCAGGAGCTCAAGAGCTCAATCGGTAACTAGCCGAAGCGTCAAGGTGGCTATACATGCCTCTAAGGTGTCTCAAGAAGTTATACTTGCCCTTAAGATGTCTCAAGGAGCTATATGTGCCCCCAAAGTATCTCAAAGAGCTATACTTGCCCCCAAGATGTCTTAAGGAACTATACTTGCCGCTAAGGTTTTGTGGTTCATGCTATATCCTACATGTGTCTAATGTGCAATGTTTTAACCCTTAAGGGTGACCTAGGAACGTATGAGATATTCTCAAATTACTCACGAGGTACATACCTCAACATTGTCTCAGACCATGCCTCCTAATATTGTTCTTCATCATGTTTTGTGTGGTCATTATGTACACAACTTTCTCTCAATACTCACATCTTTAAATCAATGCATTATACAATCATCAATGTATGTCCACTAACTATTTTTTTAACACATCTTCACATGTCGGAACTGTTAAGGATGGCAACCCACCACAGATTAATTCATGATAATTATAATGTCCCTCCCAAGGCATAAACGTGACATTTTTCAGGGTAATACCTACCGTGAGACTTTAGAACTCTACATTCAATTCTCATATAACATATCAATCTCTTACATGCAATTATATTGTGCCAGATTTATATCATAAATCAGAAAATATGCATAATCAGGTTTAAGCATCACACATGAACTTTATAGATTCTTAAGTATGCAAAACAGTGTATATTCACAATAAACAAAATTAGCATACTTAAAGTACTTGGAATCACATTGAAAGATGTTTAAACTAGCTAACATGTGTTTTAATCAACTAAGAAGGAATTTGTAAATGTTCACTTACTTAGAACGCTTAAATTATAATTTTTCAGTCTCACGCAACCTTTGATCTGAAATCAACGTATATCTCGTATTATCATCAAAATTATCAAAATGACCTTGAACTTAAATATCAAACTGTGACTTCATTCTTTCAGAGTTTGTCCTCACATACCCTACTAATAGATTTTACTTAAGCAGTAGAATCCAAGGATCCAAGAATCACCTGAATCCGACTTCGGGGTATCAAGTTATGTCTTATTTACTATGTAGGCATACCAAGGAAAAAATGGTCTTTTACTTTTTTTGACCAATCATAGCAACATCTATGCCTTATTTACGTTATGTTACTTTCAGATCCACATCTATACTAAATTTCAAAATAGATCACTTAGGTTCTCAGCTCAATTCTGATTTGGATCCTAGATCTGGTATTCTCGATCCAAACCCTTTCGCAATGGTTTGTCTCGATCCTGATTGAGTTGATTTAATCAAGTCCATCCACGAGAATGGATTTGACTTATTTTATTCCAACTGAATCAACCTCAAACAAAACTCGACTCGATCTGGTAAGGTCAAGTCGGTCTGTTGTTTTTCATCGACCCGACTTGGTCGAGTCGGTCTATCCGCTAGACCTCAAACTCGACTCGGTCTATCTCGACCGAGTCGTTCTTTCAACTAACTAGACTTGACTCGGTCTGTCTAGAAAAGTACAGATCAGACTCTGTCTGTAAAACATCTAACTGACTTGGTCTAGTCTAGATCGAGTCGATCTTGCTTTTTTAATCATGAACCTAGCTCGATCTATCCAGATTGAGTCGATCTGTCAATTATAGCACAGACCTGTCTTGGCCTGTCCTGATCGATTCGGTCTGTCAGAACTATAGGCTTGATCAGACCGAGCCGATCTGTCAAAAAAAACCCGACTTAGTCTGTCCAGACCGAGTCGGTCTGTGTGATCACATTGTCTTGACTCGGTCTGGGCACACCCAGACTGAGCCCACCCGATCTATCTTGACCTGGTTCTGTCTAGGTTGTCCAAACTGATGGCCGACTTGGTCTACATTTCTGCTGGCCGAGTCTGCCAACACCAAGTGTAGCAATTCTGACCACCCCTATTGCCTGACTACTGCGTGTTTCTTCTAGTGGGGGGGGGGTGGCACTGCTGGCGATCGTCATTGGGTGTCGACCCTTTCCCGTTTTCCGGTGGCAATAGCAGAGTAAATGTCCTCTGCTACCCCCACCTTCCGAACAGTAACACTGGGACAGGGTTCTCCTTGTTCCACTAGAACTCGTCGACAACAGTGAAGTTGTTGACGACCCTGCATTAAGACATAAAGGAGAGAGAGGGAAGAGCTTACCTGTCGGCAGAGTCTCCTTTCTGGTTCTCTCTTTTCTCCTCTCTACACTGCGGATAGGGAAGGGGAGGAGTCCCCCCCTGGCTTTTATAGCCATGGGGCATCGATTACTTCCCCCCTTTTCACGAGTTTTCAAAAATTGGGGGGAACAGGTCCCCCCCTCCCTTCCTCTCCCACGATCAAGTTTGTGGGAGAGGAAGGGGGCGGCGATTCCCCCTCATGTAACCGAGCCACAACGGGGAAGGCGTTATAATTCCACCCCCTTATAAAAAGATTCATCCTGAATCTTTCTCGAAAACAACTAGAGAAACTGTGCTCGCATATCTGCCTCATTCTCCCATGTAGCCTCATCCTTACTGTGATGCTTCCATCTCACCAGGACCATCAGAACAACCTTGCTTTTTAGCGTATGCTTCTTAAATTCAAATACCTCAATTGGTTTTTCTTGAATACTTAAATCTTCTTAGATGTCCAACATTGATTCCACTGTAACCACTATATGTGAAAGATCCGGTACGTACTTTCTTAACATGGATACATGAAATACATTATGTATCTTGGAGAATAATGAGGGTAATGCCAACTGATAGGCTATTTACCCTATCCTTTTCAAAATTTTGAACAATCTGATATACCTTGGACTTAATTTGCCCTTCTTTTCGAACCTCATTACCCCTTTAAACGGTGATATCTTCAAGAAGACGTGATCACCTTGCTCAAACTCAAACTCACGTCGCCTCTCTACATAACTTTTTTGACAACTTTGAGCTGCTTGGAGTCTCTTACGGATGAATTTGATTTGATCTTCCATTTGTCGAACCAACTGAGGCCCTAAGTCTTTCACCTACTTGGTCTCAACATAAAGGCGTTCTACAACGTCTCCCATATAAGGCTTCGTAAGGAGCCATACCAATACTGGCTTGAAAACTGTTGTTACAAGCAAATTCAATTAGCAGCAGAATCTCGTGCAAAGTGTCGGATACTCCAGTCTACAAGCTTGCAACGTATCCTCCAATGTCTGGATGGTCCTTTATAACTACCCATCTGTCGGAGGGTGAAAAACTGTACTTATTTTTAATTGAGTCTCCATTGCTTTTTTAAAGTTTTGCCAAAACTTAGCGGTGAATTTTGAATCTTTGTCCGAAATAATGGAGTCTGGCACTCTGTACAATCTCATTATCTCTTTAATAAAGAGATGAGTCAATTGTTTAAAGGAATATGTTGTCTTGCACACGAAAAAATGCTCATACTGTCAGTCTAGCGACAATCACTCAAATTGCATTTAATCATTCTTTGCTCTTAGGGAATCCTGTGACAAAATCCATCATTATATATGCCAACTTTCATACAGGAATAGGTAGCAGTTGCAGTAGTCTACCCGGCCTCTGATGTTCAATCTTTACTTGCTGACATACTAGGCACCTACTGACAAAATCAACATCTCTCTTCATTCCATTCCACCAAAAATCACTCTTCAAGTCCATATACATCTTCGTACTGTCAGGGTGAATGCAATACTTGGAATGATGTGCCTCGTCAAGTAGTTGCTTCCTAAGTTCCTCATCCTTAGGAATATATACTCGATCTTGAAAACTTAGAATACCTTGATCATCTATTTTGAAATTTGGATCTTTACCTTTAAATATTGCTGACCTAATCCCTTCTAACTCTTGATCTAAGAGTTGCTTCTCCTTAATTTTGTTAAATTTCCGACCCTAAGGTCGTCTGGACAAACTTCAACCGACCCGAAAGACATTATACTTCTGCTTTTTGCTCCATAATGCTGACTAGTAAATTTGACATGGATAGTCTCGTGGCTGCTTATGCTTTCCGACCAAGTGCATCAGCCACTACATTGGCTTTCTCTGGATTATATTTTAATTTAAAATCATAATCTTTAAGTAGCTCCCGCCATCGTCTCTGCCTCATATTCAATTCCTTCTGAGAGAACAACTGTTTTAAGCTTTAATGGTTAGTGAATACCTCAAATTGTTCTCCATATAAGTAGTGATGCGAAATTTTGAGTGTGAACACTACTGCAGCCAACTCTAGGTCATGAGTTGGATAATTTATCTCATGCACTTTTAGTTGTCGAGATGCGTATGCGATAATCCTGCCATGTTGCATCAAGATACAATGTTGCATCAAGATACAACCCAATCCTTTGTGTTGTATTGCTATAATAAGTAAAACTGCGTTAATCGCTTCTTGATCTCATGAAAACTTTTCTCGCACTTTTCATTCCATTCGAACTTTACATATTTCTTTGTCGGTTTAATCATTGGGGCCGCCAATATAGAAAATCCTTCTACAAAGCGCCTGTAATAACCAACTAACCTCAAGAAACTTTGATTTTTTTGGGCATTCTTGGGTATAGGTCAGTTGGTCATCGCTTCAACTTTTGTTGGGTCTACCATTACTCCTTTTTTACTGATGATATGTCCCAAAAACGAGACTTGATCAAGCCAGAATGCACATTTAGAGAACTTAGCATTGGAGCTTATGATCTCTAAGTATTTGCAAAACAATTCTCAAATATTCTGCGTGTTGTTCCTTACTGGTCGAATATATGGGTATGTCGTCCACGAATACCACCACAAACTTGTCCATGAATGGTTTGAATACTCGATTCATTAAATTCATAAATGTCGCTGGAGCATTCGTCAGCCCGAAGGGCATGACCAAGAATTCATAATGCCTATATCTTGAGCGAAAAGCTGTCTTGGCCATATCATCTTCCCGAATTTTTAGTTGATGATACCTGGAACGTAGATTCAACTTAGAAAAACAGGCTGCACCTTGTAGTTGATCAAATAAATGATCTATCCTTGGTAGAGGATACTTGTTCTTTATTGTCACTGCATTTAATTTTGTGTAATCGATGCATATACACAGCAACTCGTCTTTCTTTTTCATGAATAAGATCGGTGTGCCCCATGGTGGCACCGATGGTCAGATAAATCTAATATCCAACAACTTCTACAACTGATCCTTGAGTTCTTTGAGCTCAGCAGGTCCCATCCTATATGATGGAATAGAGATGGGTGTCGTACCTGGAGCTAGATCTGTATGGAACTCGACTTCCTTATCAGGTGAAAGTCCTGAAAGTTCTTCAGGGAAAACAGCCACGAATTCTCGTACAATCTCTATCTTTGTAGTTGAGAGTTTATCATCGACTTTGGTCTTCATATAAGCCAAGTACTCAATACAACCCTTATGTAGATATCGGTTTGCTTGAAGACATGAAATAATTGTCAGCTTCGCAAGTTTTCTAATACCCTGAAAATTGAAAGTTGGGATTTCGGGGTGTTGAAAACGGACGCTTTTTCTTCGAAAAATTATTTGTCGCATGATGGTTAGATAACCGATCTATGTCTAAGATAACGTCCACTCCAGAGTTACCGGAAACGCCTATAGAATAGGGGAAGCGCGCTTCCCCGGGACGCGTTTCGGAAGCGCGAAACGCAGCGCTTCCGAAACGCGAGGGGAAGCGCAGGTTCAATTGAGGAAGCGCGTCCCCCTTTAAAGGGAAGCGCGTCCCCCTTTAAAGGGAATCGCGTACCTCTTTAAAGGGGTACGCGTACCCCTTTAAAGAGGTACGCGTACCCCTTTAAAGGGGGACGCGTACCCCTTTAAAGGGGGACACTATTATGGAAAGGTCGAGTTTGCCCTTAAAATTTTTTTTTACACATGAATATATTTTTTACCGAGGTTAAAATGGGTATTTTATAAAACCCGTGAAAAAATAAAATCAAAAGGGGCTTAGGGTTTTGTTTTTTCACGCGTTCTGACTCCTCTCTCTCTCTCTCTCTCTCTCTCTCGAGTTTTCGGCGAGCTCCAAGTTCCGGCGACCTCAAAAACTTCCGGTGGCCTCCACCGACTTCCGAAGATGAAGATGTTCACCTTCAGGTACGCTATCCCCCTCTCTCACGCTCTGTCACTCTCTCTATCTCTCTGTCGTGCGAGCTCCCCTCCAGTCAGCAACACCAGTGGGATCCAATAGGGTAGTTTTGGGGAAAGTGATCAAGGGTTTTTTCTTTCTCGGTGTAGATCTATCACAGGGTTTTTTTTTTCAGGGTGTATATCAAGGGTTTTTTTGTTCCTGTAGATCAAGGGTTTGTTTGTAGTTTTTTTAGTTTCTGATTCATTATCGCAGCCGTTTTTTTTATTCATTCTGCATGAAGCAGTGGGTTGTTTTTTATTGTCTCCATGATACTAGTCTATTGATAGCGTAAGCAATGTAATATTAACTTCTTATCTAAACAGATGGTATGCATTCGTCACAAAACTTTTCTGATATAGCTGGATTGTTAATTTGCATTGGCCATTATGTGCTGTAGCTTCTTATTTAACTCTTCAGTTGTTTATGATATGATGGTGATAGTGTATGTGGAAGTTCATTTTATACTTCATCAGTTGGCAAAGAAAATCAGTGCACCGGATGGGGTGGAAGTATCATTAGAGATAACATGATATTGTTGATGGTTTTAATGATCTTAACTATTCTACACTGATGAATAATTTTTTTGCTAATTGGTGTATAACGGGTATAATATGCAATATTATTGTTTTATTGGAGAGCATTTGAGTGTGTTGTTCCCACATTTTAAAAGCTATTTCTTCAGTCCGATGTACAGTGAGAGGCTGAGAGCTGCTGGAGGATGTGAGCTGGTACAAATAGTAAATGAACATTATCATGAAGAAGATAACCGTAATGATTTAGAACCTCAGTTCTAAGTCTATTGTCTCAGAGATCAATGTTTGCCAAGGCTGGTAGCACTTTAATGTTCTCCATTTGTGCAAAATTAAGTTGATGGGTACTTGGAGAATTTCCCAATGAGTCGGGTATTGAACTTTAGTGGAGTCCTGAAAGAAAACTGGATTTATATGTTCTTGATCTGATTTAGCAGTTCAATCAAACTATTCTCTCTCTATATATTCTCAGTTATTTATGTTGCTTGTTTCTTATTAGAACTTGAAGTGCCTGTTTGAGTATTTAGTTCAGTGATAGTCAGATTGCACGTAATTTCCCCCCCTTTTTTAGCTTAGTCTTTTGTTTACATCCCCATGCTTTGTGTTCTTCACTCTCCATTATTTACTGTTAATAATAGCTTTTTTTAAGTGTTTTAGGTTGATTCTGATACTTTTATGATACAGATATATTTGCATGTTCTTTGCTTCATTAATGACCATCTCAAGCTATGATCACGATAATTCTGATGACGATGACGATTCTTTGTACAATTTGGAGCATGAATCATCTAGTGGTGTTGGGAAGGGCAAGAAGAGGTCTTCTGCTTGTCCATATCAGTTTGAGGACCGAAACGAAAGTTGTTTTGATGAGGAAGATGAAAAAGAATATGACTTGGATGACTACTATTCTGAAGATGACCAAGATGATGAACCACCTAGCATGCATAAAACAACAGTGCTATGGCGCCATGTATTGAAACAAAAGAAGAGTGGGCAAGGAAAGCAAGGTGGAACCCAAGTTTTTATGTGCAGGCACTGCAAAAATATTTATCATGGGTCATATACTCGAGTTTTTGCACATCTCATGGGATCTCCAAAGGGACAAAGTGTTGGGATTGCCTTTTGCCCTGAAGTTGCAAAAAATGCAGAATTGGCAAAAAAAATTAAGAGGCAAGTTCGTCGAGTGGAGGTTTCATCAAGTGCATTTGAGTTGAGGAGATCAAGAATTGATACTCCGAAGAAGCCTATTAGTATGACTACATCATCTAGTGGAAGTCAAAAAACAGTTGATATTCGTGATACCTTTAAAAAGGTAGAAATAGATGATGTAGATCACAAAATTATCAGATTTTTGTGTGCAAATGGCATACCTTTCAATGTGCTTCGATCACCATATTGGGAAGAGATGATATCTGCAGTTAGTAAAGTGCCCGGATATAAACCCCCATCATATGAAAAAGCGCGAACAACGTTGCTTGACAGTGAGAAAGAGTGTGTTCACAGGGAGTTAAATGAATTTCGAGAAAAGTTTGAGGAGTTTGGAGTTTCCATTGTCTCAGACGGTTGGACAAATATCAAGAACAAACACTTGATAAATATACTTGCCTCAAACTGTTTTGGCTCGATGTTCTTATATGCAAGCGATTTTTCTAATGTGCAACAGTCAGCTGCAAACATTGCCGAGTTTTTGAAGACGGGATTTAAACTTGTGGGGCCTTCTAATGTAGTGCAAGTGATTACATACAATGCAGCAAATTGCAAGTTAGCAGGTGAAGAATTAAAACAAACGTACAAGTATATTTTTTGGTCACCTTGTGTTGTGCACACACTTAATTTGATCTTCAAGGATTTGGCACATGAGTTTCATTGGTTGGGAGAAACATATTTGCAGAGTAAAGAAATTGTGAAGTATATCACAAATCATTCAAAAACACTAGCAATCTTTAGAAGCAATGAAAAATTAGAATTAATAAAGATTGCAAAAACAAGGTTTGCTTCACATTATACTACTTTGAAACGCTTGCTTGATGTGAGGGAGAGCTTAAGGCTCACAGTAATTTCAGATAGATGGAGTGATTGGAAGCAATCATGCACGGATGAAATTATGAAAAAAGGGTTGTTACAACAGAAACAACTGTTCTTGATGAAGAATATTGGGATTCTGTACGTTTAGCATTATTGATTACAAAACCCATCTATAAGATGATTAAATTTTGTGATCAGGAAGGCCCTATAATTGGTGAAGTGTATGAAGGCATGGACAACATGTTGGGGGAAATCAAAGACAATCTAAAAGGACAACCAGATTTATATGAAAAGATTCATAAGATTGTCTCAAATAGATGGGACAGAATGAATGTGCCTCTCCATAGTCTAGCCCACATGCTTACTCCAAAATATTACGAGTCGGAGTATCTCAAAATCCCAGCAGCAGGAGGGGTCAAACGAGTTTCTCCTGGTAAAAATTTAATTCTATCTATTTAATAAAGTTTAAAGTTAAATGATTTAATTATTTTATTATTTCATTTGCATTTCTCTTGTTATAGTTACTAAACATTTTTTTTGCAGAAAAGGATAATGATATCTTAGACGGTGCAATGCTTGCGCTTGAAGTCATATCTTCTGGAAATGAAGAGTTATCTACACTTTATAGGTCACAACTTGTGGCTTTTGCATCAAGAAGTGGAAGATTTAGCCGAAGTGCAGCACGAATAGATGCACTGAATCCTACAATGTCAGTGCTTAATTGGTGGCGTTTTTATGGTGGTGATACACCGGAGTTGAGAGCATTAGCCATTAAGGTTTTATCTCAACCTATTAGCACATCTTCTGCAGAAAGAGTGTGGAGCACCTATAGTTACATTCACAATGTTAAAAGAAATAGGCTCAATGAAGATCGTGCTGATACCTTAGTGTATATTCATTTCAATCTTCGATTGATTGACAAGTATAATTAAACTGTGTTGTACTTTTGTTTTGGTATTTTTTTTCTCTTTTTTTATCATTGATTGTTTATTAGCATTTATATTTTATATTCTTGTTATAAAAGGTGCAACAATCGCTATAAAGAAGGGCCTAGTCGAAAATGGGATATCAATCCAGAACTTCCTATTGTAGAAGAAAATACGTTGAGATTAGAGGATATGCGATGGAGAGATTTGGATGATAGTGCACAACAATCAAACACTATTTCCAAATCCAAACATAAAGATGCACAACCAAGAGCTCCATTACCTCCAATAATTATACGTACAAATGAAGTTCAAGAGGATACAAATCAATCCATCAGAGCTAGTAGAACTGCAGATATACAAGAGCGACCATCAGTTCTTCATGGTCGGATTGATCGTTTCTTTAGCCGGAGACCTAGGCAAGGTATGTTGATATTGTGTTTTTTATATTTTAAATTATGGTTTTTGAACATTTTAACTTTTTAACGTATTCATTATAGGAAATGAAGGAAGGAGCAGAAGACATGATCGTGGAGGACAAGATGCACGTGATGATGCAGAAAGTTCGCGATCTATTGCTGACTTGAAGGGGAAGAGAAAGATGACAGATTAATGAACTCTTGAATTATTATTTTTTTTTTATGATGTAGTTGGAGTTGTCCAACTTAAAAACTTTTATGTTACTTTTTTGTCATGGTCTTATAATATTTTTTTGGTATATTTTTATTTTGAATCTTGCATGATGAAGTGAAGTAGTGGATTATGTTAATTTTAAGGTTAGACTTAGAGTTTAGAACATTGTAGCTTATAATTTACAATTTAGAAATTTATAGCTTCTTAGGTCGCTTCCGGTTCGCTTCCTATGTCGCTTCCGAGACGCTTCCCGGTTCGCTCCTAAGTGGTCCCACGCTTCCCGCTTCCTAAATTTTTGAAAGTGCCTCGCTTCCCGCTTCCGCTTCCCGTATCGCTTCCCGCTCCCGCTTCCTCGACTGGCAACTCTGGTCCACTCCTTTAAAGTCTAATATCAGGAGGTCTATCAGCAATAGACGTTTGACTTGTACCATGCATTCTTTGTTGACTTTATCTACATACACGGTCTTTCCCACTGGTGTCTCTACTTGATATTTTATTTCTAGAGATACAGGTGAAACATGTAATAATGTCGCAAAAGTAGTAGTAGTGAAGCTATGTGTAGCACCCGAGTCAAAGAGAACATGTGCACTAATAACATAAATCAAAAGTGTACCTTCCACCATGTTTCCTGCAGAGTCGTCGTATAAACTCGGCCTAGAGCAATTGATTTCTCTCTGGATTTTCTCCTTCTCTCTACACTGGCTGGGGACATTTCCGCGCAATATGTCTCATCTATCCGCAATTGTAACATTTGATATTTTTTTCGTCCCTCATGCCTAAAACCGCAAGTCCTACAAATGTTGTTGCCCTTGGAAGGTGGTCCTCGGTATCGAGGTTTATTGGCTTCTGGTTGTTCAGGTTTCTTCTCCTGTTGCTTATTATTGTTTCATGCACTGCTTCCCTCTTGTGCCTGTGGAAATATACCATTTTCTTACCTTATCTTGAAAAACCCTCGGGACGACGAACTGGTTTGTCCCTGTTGTACTTGCTTGGGTTTCTCCTATGCTTTCGGTTTTGTTGTTTGGGCATCCCAAAACTTGTAATGTGATATCATTTTCACCAATTTGTCGAACCTCCGAATTTGCAGAGGTCCCACCATCATCAGAATCTCAGGCTTTAATCCACACTGGTATAGCTTGCATTTCTACTTTTTTGTAGATACTAAAGCCTTTGCAAATCTGGATAAAGAATTAAATTTGGCGGTGTAGGCTGCCACATTGATGCTTCCTTGCTTAAGCTTTCTAAACTCTTCTTCTTTCTCCATCCTCTCGATCCTGAGGAATAATTGTCTATAGAATTTGTTCATGAAGGTGATCCGATGAACAAATTCTTCACTACCCACGACATCTCTGATAGATCGCCCCCACTACTTTGCATCCCCAACTAAGTTGGATGCCACAACCCAAGCCTTCTGGTCCTCTGGACACTGCATCACATTTAGTGTCTTTTTTACTTGCATCATTCACTTTTCGGCAGCTACTCCTTCAGGAGTTCCATCAAAGGTGGGCACTCTCATGTTCTTGAACTTCTCGGTCCAATAACTACTTATTAACGCTACTTGGTTTTGGTTTTGATGCAGTGAATTTTAAGCTCATACAGAATTCTTTTTGTGGTATAGCCGGGCGGCACACCACTGCCAACTGGAGCACGCTCATGTTGAGGTGAAATTGGCGCCTCCACCTTCTGTTCCCATGTTCCTTGGAGGCAAGCTGCCTGATGCTTATAGAGACACATGACCAATAGGGCTTGCAGCTTCTCCTTGTAGAACCTTCATTCACATGCCTCGCTTGAGAAGGGCCTGATTGTCTCCTGCTTACTTAGGAACGCCTTGACTGGTACAATCTTCCCTGACAAGTCCTCGTACTACAACATGAGTAGAGTGATTGCTGAAAGATTACATTTTCTTACTCATTCACATTCTCACAGGTTTGCACATTCGTCCTAAGCAGTGTTGTTAAAAACGTGTCTCAAGGCGCAAAAAGCGCGCCTCGCCTCGAGGCAAGGCCCTTTTCGCCTTGAGGCGCACTTAAAAAGCACAACACCGTTAAGGCGTACGCCTCATGCGCCTTGAGGCGTACGCCTTGAGGCGAGGCGCGCATTAAAAAACGGATGGTCTGGACCCGAGTTCGACCCGGATCTGGGCTCGTATTCTCGAAAGATCGAAGCGCCTGTGTCTTTAAAAAAGACACAGGCGCTTCAAGGCGAGGGAAAGCCCTCTCCCCTTCTCTCTCCACTCTGTTCCCTCTCGTCCCCCGCCACCACTCGCCGCCGCCGTGCGACCACTCGCCAGCGACTCACAGCCACCGCCGTGCTACCACTTGCCGCCGCCATTGCTGTCGCCGGCCACCACTCGCCGTTGGCGACCTCTGCGTTTTCCGGTAACAATTTTCTGGGTTTATCACCTTGGGTAGGATGAAGCGGTTGCTCTGCTCCCTTGGCAACCCTCATCTCGAGTTTAAGGTGCCACTCGAGATCAGAGCACCACTATGTCTAGTGCTTCCAAAAGAAAGCTTTTTTCGATTACATCCAAAGGCTGATTTTTTCACTCACCCACATAACGATTGTGTCTTATGTTCTTCTCTTCATCGATGGAAATACATTGGCTCATTGTTGTCGTTGAGATTATTTATTTCTCGAGAAATTGTTTGATATTTTTGAAGATCAATTTTCACCATATTGCATGCTAGGCTGCTTGAATCTTTATGTGCAATTGCTTGAAATTTCTATTTATGTTTGTTACAATAGTTGACATGAATTTGCTGAATTTCTCTCCCCTCCTTAAACTCACTCATTTGATTCGTTGTGCGTTTAGGCTGTCCACATTTCTGGTACCAAGGGAAAAGGATCAACGACCCAATTTATCTCTAGTATATTGATGGGACCTTTTTCTTTTAATGTTCTCTTGTTTGTAATGTTCAGTGGACTTCACCTTCCACAGTTCTTGCTTTTATGTTTGTGTGTTATTTCCTTTTGGTTTTTCCAACTGTAGCTATAGAAAAAGGCTCAAGTAGATGTTTATTGTTCTTTGCCATTTATGTTATATATTTCTTCTCTTCCATATAGGAAATAAATGTCTATTATGAGTTTATACCATAGTCACAAATATGGGTATCGGCTACACCTACGAGAGGCTATTTCTCGCAATATTATCGGTTTGGTGATAAATCCTGGGAAAATATGGGGACTTAAAAAATAAAATAATAACAAAAATAAGTAAAAAAAATTCGTTGGTGTTTTATTTGTGTTTTTAAGGATATTTTTTGTCTTTTGTTGGTGCTTTTTTGTGATGGTATTCATTTCAATCAATGCAAAATTTGTTTGGAGTGCCTTGGAGTTGGTTGGTGTTTTCTTTTTGTTTTTGAGAAGAAATCTGGGATCCAAACCACCTCCACTCTATCTCTACTATGTGTGTGTGGCTATAAGTGTTGCATTAATGTTACTTTTACATGTTAATCTCATATTTTTTTTGTATTTATTTGAGATTTTTTATTTCGTGTTGGTCGGCGCTTCATCAATAAAGCATTTCTTATTTATTTATAATTTTAGATCATTTTTATATTTTTTTTTAAGTTTAAAAAAATTTTTTTTTGAGGCTTACGCTTTGCGCCTCGAGGCTTACGCCTCACCTCAGATTTTGGTGGAGTGCCTCGCTACGCCTCAACGCTTTTCACAACACTGGTCCTATGAAATTTATTATTTATTAATAAAAGCAACATCTTTACAACTTTTTCAGGGTTTTTTTCGTAATACAACCCGTGACTTATTACGAACGACTAAACCACAATAGGCCTTTATTACATGACTAACAAGACATCATAAAATCCCTAAGGTGTAGGGGTACTAGGGGTGTAAATGAGGTCCTCATAATCTGAAGGAACCCTAACCGGTGTTGGTGATGTCGTATTGCTAAAGGCACGTAGGTATGTGTGCTTATTCATATGTCCTCTACCTCTCCTAAGTAGGGACATTCCTCTAAGTGGTTGTGAAAATTCTATTACTTGTTCCTTTTCTGTGACGGTAGCCCTTGTCTTGTTGCACCACTGACCTTTGAACACCCTCATGACAGGATGTTCCGGGGTGCTCTTGACTTCTCCTCCTGCTACTGGTAGGTGTAACGTTGTTTGGCCCTGCCCTGTAGTAGTCGTAGCGAGTCCTACCGCACCCCAAACAACATGTTGCAGCTCTCTTACCTCATCGGTTTGCTAATAATCCTCTCCTGATGTGATGTGCCTATGAGGACGTCCTCGTGACCTTGACTATCTTCCAACGGGTGGTGCTACCCTTTTTTCTTCTACATTGTGCCCCTGGTTGTTGACTATAACCATTACTGATGCTGGGGGAGGAATGGGAGGTATCATACTCCCAATTTCCCTAATGACGTTCATCATGACTGTCACGAATAGTGAAAGGACGATGACCATTTGGTCCATCTGGATCACTTCGGGATGTCTCTACCTCCCTGAACTCCTATTGCTTCTATAATCGCTCTCATTGCCACTATCACTGTTAGCGTTCATTCCTGCTAATATGAGTCGCTCATTAAGTTCAGGACTTACATGGACCTTCCTATAACTCTTTTGCTACTTATTCATTTGGATGGTTGTAATTATTATTCTTTTAGGACCTTCAAATTATTTCAAATTCAATAAAATATTTCTTTTAAAATCAAACTTTTCTCGAAAACCTGGCTCTGATACCACTTGTAACAACCTGATCTGGAGCCTTTCAAACCCAGGTTCGTGGACGTTAGTTCTCAATGACAAATTACTCTAATAATCTCAAAACTATGTCAGATTTTTTTTTTCATTTAATAATTGAAGGTTTATACATCCGTTTACAATAACATAACCATCCAAATACAAAAGCAGAATAAAAGCGTAGTGGTGAACCATACTTCTGACGTGGCAGAGTCGCAGCCTGTTACTAAGTCATGTAAGTGACAACAGTTCTTGAACCAACAATTGTAACCAAATGAAGGTGGTGAGTCTACAATCCTGTAAGATTTCATTTACAAATAGACAACCGTTACAACTACAGTTAGCTTTAAGCTCCTTGTCTTAGTTTAGTTTGGTAATTATACACATGGTCATCCTATAAACAACTTTCTCTCAGTACTAACATCTTGAAGTCAATGCGTTATACAATTATCAATGTATGTCCACTAACTATCTTTTTAACACATGTTCATATGTTTGAACTGTTAAGGATGGCAACACACCACAGATTAGTTCACGACACTTACAATGCTCCTCTCAAGGCATGAACATGACATTTCCCAAAGTAATACCTACGCTGAGACTCTAGAACTCTACCTTCAATTATTTCATAACACATCAATCTCTTACATTCTATCATGTTATGCCACATTTATATCATAAATCAGGAAATATGCATGATCAGGTTTAAGCATCACACTTCAACTTTTTAGATTCCTAAGGAAGCAAAACAATGTCTATTCACAATAAACAAAACTAGCATACTTAAAGTACTTGGAATTACATTGAAAGATGCCTAAAGTAGTTAACATGTGTTTTAATCAACTAAGAAGGAATTTACAAATGTTCACTTACTTGGAATGCTTAAATTCTAATTTTCAATCTCACGCAACTTTTGATCTAAAATCAACGAATATCACGTATTATCGTCAAAATTACCAAAATGCCCTTGAACTTAAATGCCAAACTCTGACTTCTTTCTTTCAGAGTTTGTCCTCACGTCCCCTACTAATGGATTCTACTTAAGCAGTAGAATCCAAGGACCTAAAAATCACCTGAATCCGACTTCGAGGTACCAAGTTATGCCTTGTTTACTACGTAAGCATACCAAGGAAAAAATGATCTTTTTACTTTTTTCGACCAATCATAACAATATTTATGCCATCTTTACGTTATGTTACTTTCAGATCCACATCTATACTAAATTTCAAAATGGATCACTTAGGTTCTCAACTCAATTCTGATTTGGATCCTAGATCTGGTATTCTTGATCCAAACCTGCTCGCAATGGTTTGTCTTGATCCTGATCAAGTTGGTCTAATCGAGTCCATCCACGAGAATGGATCCGACTTATTCTATTCCAACTGAATCAACCTTAAACAAAACTCGACTCGATCCGGTAAGGTCGAGTCGGTTTGTTGTTTTTAAGCGATCTGACTTGATCGAGTCGGTCTCTTCGCTAGACCTCAAACTCGACTCAGTCTATCTCGACCGCGTCATTCTTTCAACTAACTAGACTTGACTTGGTCTGTCCGAAAAAGTACAAATCCGACTCGGTCTGGTCTAGACCGAGTCGATCTTGCTGTTTTAATCCTGAACCTGTCCAGACCGAGCCAATCTGTCAATTATAGCACAGACGACTCTGTCCAGACCTGTAGAACTATAGGCCTGACTCGGTCTGTCCAGACCAAATCGGTCTGTCCAGACCAAATCGGTCTGTTAATCATTCAGGCTTGACAATTTCACACCCTTTATTCCATTTATTTTGGAATTCTGAATGTTGTATGGTGTTAGTCCAAACACTTAGCTTTTTACATGGAGCGGACAATGCTACGGCCAGGGGCTTGAAACATGAATCTCCAGTTAAGATAGTGCAGCTTTACTGATGTAGCTATTGTATCGAATGTGTGGTCGTATTTTTAGTTCATGCTAGTGTTTGTATGATTGCATGTCTTAGTTTATAAGTTCCCAATGTTGCAGGCTGCTGATTCAGGAACTTCTACTTCGTAGTTTGGTTTTTCTGGGTATTTGGGATGAAACTTATGCTTGAGGTCTCCTTTTTGTGATATTTTTCATGTGCTTTTTTCTGATGGCTCATGGGATGCTTATAGAATTAAAATTGTTGGGAAAGGATTGTGCACAAAAAAAATATCACTTCAGCAATGAATGGCGAAAGATTACATGACAGATAAGAGGAAGAAAAATGCTTAAAATGTGAGTGGACAAAAAGAAAAACATGTACATGCATCAGTGATTAGGATGGCAGTAATAGTTGAAGTTGTACATGGGAGAAGAGAAAGTCCCACTGTGGCCAACATGAGACTTCCTAGTAAAGATATTGAAAGTTAATCCCTTTAAATTCTCATGAAAATTCATGTATGACAACGTAGCTATAGTTTTCAACTATTCTTTCATCCCCGGACAAAGACTTTTGCAATCTGTGTAACTATCAAGGGTAAACTTGCGAGAAGGAATACTAATCCTAGACATGCTCACAAGGTTTGCTGATTGCAAGTTGTGTGGCATCGAGCACTAAAGACCCTGGCTTGCTCAGGTAGGTAAGGATTTGGCTATGCCCAGAATGCCAGGTCATGGGTTGCAGTTCTCTGCCCAAAGTAGAGAAACAGGTAATTATGGTCCTAGGTATATCCCTTCATAGGAGAAGAAATGGTGATCCCATTCCCAGGTGAAGAAATCTCCTTAGGAAAGTGCACCCCTTTACATGGAGTCTACTTTCTTAAGAAAATCATGCATTTTGCTAAACCAACCTACGTAGTTACGTGTGTTTCTGCAAGGAGCTTTTTTATTGGTGTTGATTAGGAAGATCCCTCTTTTTCTCCATAAGACTCTTTTGGGTAATTTAGGAAAATTTCTAGGCACATAAGCACATTAATGTTCCTAGTCGTTTTTCATTGTTGCATATATGCTTCAAATGGCTGGGCATCACACTTCTTTTGGATGTGCTCTTACCACATTGGCATTGACATGGGGTTCTTTATGTTTAGTTTATGTGCTACTATTGCAGTTAACTTCAAAATGTGTATGTCTTTCATGCATTATGTTCTTATTTTTTAAGAGCTGCACAATTCTTTTTGAGCCTTAGTTATACTTCACCATTTTTTGTATCCTATTTGTAAATTTTGTCTTGCTGTTATTGCAGATGATTTTCGATTATTTTGTGGAGATCTTGGAAATGAGGTCAATGATGAGGTTCTTTCAAAAGCATTTACAAGGTTTCCTTCATTCAACATGGCAAAGGTGCGTTTCATTAGAATTTGTCTTGCATTTCTAAATATTTCTTTGTCATCACACTCAGGTTTTGAATCTTTACTGCTCTGGTTGTCTAGCCAAAGAGAGTGAAAGATTAAAAAAACAAAATTAAAAACAACTTGGACATGTATTAAATGCCTATAGAGGATCCTTCTTTACCCTTGGTGGTGAAGAATCAACGGTCACTTGTCATGCATGTCGAAGAATCAAAGCCTACTTGTCATGCATGTCGAAGAATCAAAGCCTACTTGTCATGCATGTCGCCTTGAGCCCAGTGTGAATGGTTTATACTAATTTGTAACTTGATGTACTTATTCAAAACGGTAGGGTGTCATGAGAGTTGGGCACAACGAAGTAACTACGTGCTTGATTGTTTGAAGATGTTTGATCATGCTACTATATCTTTCTTGTTGTCTACAATGATTTGATGGTGTCATTGGTTGTACTCTAAGGTAAAAAATTGTCATTGATGTCTATGGTCGATAAGAGCAAACTTACCTGCTAGTCTTATCTCTTATAAGTGACTACTGTGAGGGATATCGGTTGGGGGGGTGTTAATAAATATGCATTGTATTATATACCTAAGTATACTAAGGTATATTTATAGGTATTTGCCTTTGTATTTTTATCTCATTGTAATTCCAATTATACTAAAGTATACTTATTGTGATTTAGATTTTAGTAAAAGGATAGTTTAGGATAAGTATACTTATTGTTTACTTTTATGGTAGAATAGGGATTCTGTTATTATTATTAGTCATTATTTTAGTTGACTAAATTTTGTAATTTTATTTATTTATTTACTTTTCTTTTTGGTCAAATGAGATTGACCAACTAGTTGTTGGGGTTTGTAACTAGCCGTTAGGATTTGCTTTAATGGCTAGTTTGAATAGTCAAACTAGTTGTTGGGATTAGCCATAACAGCTAGTTTGACTAGTCAAACTAGCCATTAGGAGTAGCTCTAACTGCTAGTTTTACTATGTCTTCCTCTATATATTGCTCATCCTTTTGTTGTATAGGTGAGAGAGGATAGATGTATATTGAGTGTGTGTGCATGAATGTTGTAGTGAGGGTTTTCTTGTATATTTTTTGTGTTTATTTCTCATCAAGAAAAAAAATTATATATATATATATATATATATATATATATTTCTTGTGTTTTTTTACTAGATTTTGTGTTATAGTCTTTTGGTTGTAGTTGTTGTCTTTTGTCGCTTTCTCAATGCAGGATCTAATCAAAGTCATGGATTGGGATAAACCTCCTTAGAGATTTGAAAGATTGGATTCCTAATAATGATAATGGGGTTTCCTTTGGAAGATCTATTGTTGTTGAAGGATTCACCATAAAGATTATTCTTTGAAGCCATTGAAGATCTATTATTGTCCCTTATATTTTTTTGCAAATTTTTTGTTGTACGCAATAAGTTTGAAGGGGGGTGTTAAGAAATATGCATTGTATATATACCTAAGTTTACTTAGGTATACTTATAGGTATTTTCCTTTGTATTTTCTATCTCATTGTAATTCCAAGTATACTAAAGTATACTTATTGTGATTTAGATTTTATTAAAAGGATAGTTTGGGATAAGTATACATATTTGATATTTTTAGGGTAGAATAGGGATTTTATTTTTATTTTTATTAGTCATTATTTAAGATGACTAAATTTTGTAACTGTATTTATTTATTTACTTTTCTTTTTGGTCAAATGAGATTTACCAACTAGTCATTGGGGTTTGTAACGGCAAACTAGCCGTTAGGATTTGCTTTAATGACTAATTTGAATAGTCAGACTAGGTTATGGGATTTGCTCTAACAGTAGGACTAGCTCTAATGGCTAGTTTAGCTACGTCTTCCTCTATATATTGTGCATCCTTTTGTTGTATAGGTGAGAGAGGATGGGTGTATATTGAGTGTGTGCATGAGTGTTGTAGTGAGGTTTTTCTTGTATATTTTTTGTGTTTATTTCTCATGAATAAAATATTTAACTTTTTATATATTGTTTCTTCTCTTATATTTGCATGGGGTATTGTAATTTGTATCTAGCAAAATGCATTTGGATTTTATCTATGTTGTTATGTTTAGTTTCTTGTGTCTTGGGTTCCGTACCATTTCGTGACAGGTGATTGTTGGACAGAATGAAAAAAACCCAATGATCTGTAGAAAGTAAAACAGGCATATTGAAATCTTTTTCTTTGAACTGGTTTTATTTGGTGTCTAAGAAATGGGAGTGGCTGCCAATTTTTTATTTAGTTTGTCTTAATGCACATAGGAGATCTTCGTTTAATGGCATCATTGTTTTTGGCTTTTGGAGCATTTATATGTTCTGTTTCTGAGGAGCTTTGCCTTTCACATACAGGCATTAATTGGTCATGTACCTGATACTTTGTATTTAGCAAATACTATTTGCTTAAAACTGTTTCCAGGTCTGTTAAATTGTTTTATGCCAAAATTTGTGCAGGTAGTAAGAGACAAGAGGACTGGAAAGACTCGGGGTTATGGATTTGTTAGCTTCTCCAACCCTTCAGATCTTGCTCAAGCAATAAAGGAATTGAATGGTCTCTCTCTCTCTCTCTCTCTCTCTCTCTCTCTCTCTCTCTCTCTCTCTCTCTCTCTCTCTCTCTCTCTCTCTGGTATTTGAGAAATTGATAGGGGTTACTATCTTCTTGATTTTTTTTTGTGTCCACTAGGAAAAGCTAATCCTTCGGGTGACCTGTATTTCATGTTTGGCCATCTTCAAAGCACGGCTGAATCTAAGTTTCGGTTATTCTTATGCTTTGGAAATAACCAGTCTCCACGCCCCAACACTCACCTTGATTGTCCATCTAAATAGGAATCTACCTGTATTGCACCTCCTGATTTCTGTGAACATGGAAGAGGCAAAACCCTTGCTTCCCTTATGTTGGACCATCATACCCAGTTACCATACCCATTGGTTATTGATTTGTTGTTGCTGAATCCTACTAGTCCCTGATCAACCACACTATAGCCCGTTATGTATATGATATTTGCAATTTGAGTTCAAACTTTGTTAAATGTTTGACAAGAAATAGTGCAGGTAAATATGTGGGAAACCGACCAATCAAACTGCGGAAGAGTAATTGGAAGGAGAGGACTGACTATGAAGCCCTAGAAAGGCAAAAGGTGGTCTCTCTCTCTCTCTCTCTCTCTCTCTCTCTCAATTAGGATTTTTAATGACAGCCATTTCTTATGATAATTTTTGGTGCCTGATTATAATTGATTCTCCACATTTCTGCCTCCAGCACCATTTTCAAAAGAAATCAAAATTGCCAAAGAAGGGTATTCTTCACAAGTGAAGCCTTTGAGTGGGTCATGTTAGCTCGTTAACAGGAATGCTTGAAGACGTTTGAGCATGAGCTTGAGGACAAACTTGAGTGTTTACCCAGACTGTGCATATGAATTGGGAGCATTAAACGTGCAGAAGGTACCCTGCTGCTGTCAACCAGAAGAACTTGTAATTGTTTATATTTTGGCCTACTTGGAAATGGATCGAGTATTGGAAGAATTTATTCTAAATTTAATATCTTTTAGGTATGAGGTTGCTTCGCATTTAGTTTATGTTGTACTCAGCATAATTCCCTTATCTAACATTCTTCAGTTGCTATGATCCCAGTTGTGATTTAGTCTTATTGCAGATAAGCTGTGTTCTGTATAGCTTACATTCCTGAAAGGCGATAATGATAAATAGAATTGAAGATTTTCATTTCCCTGTGCTGTTATTATTGATAAGTATATGATGAATATACGTGATTAGTGGTTTACCGGCATGTTTGTAATCGTTTCCTCTAGAAAAATCTTCACTGGCTATCTATTTACATCGACAAGATGGATGCTTCACGAGGCTTTGGTAACTTCATGGCCCACTACACTAATTTGGGACAATTGGTACTACAGGAAAAGATATTTAGAGTTCTTGACCCAGGTTTGTGTTGAAAAAGAAAAAATCCTATTTGCTGCCAATAGTAAGCCATTAAAAATACATCTCCACCCAAATTATCTTGGGCCAGTGGATGGGCTTTGATACTCTATTGAGGGAAGTTTGGTGGCCGTCAAAACAACTGGTTAACTCGATTGAAAAATTAACGGTCTTTTTAATGTTTTTTTTGGGTTTGAATTGAATTCTGATTCGACCTAAGCCCAATCACTTTCTTAATAGATTAAAGAGGCAGGTTTTGATCCAAGTTTGTAAGTTACAAAGGCCTGGCCTATCATTGTTAGGCCAAGTCTTTGTTGGGTTCGGATCACCCTAATGGCAACAGACTGGCCAAGTCATGTTTTGGGTTTGAACCGTGTCAGACTGGCCGGCAGAGAGCAAAATAGTGGCACCCAAATTCTCATGAGAAATTGAATTTTTTGGTTTTTCTCACTTATCAGCAAAATAAATGAATTTAAAATTATGTAAAAAATAAAAGGTAAAATACATAAAAAGCAAAAATAATATGTTCTTCAATCATGATATAGCCAAGACGAATGTAAATAGCACAATTAAATAGCGATATTTTTGCTGTTTAAAATGAGAACTATAATATCATGTTTTTATAATATTTTTAAAATATTGCTGAAATTTATCACTAAGCTTGCACTACTTACTCTCGTAAGTTATGGTCCCAACATTATCAGGTCATCAGCATATCAAAGTCATATATCAAAACAAAACCCCAAAAGTCCTATGCGTGTGCAGTAGCGGATGCTGTAACTCAGACCATTTATTTAGCATTCACGTTTCCCTCAATCGGCAAGGTCATTACAACAAAAAGCATAAATGTCTCCAAACCAACTTATGAATTTGGCATTCCTTAAATAAAGAATACTGAAACGTTGACATGGGAAGGGGGAAAAGAAACTTAGTTCTGAATGGATTCTTCCTTTCACTACACAAACAGTAGTATCTGCTCTACTAAACTAGACAAAAACAACACTGAAGGGGATAAATTATATAAGCACTTTTGGCCATACTAGGGACGTGCATCAGCTGGTGGAGGAAAAAAAAAGACAAATCCAAAGAAAGCCAGAAGAATTTTTACATGGAATCCCTGAAATTCGTGGATGATTGCCACACTTTCTTCTGGATCAGGAAGACAGCCTCATCTTCATCTGATTCTGCTTCAGGCTGAGCGTCAGCCACTGATTCCCAGTGCAATGCTGGTAGGTGTTTCTTAATGAAATCAATGGTGGATTTTTTATCACGGACTATGATGAAACCAGTTGGACGGACCATACGGTCCATCTCAATGAGCAGATCCTCCACACTGCATCCTTTCTTCTCTATATCAGAAAACACAGTCCAAGCATGCAGGAGGTCATACGTTCGTGGGTAAGTAGAAAATGCCTCGCACCTGTTGCAGAGAAATCAAGCATCAGGAATTCTAATTTCATGAGGATTTAAATGATCAACCAGAAAAGTTGAGGTTCAAGCACCAATAAGAAAAGGGGGGAAAAGGGAAGTGTAATGTGTAGACATTTGAACTTTATGATGTATAGTGGTTTCTTTTGCAGTGTATACCTATTGGTCTTTCAATCTTGTTTCATCAATTTGTTTTTATACATCATTATCTTGAGCACCCATCCAAACCTTGCAGCTCAGCGAGATCTCTAGTAAGTAGCCCTACTCCTACAGCAAGGTCATACATGGCATATCAACGGGGCTATGGAAAAAGAGCACCTGTCTCCAGTCTTGATCGAGCCCCTGAAGAGCAACCATTGCTAGGTAGTATTGTTGCTGCACAGTCTGCACCACCATCAGACACAAAGCACATGCTGTGTGTGGTACGTCAATTGTGCTTAGCAAGTATTTTGGCTATTAGGAATCCATGCATGTTTAAGCTATTTAATGAAAAGCAAATTCTTCTGCTTTCAGGCATCTGTAGTCACATTCTTCATTTATAGTTTTGGGCTCCAAATATCAGCTTCTGATATGTCCTACACTTCATTGTGTAGCAGTGCTGATACTATCATACCAATAGGTCGGAAACTTTTACAGGTATTTTAATCTTTATTGTTATATATTCAACAAATCAGAAGATATGTATGGAGGAGCTATAGTTTCTCAGAAATCAGCTTAAAGTGGAGCACTGAAGATAAATTTTATAGCATTCACCATGACAATTATGTAAGATGATCCTGTTTGTCTTTTGTTAATTGGCAGTTCTCAGAGAATGTGGATCTGATATCAAATAAAAATAATGGAAGCAGCTCGCTTGGAAGTTTCTTTGGTTGGGCAATGGCTGTGATTCATGAATATGTATCGATAATGAGAAAAGATGGCATGATAACTGACATGATTGCAGAAGAGTTGAAGATCACAATCACACATTCAAATGTAAGACATTATGTCAAAAAGGGGTTGGGATCAAGTGAGTGATTTTCAATATCCACCACAACTTGTAAGGAGGCATGTCCGTATCACCAAAATGGCCTGGTAGTACGAAAATGCCCTTCAGGGAGTCCAAAAGGTGGTAAGAAAATGCCCTTAAGAGGAGCCTAAAAGGACTCCCCAAGGTGGTTCTCCGTACCACCATAATGAGGATCGCCATTGGTGGTGATTTTCAACATCACCTGATCTCAACCCGTCACAAAGTTTCTGCATGCATTTCCTTTTGTCTTTTTTCCCTTAAAATTTGTTCAGTCTATGAACATCAGGCATATAGCTTCCTCAAGAAAAGTTATTACCGGATTTCACATCAGGCTTCCACAAACTGTTAAAACTTTATACGCCAAGAGGTAATCTAGAATTAACTTATTACACTGTCATATGGACACTCAAATCTAGCCTCGTGTTATGTGCCCTTGTATACTGTTTTCAATGGAAAATTACACACGAGTGCCATGTTCCATGTCCTTTTTGACATATCCATGAGACAGCATATATGTTGACATAAACCCGATTTTATCTTTCTTTTAATATTGTATAGTCTCCCTTTTTTGCAGGGCTTCAACTTTGGTTTTTACAATTAATTATGAACAAACAGACAGCTGTTCAGTTTATTTCCAAGTTTGTTCGTATTTGAATAGCCATTTCTTTCAGATAAACACTTTAAAGCAGAGTAGAAAACCTAAGATTTTCCACACACACAAACACTTGCATTCTGAAGCAGTTATTCTTCTTTTTCCTTTTTATTCACATGCCACAACCATATGAAGATGTTCATGCACTACAAGAAAAAAGGGGAAAGCAATCGATGTTACACAGATAGTCCATGTTTTACTCCTGTCATATATACTATTATAAATGGAAAACACTAAAAGAATATACGCAAGTAACCATGTGACGTAGACAGTAGTAATTTTATACGAGTTCTTACCAGTTGTGTGTTGTGCCGATTAATCCTCGGTCATATATTATCCTTAGTGTGCTTGGTCCATCTTCAGGAACAACATTCATTACCCAAACATTTTTTTCTCTGAGAGCAGCAGCAAAAGACCCCATGTTTGCCTTCATGTCCATCAAGTTTCGCAGAGTGTCTTCTTGAACCTTTGGCTTCAACAAGTTCCAGTAAACCTCAACCCTGCGTTGCCAAAGTTCCTGCACACATGGACAGCCAACCCATAATGGTAAATACATGGTAACATGCAACTAGGGATGCATCCAGTGTCTCAAGGTTGTTAAGTCAGCAATAGTTACTGTGTCCTCCTTAAACATGCTAGGGGTAATGTGGAGATCAGCAAGCCGAGGAGGAGGAGCAGTCAATCGAGCTGGCCAAGGAACCAGTCCACTCCCCATGGTGTTGTGGTCATCTGTGAATTGTAAGGCCATGCATGAACACAAGTTAATTCTCCATCTTTGGCAGATTATGAACATACGACAGTAACATTTTTTCCTTGAATCTTTTGAAATTAAGACTTCTTTAGCTGTGAGAACTTGCACAAAGTATAATCTCCAAGAATACTAGAAAAAGAAACTGAGAAAAAAAGGAACCAAGAATTAAGTATGAACCATAGAGGTACAGACAACAAGTTCACGTCAGAGACCACAAAGAACAACGATTCTGAAATATTTAAGAAATAAGCTAATTTACAAGCACAAAATTCTAAACTGGAAAGAGGACATGAGACTGTCACTATGGTTTGGATGACATTTTCAAAACCAGGTTTTGGAGCCAACCCACTCCAAAACCTGGTTTTAAAAAAAATTGGGGGGGGGGGGGGGGGGGGGGGGGCGGGGGGGTACCTTTTCACCGCTCCTTTGTGCCCCGTCCCTCATGACACTCCATTCTACCTCTCCTTGTCTCCCTCATTTCTCGATAGAACTGACCTATGTCACAATGATTGGTGGACTCAAGGATGAGGGATTTGGATTCGACTCGAAAGTTCGAAAACTTTTTCAAAAATAGGACATGAGGACACAAAATGTTTTGATTTTTTAATCAATAAAAACTATTTTTTGAATATTTTAACATAAAAATAGCTTTTTTATTGAAATAAAATTAAAATATAATAAAGTAATATTAAAATTTTAAATAAATGTTGTATGCGTCGGTGTTCATGTCGGCATGTCTGCTCGTGTCACCAGGGACATACAGACAAAATGGTGTGTACTTGTGACATAGGAACTGACAGACCGTCGTTGGGCCAGCACATGGCTGGACAATTGTCAGCAGTGGGTCAAATAGAGTTCCCTCACCACACAGCACCATCGTGACAGCTTTCCAGCGACTCATCACCTGAAAACGGTCATGGATTTTTACTGTTTTTTAAATGTAAGCCATTTTCAGGCCGTCCAATGGCGAATTAATAGCTGAAAGTGCCACTGACAGTGGATGGTATCAACTTTGGTACCCAATCTGTCCAAAACCACTGAAACGAGAAGGAAGATGGCAAGTCGGCAATAGGGCTGCTTAAAGGGTCATGACTCCCAATCTGGGAAATCATGCAAAACCTCTCTATTATATTAAAACTGTAACACAGATCTACTTTACAATAATACCCCTTTAACACAATACAAGAAATCAAACAATATAAGGGTTGAAACAGTAATACAAAGAATAAATAACAAAACCAATACAAACATATCTAGGATCGGACTTGGATCAGAACCATATATATATATATAGAAAATTCACACACTAATAGATGGCACCTTTCATAGTTTTTTCGTTCATTGGATGGCCGGAAAACAGCCATTTTCTTTTTTTTACATTTTTTTTATTTTAACCGTTTTCCAGTCATTTTCTCACTGGCCAACGGAAAATAAATCCTGAAAGATGCAATTGAATAGGGATGAAGCTTTTCTTAGAGGTTTTTCAGCCATTGCTAGTTAGGAAAGGATTTTTTTCTTTTGGACATTTTTTGACATTTTCCAGCCACCCACCGGCCAGAAAATTATCAGGCTGGTCTGTCCAGCATGGATGGTACCAGCCGAGCCAATTTTCCAGCCAGTGGGTGACCAAAAAATGGCCAGATCTATTTCATTACATCTTTTTATTTTTTAATGTGAAAAATCTAGTTCTTTTTTTACATCCAAAACAAGTTATAAACCAAGTTTTAAGCAAACTTAAGTTTGCCAAAACCTGGGCTTAAAGCAAAACTTGGCTTTCTAAAACCCAGGTTTTGTCCCCCATCATCCAAATAGGGCTTGAGAAAAGAAACTCTTCAAGACAAAGATCAAATAATCTATATTGCAATGTCATTTTTGGATCAAAATTATGGATTTGTATCATGAATTCATGTTTACTATGTCTAGCATGCATCGTGTTCTCACTCGATCTCATATTGACACCCACCCTTGTTCCAAATTAGGCACCAATTCACCAAACCCAAACAACAATCAAATTTCAGTACACAGTTTTCCCAAGTCCACGCAATCTCCTTTCCAGCTCAAGTTTTCTGACCACCACCTGTTGAACATTAAGCCCTAGAAACTTCCTAATCTAAGAAACTGTAGAATGGAAATTCTAACAAATTGATCCTATCTTGGATAATAAATCATTAAATAAGGTAACAATATGAATCCTACAAAAAAGAACAATGATCCTGAATTACAAGAATTGGGTGCAGTTACAAGAATTGGGTGCAGTTAAGCCCGTTTGCTTCTTTGAAGTATCAAAGCTTGGCTCCCATACTCAAAGCCCAAGATATGATGACCATGAGCTATGCTTAGTCTGCCAACCTCAAAGTTGATATCATACCAGATCATATCTAGTTTCAATTTGTTCACACTTGATTACAGGTGCAATCCTAGCACAACCAACTATAGACATTGGGTTCAATCACAAACTCAGTCTATGTTACCCGATAAGGTGTCTAGCATCCATTCAGGCTCTTGACTCAAAGGACAAGGGCTACGAACTCCATAAAGCTACAACCTCCCAAGCACATGACATTATTTATGCTCAAGAGGTAACACAAGGTTGCAACTTGACGTGTACCATTTTGGTGAGCTTAAGCTTGATGTTTGCTTACTTAAGATGCCAATAGATTGAAGCGCAAGGTTTGGCTAATATTGATTCGCTAGACCGAAGTCTTAACCTACTACTTTAGTAACCAAGAGGAATTCATATTTAGGCTAGGTTGTTTAAAGCCCAAGTAAAGGTGGTCCATATAAAAAGGCCTAACCCCCCTCTTGTACTTATATATTGGAATATTGAAAATATAAGGAGGTTGGCTCCATCTAAAGGCGCATCCCCCATTCTCCCTCCTCCGCTCTCTCTCCTTTTCCTTTTTATGTCTCCTCCTCCCACTAAAGTTATACCTTGTGTTTTCTTGGGATATGCCTATAACCAAAAATGGTATAGATGTTATGAAATAAGAAAAAAAAAGCTATATATTTCAAGAAATGTCACGTTCCTTGAAAATAAAAATGGGTTTAATAAAGATAAAAACAAAGAACATTATGATTATTCATTTCTTTTTGACCTTGCTAATCTACATGATAAAATTGTCAATCTTGATAGTAATGACCATGGTTGCTAGTTGAGAAAGCAGGACCGAGAAGCGATACGGGAAGCGAAAGCGGGAAGGAAGCGGGAAGCGAGGCACTTTCAAAATTTTAAGAAGCGGGAAGCGTGGGACGACTTAGGAGCGAATCAGGAATCGTCTCGGAAGCGAACCGGAAGCGACCTAGGAAACGAGGGGGAAGCGAAAAAAGAGAAAAAATAAATAAAAATACAAAAAAATTTGAATGGGGGGAAGCGCGAAGGGAAGCATGCTTCCCATAAAAGGAAAGTGCATTTCCCATAAAAAAGAAGCGCACTTCCCAAAAAATGTCTTTTCCCCGCGCATTTCGAAAGAGCGACGTTTCGCGCTTCACCACTTATCTAGGTGTTTCCGGTAACTCTGGTAATGACATTCATGACGTGCATGAGAGTGACAATGAGGTCACTCATGGTGCACATGAGAATGAAAAGGTTTTGATGGCATAGAGCATTCACATAATAAAGTTCAAACTTATAATCGATGTATCGAAGATCATCCTCCATGTATATTCCCAAAGTCAAGATATAGATTCATCTAATATTAGAAAATCCATGAGAAATGCCAAAAGCCCCGAGTAGGTTTGTGTCTTATGACTCCTTTAAACCTAAATATAGAGCATGTTTAATGGTCATCCACTCATATGTAGAAGCATCAACTTATAATGGTGCTAAAAACCATCAAAAATGGATTAGAGCCATGAATGATAAATTAGAAGTTTTAGAAAAGACAAAAACTTAGACAATTCAAACATTACCCAAAGGAAAGAAAACAATAGGGTGTAGATGGGTTTATAAAATTAAAACCAAAAGCGATGAGACATTTGAGAGGTATAAAGCTAGACTTATGGCCTAAGGATATAGTCAAGAGTACAGAATAGACTATGATAAAACTTTTGCTCTCGTTTAGGGATGACAGTGGACCGGGGCGAGTGTGGGGGACATGATCTCCAGCCTCGCCTCGTCTCAAAATTTTGTCCTTCATCTCCTTCATCCCCGCACGAGTTTTTATTTTATCCTTCATCCCCGCATGAGTTTTTATTTTAACCTTCATCCCCAGTTCATTCCCTGTTTCATGTCCTTCATCCCCGGTCTAAATGGGGCGAAGTGGGGCAGGGCCCCATTTCCCAGGTCCTTCCACCGCTGCCACCTTCCACTGTTGTCACCTTCTACCGCTGCCGCCTTCCGTCGTTAGAGGAAGGAGAGGAGAGAAATGAGAGCTTACACAACTTGTTAGAGGAAGGAGGGGAAGGAGAGAGGAGAGATTTGAGAAAGGGTTTTATGTTAGAGCTATGAATATATATGTAGGATTTTATAATAATGTATAAGGATATAATAGTAATCTCCTTTACGAGGAACGGAGATGGGGCGGGGGAAAGAGTTTCATCCCTGCACGAGTTTTGATTTTAACCTCCATCCCTGATCCATTCTCTATTTCATATCCTCCATCCCTACTCCAAATGGAGTGAGGTGGGTCGGGGCCCCTTTTCTCCAAGTCCACTGTCATCCCTACTCCCATTGCTCGAATGATCATTATTAGAACTCTTGTTTCTATAACTTCAATTAAAAAATGACCTATTTTTAAATGGATATTAAAACTGCTTTTTTGAATGGTAACCCTAATGAAGAAGTCTATATGGAACTCCCACCAAGATTAGGGTTGACACATGAAAAAGTCTTTCGGTTGTGCAAGGCTTTAAACGGTCTAAAACAAGCTCTTAAGGCTTGGTATGATCGATTTAATAGTGTAATGATACAACTTGGTTGTAAATCTTGTTATACTAGCACTGCATTGTTTGTTAAGTCTTATAATGCAAACATAGTAATATTACTTCTCTATGTTGATGACATGATTATTACAAGAGGTGATAAGCAGAAGTTAGTCATATCAAAAGCGCTCTCAAGGCTAACTTTAATATGACATATCTTGGTTTCCTACAGTATTTTCCTGAAATTGAAGTTGCTTACTCACCTCGTGATTATTATTTGTCACAGACTAAGTATGCGACAGAGATCATTGAACGATCAGGGCTTTCTAATGAAAAATAAGTTGATACTCCAAAGGTTATCAATGCCAAAATGAAGAATGATGATGAAAAACATCTAAAAGATCCAACTCCTTATAGATAGTTGATTGGAGCTTTATTTTATATCTCTATTACTCGTCCTGATATTGTTGTTGCTATTTACTTTGTTAGCCAATTTCAACATGCTCCTACTACAGTACATATGAGTGTTGTAACGAGGATTATTAGATATATCAGAAAAACTATTAGTTTTGTCATCTTTTTTCTCATTAAAAGTTGTTGCTAATTCAAACTTTGATTGGGAAGAAGATATAAATGATCGTCGCTCAACTACAGGTTTTTGTGTTTTTATAGGAGATTCATTGATTTTGTGAAAATACAAAAAAACAACAAAAAGTGTCCTTGTACTCTATAGAAGCAGAATACCAAGCAATGACAACCACTACTTTTGAGCTGATGTGGCTGAAACAATTGTTAGAAGACTTAGGTGTTCATGTAGCAGAATCCTAAAGATTATGTTGTAATAACAAAAGTGCAATTTACATCGTCGGTAGTCACACATTTCATGAACGGACCAAACACATTGAAATAGACTGCCACTATGTCAAATAAGAATTCTTGAAGAAGAACATTAAATTGCTATATCTATCGACCGAGTATCAATTGGCGGACTTCTTCACCAAAGCACTTTTGCCACCAAGATTTCAATTTCTCCTTTGCAAACTCTCGGTTGTGGCACCGTGAGTTTGAGGGAGGTGTTAAGATATGCATATTTGCAATATATATATCATTGTAATAATTAAATACCCAAAGGGGTATTTTAATCTTTTCACAGTCTTATAATAAGTTGTGTCCACTAGGAACACAATAGTCTTTTTATATTTATCTTTTAGTGTCTAGGATTTTATTTATTGTGAAGGGCATTAATGTAATCAACCCTTAAGAGTCGTTGGAACCTCCTCAATGGCTCTATTTCTAGCCGTTGGGGAGTGTCCCAAGGGATCTTGTATGTATATAAAGGGGTGCGCCCCCTCATGTAATGCTAATGCTTTCTAAAGCATTTTAATAATACCATTCCTATATTTTTTAATGTGCTCTTGACCCATAAGTGGCCTATGTGTATGTGTTTATGTGATTGACCCATAAGTGGTCCTTATGCTTTTTGAATATTGTGTTCTTGTAAGCCCATAAGAGGCACTCTCTTGTCATATTTCTTGTTTTATTACAAACCTTGGCTCTCGTCTTCTCCCTCTTGATTCCTTCCCCCCCTATCTCCCTCTCAAGAGGGAGGGGGAAGACGAGAGAGAGGGAGGCAAAGGGGGGAATTGAGAGAGAGAGGAAGAGACAGAGAGGGGGAAGATAAGAGAGAGAGAGAGAGAGAAGGAGACTGAGTGGGGGAAGATGAGAGAGAGAGAGAGTGGAGGGTTTCAGAGGGGGTTGTTTTTTAGTTTTTTTTCTGAGGTTCGGGTACCAGGCACACCCGCACTGCGCCTAGTACCCGTATCCATGTGGACACAGGTACGGCAACTAAAATGCCATATCACGGTAACATAGCTATTAATATATTTGGCAACAATGAATGATGAAGAAGCACATTACCATTGGTGAGATTTAGATTAAGGGATTCCTTTGCCAAGAGCTTTGCAGTTTCAAATCTCCATAAAGTCCAACTAACTTTAGCTCGAGATTCCTCAGAAAATGTTTGTGTAAGTCTCCCAAGTGTGAGAAACACATTCACAAACATTGAACTGATTTGCTCATCCATAATAGACCGAGGAGTTGGATCTGGTTCGGTCCATTGATTTTAATGCTTCTGTAGCTCACGACAAGTGCTTTTGTGTCAACTCATGGAGTTTCTACTCCTAGAACCTAAGTAAACCAAAATGAGTTGGATTTATAATGATAGTACAATTGAAAGAAAGAACATAAACATAAAGTTATAAAAGGAGAAACTAATCACCACCTCCTTTATTTGTAAAACATTTTTCTTTGGTTCATGCTTCTGAAACAGAAAGAATGAACATTTCACTGTCGGAATTTAAAAAAAAAAGTGAACAGAAATTCATGCATCCTAACACTACTAGGCAACTTCAGTCATCAGATAACAAAAGAGTGTGAACATAAGATCACAAATCACAAACTACTCAACTTGGTTTAATCAACATAATAGTTCCTACTCACTGTCACAAAATTTGAAAAAGTTTCGCACAGTTACAGGTTCCATCTTCTCAGTTATCAGGCATAAGTAGCAAAAAGATTAAGAGAGGAGGAATTAAAAGTTATGACACTTACGTTCAGAGTATGGAGTAATGCAAGCTTCCATTGGAACACCCCATACAGCATCTGGATCATCATCAGGTTTGCACATAGGTGGCTGAGTACCAGGTGCTCTTTTCACGTAACAATCATTTGTTAGAGGCTTCACCCAAATGACAGTCTGATCTCTTTTGGAAGCAATTTTCCAACACATGCGTCCAACAAGATCACTCATTTGTCCCCAGATCCGAAGATCCTCCTCATCCTGTGCATATGCTTCTGGAGATGAGTAAAAGAAATAGCCACCTGGTCTCAGCAACCTGTCTAACTCCAACAGAAGTATTCCATCCCTCTGAAGCCAATCAATCCGACATCGAGAACAATGTGCAAATTCAAATGATCTGCTTGGATAAGGAAGCCTCTTTGTGCCCAGTACACCAAGATATGCAGGTATACCTCTTTCCAATGCAAACTGGATCTGATTCTGATGTACATCATTGGGTGCCAATGACATAGCAATTATATCTGAGGATAGAAGATATGCTCCAAAGCTTGCAACTCCACAGCCGACATCAAGAACAGTGCGGATATTCCCATTGTTATTTAGAATATTCTCACTGAAGTTGAGCATCTGACAATTTGATCAAGCACTAGATAAATTGCATAACACTTGAAGGTGACAGCATGTATAAGTAATTCACAAAAAGATACTTTAAAATTGTGCACTCATGGGTCTTACATTTGCTAGTGAGGAAATGTACTTATCAGCACCATAATGGAAGTGGGTACCGCCACCAGGAAATACAATCTTCTCACCCTTCACGACCATCCAATTCTGATCAGACTTCTCATGGGCAAGGTGAGTGTGAGGTATGTTCGCTTTCCAGACTTCATCTCTGCTTTGGGGCCACTTGATTGGGATCTTCAATATGCAGTTGCCACATAAAAAGGGAAAAAAAATATGACTAAGACGCCGAAAGAAACATATAGTAGAGAGGCATTCTAGAACACATGAAATCAGGACTAAATCATAGAATCAAATATATATATATAGAAGCAGTTTTGAGCAATACGGCAAGGTTATTATGGTTAAGTCACTGCTTGACATTCTTTAAATTGCATGGTTTGGATATATTTATTAGGATGCTTAAGCTGGAGCATATTCAAAGCAAAGTGCACATTATATGGAAAAAAAATCAAAGGTGAATGTGATGTTTTTCTACCAATGAGTTTGATCATAGATGTCATAGCATATAAAAGGCCAAAGAGTGTTGAAACACGCACCATATCAACAGTTTTCCTATTCTCACCTGGTACCCTGAAGGCGGCGGGATCAAACAATTATAACGCCGATCAGCAGGAGGGCAATGTCTCTCATAGTGCTCCATCAGGTTCAGGTCCAGCTTCAATCTCAACTGGTATATGATATTCCTATCTAGGCAGGGAATAAGCTCCGAATGCCGATCATCGCAAACCTTTACACGCATAAAACAAACTACAACAGTAAGCCGATATTTGTGAAACAGTAGCCGCTCTAAGTACCAGTATGGTGGCAGCAGGAATAACTCACAGGAAAGCTTTTGGGAACAAAATCAATATCACCATCCTCCGTTTCGAGCCTGGAATCCTCTTGAGTCTGAACCCTATCAACGGAATTGACCTCTTCATCCCCGGCCAAATAGGAGGATTTTAACTTTCTTAGTGATCTCCCATGCTCAAACGCCGACGCGCCGCGGTTCCCTCCAGATCCAAAGAACGATCCGTAGTATACAAATATGAAACAGAGAAGAACCGCCACGACGCACAAGGAAGTGACCAAGCTCTTCTTTTGCGCTCCATCCAGCCGACTTCTCATCATCTTGGCTTCAAAGTTTCCTCTAATCCAACTCTCTTTTTCAGCCCTTTTTGGGATTTTGCTATGTTAAAAGCTCGCAACCATTGGTACTAGCTGATCCTAGCACAGTTACAAACAGAATTCAGAAACCTCGAAGCAAAGACCCAATATCAGAAATCGCACGGTTCTCCCTATATCCTACCCTTCAAGATCTACCACCCCATCAAGTTAGATCTGCAGAAGTCAGGCCTAAGAGACCCGACCCTATTCAAATACAACTCACAAATCTCAGACCAGATATGCAAAAAAAGTGAACGCAACAAGTGAACTTAAAAATGTGAGCAGCTAAAAGAGAGTTACAAATGATGAAGACGGTCAAATTTCACGCATTTCACCCATCTTCTCAAGCATCAAACTTTTCTATCTTGAATCCCAGCTCTAACTCACAATATTGAATTTTAATTAGAATGTTAAAAATAATTACTTACCCATGACTTTCCACTTTACAGCGCAAAAGGCTCGGAAATTTCACAGGTGAGAACACGTTAAGAAGGCCACCGACAACGCGCATAGTGCGAATAATTATAAATGCCGCGTCGGTTAGCGATGGGGAAAATACACACTCACGTACGCACAAAGGCACTCAACACAAATAGGAAAAAAAATAACGTCAAAAACTGAGAAAAATCCAGATTTCACGAATTAACCGTAGCAGAAACAGGCCGAAAGGGGTTAGGAGTAGTGGGATAAGGCCTAAGCTGCAAGACAGGCTGTCTAGGTTCAAATCTCATGGACGTCACCCTTTGCCTAAGCCTGGCGATTTTCTGGGGGCAAAGAGTACGCCCGCGGAGTTTTACGCTACCAGGACAGTGATCTAAGTACGGCAGGGAGAGCCAGAGCTGCTAGGTCTCTGATCTTGGGGCGGTTCTCCGTCTAAATATAAAAAAAAACGTATTTAACACTCACAAGGAACGACTCTGCAAAGCTTCCAGCATCCAGGATTTTGGAGAAAATGGAAAGAAAGAAAAATATGAGAAATCCAAATATCTACTCCAAACCCTATAATTCATCGCCAAGATTAAGAAAGCACTTCCAGATGCGAAATTATCTTTAAAGAATGAAAACAAGAACCATGACACTACAATTCACAACTCCACTCCGGAACGAAAACTAAAACGCAGATCGGAAAAGCGGAAAAAGGAGCAATATCTACAAAATTGGAGAAATAGATCCCAAAATCTTCAACGTTTCACCGAGAGATTCATAGATCCAAAAAAACTCTGGAAAAAAATGAAGAAAATATACACACCGAGTTAAACACTACATCCGACCCCAAACGAACCCCGATTCCGAAACTTAAACACGCATTTGCCAAAAATTTGATCGGCCAACGCTCCATTCAGAAGATTCCCAGAGAGAGAGAGAGAGAGAGAGACGCTTACAATCGGATCCGATCCGATCCTCCTCAGACCTAAACGATCCACAGAGCGATACCAGAAACCCTAGATCTCATTGGCGATCGAGCTCCCCCAACGGGCACGAAGGACGAATCAGAAGAGAGTGACGACTGACGAGCCAGAGGAGGAGGGAGGGAGCGAGCGAGCGAGAAATAAAGAGCGAGTGAGAGAACGAGAGGTCATATCAGGTGCTACGTCAAAACACAAAATTTTTGTCTTCTATAATCATGACCATCCATAGTCTTGGATCCTTACGCAAGCAGGACATCATCATTTCTGGTGGGCCCCACTTTTTTACAATGAATGGCAAGTGAAGAAGAACATGGACGGTGGTATTTTCAAAACACCAAAATTCTGTGTTTTGGGATATCACCTGATCTGAACTCCATCATAGGTAGGGGTGGCAAAACCTGACACGACCCGCCAACCCGCCTCTTAGGCGGGTTCGGATTTGGAAAAAATGAACCCATTTAATAAACGGGTCGACCCGCCTAACCCGTTTATTAAACGGGTCGGGTTCGTGTTAGGGGTATGCCAACCCGCCTGACCCGTTTAATAAACGGGTTAGGCGGGTGGGTCGACCCTCCAACCCGACCCGCCAGCTAGTCTGCCAACCCGCCAACCTGACCCGTCAACCCGACCCGCCAACCTGCCAACCCGATCCGTCGACCCGCCAACCTGACCCGCGAACCTGAAAACCCGTTTACCCGACCCAACCCATTTATTAAATGGATTGGCGGGTCGTGTCGGGTTACCCGTTTATTAAACGGGTCGGGTTCGTGTTTGCCACAGCCGACCCGTTTAATAAACGGGTCGGGTTCAGGTTGAGGTATGCTGACACGCCAACCCGACAACCCGACCCGATTGCCACCTCATAGGTGTGGATCTCCGCCTACGCCCTTTTATACGATGGAGGGCCGACTCAGTATACGCATCGTATAAAGACGGTAGCGTATGTCGTGAGTATGTACGATCAAGAGATTGCAAAAAGGCAAGCTTTATGCACGAGTTTCAAAACAACCAAACGTCAAGTTGCACTGTTGCCAGTGGAAGGTACCTTCGAAATTAAAGAAGAAAGCGATGGAGAGATTTGGGAAAAAGTTCACATTTATTTAAAAGTGACACGCCATTTAGAGGGCGTGTCATAGATAACACGATGAGAACACGTTATGACACGATGAAGCGACTCTTACACAAGTGTACACTATTTCAATTGTATTCTATGTTATTTTAATGTTTTTAATAATATTTCAACAAAAAATGTATTTTTATATATTAAAATATCAATACAATTAAAAAAATTTGTGCCGCCATATCTTATTTTCAAAAAAAAAAAATTCAAACTCACATGTCCGGTTGTGCACGTATCTTTGTGACATTTTTTTTTTAAGTGTAAAAGTTCTTAATTCTTAACCAATGGACATATATATGAGTAAATATTTGGTATTGACATTATTTAATCATTTATTTACTATAAAATGAGTTTTGAATCATCTGAATATAATATTGTAACAAGTTTTGCAAGGACTTCAAAAATCAACAACCCCAATGTATAAAAACTTCATGGCCCAAAGTATCATATGCTCGTACGTCTGAAAAACACAATAAAAAAACAGATCCTTAGCAAACTAAACCACGCTGCGTGTTGAGATTAAGTCAATAAAATTTGTATTTACATTTTCTAACTCAATAGTTTGGTACTTTCATTAATAACAAATTTACCCCCTCTATATGGGTAAATATTGGCTACTAATGAAGGTATGAAACTAATGAGTAGAAATCACTTGTTTCTTCAAAATTTTGAAATTTTGGGTAGTTCAAATGTTACAGATGTGATCTACATGGTTTGTTTAGTAAGAAACTTGTTTAGAGTCTTGTGATTATGACAAGTAATTAGGTTTTTAAAGGGGTCCAAAAATCAATGGCCCACCATGTGCCAAAATTTCATAACTCAAAGGATCACATTTTTACATCAGGAAAGCATGATCCAATTAGCAAACAAACCATGTTGAACACATCTATGTGGTTAGATCGAGTCTATACAATTTGCACCTATTATTTTTAGCTCATTAGTTTAGTACCTTCATTAGTAGCTAATATTTATCCTATATATACCCTAATTAATGTTAGAAGCATTTAATTGCTTTAAACGATCAAAATACTCTTAAAAATGACATTTTTTTTCAAAATATAGTTATCTTTAGGGTAAAATCAGTCCTATTTTGAAAGGAAACTTGTTTTAAACCAGGTGAATGAATAAGTCAAAAACAACCCCATCACCTACAGCACATTGATAGACCTTCTGTTCGTAAAACCACTAACCAGCACAATCACGGTCTTGAACTCGTGACATCTAACTTGTTGATGTTCTGTATTCATGAGTTGCTCCTCTCAGATGAGCAAAGCCCTTGTAGGTAAAATTTAAAAAAAAACTGTCTTAAAAGGTGATAATTTAGCACTTCACTGATTTTAGTTTGAAAAGTGAAAGTAATCTTATTAAAAAAATAATCATATATTATTAAAGACGTTTTACAGTTTAAACAGTGGCTATGTAACATAGTGCAAGTCACGCATAGTATGATAAAAATGTAACAAATTTCATTTCATTAAAAAAAAGACAAACTTAAATGCAAATTCATGAGAATTTCTAAACTATCATGGAGAAGTGACATTTTAAAACATTACAATCAAAAGCATTAAATAATGAATTCAAGTTGTAAATTAAAATATAATGCAATTGATAACAAATTAATTAAAAAAAATACATGTGACATTAAGAAAAAAGATCAATTCAAGACACAACATTGATTGTGTCCAACGTAGCATCATGTGTTATACTAATATTGTCCTCCAAGAAAAAAAGATGCGTAAATACGCATGCTACATAAAGAGAAGCAGATGTAGTGTTAGGGGCATAACACTTACAGTAGGTGTTATGCCCACCACAGCGAAACCACGCATCTATATAAAGTGACCACGCTTACAATGATTGGGCTTACACTGACATTAGGAGAGGTATGAATATGACTTTACTATCTGCAAAGAGTATATCCTATAGTACTAACAAGGTTTTAAAGAAAGATTTTCCCTTAAGTACTGAGAATAAAATAATGTCCAACAAAAAGTAACCAAGGGGCCGTTTGTTTCACACCCCCAATTTTATGTGACAAACTTTCACATGAAAGTGGCACTCTTTACCAACTGAGTTGAAACAAACACCAAGTGGGAAATAGCAACTAGAGCCCGCACATTTTCCAGGCAGATAAAGGTTTCAACAAAAACCCGTGGCACACACCTCCCCTTAGGAAAGCATTTTCCATGTGGGGGATTCAATTTCCACTGATTTCCCTTTCTACGTTGTGAAACAAACAGGGCCTAAGGATATGATTGCAAATAAATTATATTAGTTCCAAGGTTTAATTATGCTTGTAACATATTGAAAATTAAAGTTAGTGTTTTTAGAGGTATTATCACTACTGCCACAGGGTTGCTTTAATTTCGACTGATGGTGTTAAAAGACTTAATGATAAATGAATCTGGATCTCCCATTTGGACTTCGACCCGATCGTCACACGGGTTGAAACCGGATATGACTCGGTTTGGTCTGAAAGCATCGAAAATCCATATTTCTGAATCCGTATCTGATTCAAAGCTTCATAATTGTATATAGCGCAAACTGGATTCTATCCGATTAGCTTCATTATCTAATCGGGTACAGTTTTACTTGCAACCAGATTTGTAAGTTAATCAAAATCGGATAAAAAAGGATGGAGAATTTTCCCATGAAATCAGGGCAAAATAGAAAACGTTTCCTTTAAAAGATTTTCTATTGCTGAAAACAAATAGAAAAAATTGCCCCTTCTTTCCAACTTGTGCGTTTTTCTCCAACAATCTCCTCACTGAATCAAAGCTAGGGTTTCTCTTTACTTTTCCGCCTGCTGTCCATTAATCCCATTGTAGAAACCCAGGAGATTTTTGGTTGCCGGCAAAGATGATGGAAACGGAGATTAGGAAGAATCCCGAGAAGATCGTATGGGATGGACCCCTTGACAGTGAGTTACGCTCGCGGGATCCCAAGCAAATTCTCGCATTTTGCATGAGCTTAGGAACTCACTTCTGAGATCTCTCTCACAGGAACAAAAGAAATAGGAGAGAAAAGAACAATCAACAGAACCAGAGTGCGCCAAACAAGCTTACCAAGTTTACCATTCCTTGTGGAAACCAGAGTTTCCATTTAAGCCTCGGTTATACATAAAACTGAGAAAAAGGAAGACATCCACATTCCATTTCATGCTAATATTAACAAAAAACGCTCCCAAACCCCCCCAAACAAGAACACATCCACACACCCCATCGACGAAGAAGGAAGATGGTCTAACCCCCGAAGCCGTAGAGGGTCCGGCCTTGCCTCTTGAGGGCATAGACGACGTCCATGGCGGTGACGGTCTTCCGGCGGGCGTGCTCCGTGTAGGTGACGGCGTCACGGATGACGTTCTCGAGGAAGATCTTGAGGACGCCCCTCGTCTCTTCGTAGATGAGGCCGCTAATGCGCTTGACGCCTCCCCGGCGGGCCAGACGGCGGATGGCCGGCTTCGTGATGCCCTGGATATTGTCCCTCAGGACCTTGCGGTGCCTCTTCGCCCCGCCCTTCCCCAGACCCTTCCCTCCCTTTCCCCTACCCGACATCTCAATTCCTCTCCCTACGATTCCTTTCTTCTGATGTGGAGAGAGAGCGAAAATCGCAGTGGTGAAAATATGGGGCGGGGGTTTCTTTTATATAGGTTTTTGCGCGATTATGGCCGTTGGATCGACTCTCGATCTGTGTGTGCTGGCTATGGGTTTGTGTGGACCGTAGGATGTGATTTATCGTGACGTGATTGGGCCAAAATTTAAACGGGGAGGGATCGGCATCTAACCACATAAACCTTTAACGCAAATGCACGCGTAAAGTCTACCGGACTACCTGCAGCAAAAGCTTACAGAACCTGATTTCCATCAAACCATTTCTCATAACCAAATGTCTGATGTTTCTGAAACTTATGAAAAACACATGGGAAACCTGTTTTTCAAGAAGCTATGAACTCATTTCACGTCACAAGAAACTGTTTTACTTGTGGGCACGTTTGGAAGAGAGAAACTCTCATAAGAAAAGAAAGTTTGCCTACGAGAGTTTTTTTTTTATATGAGAAGTTTCTCAAAAAAAGTTTTCCCCTTGTTTTTGTAGCATTAGAAAAACAGAGTAAAAAAATGTGAAAACATGAAAGAGAGGAGGAGGAGGAGGGTGGTGGTGATTGGTGAGATGGTGGGTGATGGTGAGATGTCGTGAGATGGGCGGTGGAGAATGTAAATGAAGGAAAAACCTTCTTTGAAGCAGAAACGTAGAAGCGATAGTTGGTGCTCGTAGTGCTCAACGGGTGCATTCCCTCACTTGGAGAGAACGGTGAATCCATGAATCCAAGTGCCCCACGAAGCACTATCACCGCAAAGATGATCTCACCGTCTTCTTCTTCTTTCTTTACAAATGTACACTCCCTGTGCACATTATCTGTCTCACTTTCTCTATCTGTGCAAATGAGAAATGATGGGAGAAGCTGTGAAGGTGGGCGGTTTTCCAACCGCTCCCTTCTCAAATGTGGGCCGGATCTAGATCTCGCCCATCATGGGCGGACCCGGTACCCAACCCAACATTCTCCCACTCACACATGATGGGAAGAGATCTTAAACGAAGGAACACCATATGTGTTCAAATGGTGAATAACATCAAGTATTCATACTGGCAAATGGATCGTGCGACCTATGAGCTTAGGGAATGAAGGCATATTATGTACCGGTTAGTGTAACATAATAGCTCAAATCTGCAAAAAATAATATGACACAAGGTATATCTGCACAAGCCAGGTAAGAAGCTCACTGTGTCCTAGATCAAATACATTTTTCACATTCTAACATACTGAATTTCTCTGCACATATTTATAGTGCCAAGCTATGCCAGACAAGGCCTTCCATTATGTCACATGTTTAATCATAAACCCAACATCCCCAGGATGTAATAAAATAAGCTAGCTTTTAAAATATGCATAATCTGAAAATGTCAAATGATCTTCCTTTCCAATACTCATTCTTTGAATCAAGATAAGTTGTTTTTTCAAACATGTTCTTTTAGACTGGATCAGACATAGCCTTAAGCAACATGCTAAAGTAGCAACACTTATCTTTCTCCTTAAAATAATGTCAAAAATCAATAAGGACACTAAAGTGTGTGTGTGTGTGTGTGTATATATATATATATATCAAAGACTCACACAATGAAGAAGTAGGGATTGTTCTTCATTTTTTTTATGGTCGACTTATAGTTATGGTGCGATATACGTGGTATGACTCACGTCTTACGGCAAGACTATCTCACTCTAGTGAGTGTATGCATATACCATAAATTTTTTATCGTACAGATCTATATTAGTTCAGTTCCTTCCTGAGAAACTAACTTGAGTCCTTCAGAATGCACATTCTCATGCAATGTCTATCCAAATCCTCAGATCTGGTCAACCAGGTTACCCTTGACATTTAGATAGCAAGGTCGGTCTCTCCATATAGTTAAATATACATGAGACCTCATCCTAACTCAGTTAGGGCAATGTATCTCATATACGTATATATGATAGATATCATAACTCATTGTACTCTCACTCTTTTGAGTTATTAATACATGATATCCTCAAAATTTGACATGCTTATTAATTTAGTAACCCTGGATTTTATTACATCTCATCTCATCCCGCCCACAAGCAACGTCTGAGGCGATAAATCCGTGTGAGAAGAATTATCTCAAACCTGGTAGCATACTCATATAGATGTGCGACATGCTATACAATAATCATAAAAAGAAATATTAATAACATTATCAAATCTTACAAATACCCATAGATTTTACATGCTTGACATAAGATTTCCTATTAATTGGCTTAGTAAAGGAATCTGCCACCATATCTTGGGTATTAACGTATACCAAGGCAACCTTGCCTTTAGATACAATGCCACACATATACTTGTATCTCGTGTCTATATGTTTAGTTCTATTGTGAAACTTAGGATCTTTGGCAAACGCAATTGCTTGATTATCATATAATAAAGACACTGGCAGTTTTGTATCAAAAGTGACTCCCAAATGTTTAATGAATCTCCTTAACCAAACACATTCTTGCACTATCAACGATCCTGCAACAAATTCAGCTTTCATTGTAAACAAGGCTACATACGTCTGCTTCTTGCTACACCAAGATATAGCACCATTGTTCATCAAGAACACATAGCCAGACGTAAACTTACGCTCATTAGGGTCCCCACCCCAATCTGCATCTGTATAGCCTACTACACGCATGTTACCACCATGGTAAAAAAAAACTGAATTCCGATGTGCCTTTAAGATATCACATAATCCTCTTGACAGCCTTTCAATGCGCTTGTCCTATATTAGCTTGATATCTACTCACCAACCCTACTGCATGACATATGTAAGGTCGGGTGCACATCATTAGGTACATCAGACTGCCTACTGCACTGGAGTAAGGGACTTTGGACATAGCTTCTGGTTTTTTTTTTACTCCTTTGGATATACCTTAAGACTTAAATCATTCCCTTTTGCAATAGAAGTATCTATAGGTTTACAATCTTGCATATGAAATCGTTCTAAGATCTTTATATACGACTCTTGTGAAAGAGAAAGAAGTCTTTTTGAACAATGTTTTTTAATCTCTATGCCCAGCATAAAGCATGTTTTACCCATGTCTTTCATTTCAAAATGAATAAACAATCATTCTTTAATAGTTTTTAGAAACTCTAAATGATTACTAACCAATAAAATATCATCTACATATAAAGTTAGAATTATAAATTTTTGACCTTGGTGCTTAAGATAAACACAGTGGTCCTCATCAATCATAGCAAAGTCATTGTTCATGAAGGTCTCATGAAACATTAAATACCACTGTCTGAATGACTGCTTCAATCCATAAATGGATCGTTTGAACTTGCATACTTTTTGCTTAAATTTAGCAGTAACAAACCCCTCGGGTTGTTTCATATACATTTATTTATTTAGTTTTTCATTTAAGAATACAGTCTTAACGTCCATTTGATGTAATTCTAAATCCATATGTGACACTATGACTAACAAAAGGCGAATAGAGGTCAATTTGACCACAGAAGATAATGTCTCATCATAGTCTATCTCTGCCATCTGTGTGTATCCTTTAGCAACCAAACATGTTTTGTATCGCTCAATAGATCCATCATCATTCTTCTTAATATTGAGAACCCATTTACTCTCAATAAGTTTTCTTTTTTTTGAAAGATTAACAAGATTCTAGACCTCATTGGATGCCTTGGATTTTATTTCCTCTTCCATTACCTTGCGACATTCATCCTTTTTATAATAAGATAGAGCATATCTAATACTCCTAGGTATCTTATCATCTTGGGACATGACCACAAAGGCTTCCTCTTCGATTTGGAATCTCCAACGAGAAATTCTCTTTCTTAAACTCTTTCGAGTTGTCAGATCTTCATCAAAGTCGATATTCATTTGAGTGTTACTCCCACTATTTAGTAGTGGTATAGACACATCCTCTTGTGTCTCTAAAACATGATGATCAATATCTTTAGACTGATCTGAATCATCCAATTTATAGAATTGGAAGTTATGCTCTATCTCTCCTCTTTTAGGAAAGTCACTCTCAATAAACGTGATATTTCTAGAATCTATATCAGAAATACTCTCATCCGTATTCTCTTCTAAGAATACATATCCTTTTGAATGTTTACAGTATCTTATAAAGATACACTTCTTTCCTTTAGGACTTAATTTTTCATGTTGATGAGAAAGATCATAGACATATGCAACAGACCCCCAGGGTCTGAGATGAGCCAAATCAGGCTTTTTGCCTGTCAATAATTTATAGAGAGTTGAAGAAATAGATTTAGTTGGTACACGATTTAATACATGGGCTGTAGTCAACAAACAATCACCCCAAAAAGAAATGGGTAAATTTACCTGCGCTATCATGGACATGACCATCTCCAAGAGGGTCTTATTCCTCTTTTTTGCAACACCAATTTGTTGCAGAGTTCGAGGAGTAGTCAATTATCTATCCATCTCTTTATCGTCACACAATTTCTTGAATTGTTTGGATAGATATTCACGTTCGCGATTTGTTCTCAAAGCCTTGATCTTACGATCAAGTTGATTATTTAACCTGTTCATAAATGATCTAAACCAATCCAATGCTTTAGATTTATGTGAAATTAAATACACATGGCTAAATCATGTATAATCATCAATGAAAGTAATGAAATAAGAGGCTTCATGCCTCGTTGCCACATTCATTGGCCCACATATATCGGAATGAATTAATTGAAGAGGAAAGGTTGCTCTAACTGCCTTTTTAAAAGGCAATCGAGTCACTTTTTCAGCGAGACAATTCTCACATATAGGCATTTCAATCTTCGTATAGGATCCCAAAAGATTCTCTCGTGTGAGCCTGTCCATTCTCTTTTGCCCTATATGTCCAAGTCGAGCATGCCATATAGATATATTCATATTCATATTACTAGCAGTTGAAACAAGAGAAAAACATTTAACACTAACATTCAAAATTTTAAGTTCTGTGTCCAACACATAGAAATCATTCATCAAGAAACCAGGATCAACTAAAGTTGATGTCAACATTGACATCTCCAAACACAAGTTTATAGTTTAACATAGACAAAGCAGAAACCGAAATCAAATTTTGTCGAATCTCTGGAACATGCAGAACATCATGTAATAATAAAGATCGTCCTTGCAAATCTAATTTGTAGATCCTGATTCCTTTGACTTCTGCTTTAGTGTTGTTCCCTAAGAACAACCACTTCGAACCAGATGACATCTTCATGTATTCGATGAAGTTTGTGCGATCTTTGGTCACATGTTCGGTGGCTCCTGAGTCTAAAATCTACATAGGATTAGATTCAATAATTAGTGTAAAACTACAAACATTGACACATATATCAGAAGTTATAAAAGAATGTACCTTTTTCTGCTCATGACATTCACGAGCATAGTGACTCAAATTGCCGCACTTAAAGCATTTTGCATTTGCCTTATTTTTCTTGCTACCACGCTTACCAGAGCGCTGATAAGGCTTCTTTTCTTGCTCTTTATCTTGTCCCTTCTTGTCACCCTTCTTGAACTTCTTTGGTTCATAAAATTTTTTCTTAAAAGATTTTATCCTCTTCGAGCTTTCTGCCGTATATGCCCTCATGCTAGATGGTCGAATCGCTTCTAGGTGATCATTTTCTAGCTCTATACGATGAGCAATATCATTGAAAGTCTTAATACTCTCGTTACGGGTTATATTAATTTTCATATGCTCCCAACTGTGTGGCAGAGAGTGAATCACAGCCTGGACCTGTTGTTCATCTGTAAGGATATATTCTGCACTATTGAGCTCTCTTATCATATTTGTCATGTTTCTGAGATGCTGGCTCATAATGTGCTGAGGGAACTTCCTATAGGAATTGAATCTAATGGTCAGCCTTCTAAGCTTTGTGACGGATGTTCCTCAAAACTTATCTTTAAGGGTCATCCACATCTGTTGAGCAGTCTTATAATGCTCATATTGGCACATGATGTCATCCTGCATTGAACATAGCATGATGACATGCACAACAATATTCATGCTCTTCTATTTCTCATAAGTTTCTATGTCCCTACGAGATTGTGCCCCATTATCATTTTCAAGTCGTTCTGCATTATGGTTGAGAGCCTCCAAGGCCTCAGCCTCCTCCAGTATAAACTGATCCTTACTATGCTATATATCATAGTTATCACCTTTCAGTTTCTCAATTCGTGCCAAGTCGATTATGGATTTGTTGGGCGCAGCCATGTCCTTATAAAGATAAAATGTGCAACTATGTTATTTATGCATATTGTGATCTAATCACTAGCACATCTATATGCAGCCATAATCACACGATTAGATAATATATAATTTCTCTCAGAGTGTACTTCCTAAGATGATTATATTCCATTTTTCCTATTTTTCTCAATTTTCCTAAGATGATTATATTCATCTAAACTTTATTATAACTGTATAAAAAAATTATTAACTCATGGAGTAAGTACTTCCAAAGTACTTCAAACTCCTTAGATAATCAGCATGATCACATCACATTCATTCAATATTATGTTTATATATATATATATATATATATATATATATATATATATATATATATATATATATATACTGAAACAAAAAATTTTAAAAAAATAAAAAAATAATAATTACCCCGGACTGGGTCTGGGTATCCCCAGCCTAGCTGAGGCAAAAAAAACCATGGGCCTCGGCCCACATGGACCCTGGCTGAATGCCAGGATCCGACCTCAAATAAAAAACAGACCCAGCGGCCCTGCCGCAGTGGGCCTGGCCCGTGCTCTATAGTCGGTCGATCCCTCGCCTTGGTCGTGCGGCCACTATCACATAGTAAAAAAAAAACTTTTATTGTTGTATGACGGCCCCACCGAGTGTGTCCATCGTAAACGCACATGCATGTGGTCCCAACCACGTGCACACGAGGGATACACCCACAAACAAAATGGCATAAAAAATTGCTTTGATACCAATGAAGAAAAAACCCTCTTTGAAGCGGAAGCATGGATGCTCGCAATGCTCAACGGGTGCGTGCCCTCACTTGGAGTGAATGGTGAATCCACGAATCAAAGTGCCCCACGATGCACTATCACCGCGAAGATGACCTCACCCTCTTCTTCTTCTTCTATCTTTACAAATGTGCACTCCCTGTGCACATTATCTCTCTCACTTTCTCTATCCATGCAAACGAGGAATGATGGGAGAAGATGGGGAGATGGGCGGTTTCCAAACCGCTTCCTCCTCAAATGTGGGTCGGGTCCAGATCTCGCCCATCATGGGCTGACCCGGTGCCAAACCCAACAATAAAAATAAATTTTCTTTTAGTAGGAGACATTCTTTCACGTCATACCTACCTCGTGGAAGAATGTTTCTTATTAAAAATTATACTTTTTTATAAAAACTTTCTCAGTTAAAAGGTCTCTCGTTTGGAAGGGTAAAAAATTTTATACGGTTTTTTCATTTTTCATCATTTTTCTTACATCTTTCTTGCTTCCAAAAGTGCCTTATTTGAGAAGCCATTTTTTCATGTTTCTCAGGTGTTTTCCATATATAAGAAACAATTTTTTTAGTAAAAACAAAATATTTAGGTACATGTATTATTAATTAGAAAACTTTAATTACATATTAAATACATTTTTACATATTTTTAGTATTAAAAATAATGAAATGTGTTGGTTGAGATGGAGAAATCTCGTAGTTTAATGTAATTGCAAAAATTTTACTTTATGTCATGCATGTTTGCGTGTGTACACACATATTTTTCATTCTGCAAGCAGTGGCGGAGCCAGAAGTTTTTCCTTGGGTGGGCAGACTTCGGGTCTCGGGGACAATGCTATGGTCTTGAAGGACGATCCTGTAAAGAGTATGCACAAGTAGCAATGATAGTGGAATTAAATGTATGAAATTCTCAAACTATTTAACATGACTAGGGACTGGTTTAAGTACTGATTTATGGAACAAAACAATTCAGCAAACTGTCTCCTAAAAGATGCCTAAACGTTGTTTAAAATGTGTGAACACTGTAGGAACTCGACCCTTAGAAAAAGACAATGGGTGGCCAAAAAATCTGAACCAAACTGGTTCAACTGAGTCACTGAGCCATTTCACCAAACAATTGGTGTGTTTCCCATACCCATACTACTAACAACGCTTTTGGCTTAAAATCCAGACGAAAAAAATCGTGAAACACAAACCCTGTCCTAAACCAAATTACTAACAATTCAAGCAAGCAAAAATAGAAATCAGATTTAACTCAAAAACTACATATAACAGTTGGAGTTGGTTAACACGGATAAATAAGAATAGTTAACTGCTCGACAAACGGTATTCAAATTGAATTGAATAGCGTCAAGTAGATAGGAAGATTAACAGCTAAATGCAAACAAAATAACCCACTGAAAATACGCATTCAGCTGGGATGTTGGGACGTTTCACCCAGTGGCGGAGCCAGGGGTGGGCATGGCTGGGCGTCGTGTTGGCAGTCATCGCCGGCAGATCTTTCGGTAGGCGACATGGGTCGTTTGATGCTTTGCGGTTTCTGAGAAACCGAAGCCTTCGGTTTCTCAGAAACCGCAAACAGGGTTATCGTGTTTGCCGATCTACAAGAAAAGCAAGAGAGAAGGGGTATGGACCAGGGAGGTTACCTGAGACAGTGCGACGGCCGGCTGCTAGCGATGGTCGCCGGAGATTGGCGAAGGTCCGACTGACTGCGACACCGGTGCCTCGCATCGCCGGAGATTGCAGCAGAGAGGGAGAAGCTCGGAGGGGGGCACCGCCACCGTAGGTTCACCGAAGGGAGGCCGACGACACTGCAGAGCACAGGGGTTGCCGGCGAATGGGGTTGCCGCCTTGCCTGTGACAGAAGGGGAACGCCGGAACGGAGGGGCAGAGCACGGACGATAAAGGAAAACTGGCGAGGGTTTTACCCCTCGCCCCTTTTGGCAGGCTCTAGACTCATCGAGAGCCTGGGTCCGATCGACTCGGTTTCACGAGTCCCGATTCAATTTGGTTTTTCGAGTCATGAGTCGACTCAGTTTCAAATTTTAGGGTGGGCGGCCGCCCACCCATGCCCACCCCTGGCTCCGCCACTGCTGCTAGCGATGGTCGTCGGAGATTGGCGAAGGTCCGACTGACTGCGACACTGGTGCCTCGTGTCGCCGGAGATTGCAGCAGAGAGGGAGAAGCTCGGAGGGGAGCACCGCCAACGCAGGTTCACCGAAGGGAGGCCGGCGACACTGCAGAGCACATGGGTTGCCGGCGAATGGGGTTGCCGCCTTGCCTGTGACAGAAGGGGAACGCCGGAACGAAGGGGCAGAGCACGGACGATAAAGGAAAATTGGCGAGGGTTTTACCCCTCGCCCCTTTTGGCAGGCTCTAGACTAATCGAGAGCCCAGGTCCGGTCGACTCGGTTTCACGAGTCCCGATTCGATTCGGTTTTCCGAGTCATGAGTCGACTCAGTTTCAAATTTTAGGGTGGGCGGCCGCCCACCCATGCCCACCCCTGGCTCCGCCACTGTCTGCAAGTTAAAAAATATCTTTGGTTTTTCATTTTCCATCTTCACAAACTTGGTTTAAACCACTTTTACATCTTTGGTAACTAAAGAAGCCTAAGCTTATAAGGGCTTCACTCATCTAATAGGGGCGACTTGTGAATGTCACGAGTTCAAAACTCATGCTGAAGTTTCTTGCCACAAAGTCAAAGCTGGGTGTACTCTCCGGTGAGCATGGGGACCTAAAGGGTTTTACCAACCATAGGCCAGCCAATGCGCGGGAGGGTTTCTTTCCCTTGGATTATAAAAAACAAACAAACTAAAGAAACCTAAGCTTCTACGGTTGAGACGATTTCATTTCAATATAAGATTCAAGGATCTCAAATTTCTCTGTCCCATCTTCCCCTTGCCCAAGCATACTCAAAATCCATGGATTAGCTTTGTTTTGGAGGATCTGAGATCCTCATGTTTCATGGGATATCGAATTGGTGTGGGTCTATGCCTTGATTTTCAATTTCTGTCAAACAAAAAAAAGATTTTCAATATTCAATTTCAAACCCACCATATGAATACCATGGGTCTGAAAGTTGTGTATTGCATACTTCGTGGTGTGTGCAAATGATGGTTTTCAGATTCACCCTGTCTGAAATCCAAATTTTACCTCAAATCCATGAATGTTAGAAGTTGAATAAACAATAGTCAACTAAATGACCAATGCATCTCTATTGTATTTGTGAAAATTTTCATATGTAGTTATGTAATAGATAATTAGGATGTTATATATGGTTTGGAACAGCAATAGGCTTCTTTTGCATATATTTAGGGGTAGCTGCCTACTCCCATCTGTGACTATGGTGAAAGGTTTAACCATGTCTGCACCACAAGATTGTGGTTGTATACCATAATATGGTGGTATACATTCTTGTTTTCATGGATCTAGCCATGTAAATATGTTTTAACATCGTTTATTTCCTGTGTTGTAAGGTTTGACCATCTCTGCACCTAGGGGTGTCAACGGGTCGGATCCCACTAAACTGAAAGTATCCAAACGCAGATCTGAATAAGTGATGCTGGTATCAGATTCAGATTATAATAAAATAATATTTTTTAAATTTTTTACATTGAAAATTTGTGGATCTTAATCAGAATTCGTGGACCCCAGTTTGGTGTGAATTTTCATAAATCATACCCAGCCCATTTAATAATCCAACATCGCAGATCTGACACGAATAGCTGATTGAACCCCTTTCTTTGCAACCAAATCCTGACCCTATAGGATCTGGTACTGGTCAGGATCCGTTGACACCTTTATCTGCACCACAAGATTTGATTTGTGAGAATGCAAAAAATCAACAACTCACAATTTATGAAAATAATAGTTTATGTTGACTTTTAACACATGAAAAATGCTAAATTAAACACCCTAAACATGTGCTAAATTTTTGCTCGTAGACATTTTATACCTATTCAACTGTGTACTACTACTATAAGTGGTGGTGATTCAGACCGCAGAGGTGGTATCCCATGCGGTAAGCCCTCCTATGCCAAGCTGAGGGCCCAGGTTCGAATCCCTCTGTTTCATGGGGCTTAAGAGATATCTGAATGGGTCTGCCAAACCCTAGCTTGCTTATAAAAAAAAGTGATGGTGGTTTGCAGACACTTATATATATATATATAGAGAGAGAGAGAGAGATAGAGAGAGAGAGAGTAGTGTGTAGGTGCATGATCACTTTGGAACATGACCAAAATGAACTTTCGCCGCTTAGCAAAGCATTTTTGTCGGCAACTTTTGTGGCGACCTTTAACGGTGACAAAAGTCACCGAAGGGTATGAGATAAAAGTGTTATTTGGCAAAACCTCGTTGGTTCTGGTCATGTTTGAAAGCGATCTTACACCTACACATTATATATATATATATATATATTCACCAGCCGTCCAATCTCAGAGGACTCTGTTACTAGATCTCCGGACGCAAAGAGATCCCTAGTTTTTTTTCTTTAAATTTTGCAAGTAAAATAAAGTTTTGAAACATGCTTATACCAGCTTTAAGATACCCACGGAGTGGTCAGGGGATTCGTGCATTTTCTGGAAAAGCGTAAGTCCACTGCTTGTAGTTGGTAGGCAAGCATACCATGGAGTTTTCAAAAAACCACTTAAGGTTTAAGCATTAATAAAAAACAACAACTAAGTTTTTAAAAAATTAAATAATACACCTAAAAAATATTGTGGTTAATTAAAAACGCCCAGAAGTTTGCCATCGCCGAGTTAATGTGGAATTATCATTTTACCCTCAATATCGTATTTTTAAAAGTGCACATTGAAAAGAGGGAAGAGTTTTTAAGGGTTAACTAGTAAATTAAGTGTCTTTAACTCATCTTGAGTTAGTGATAACCTTGGTTAAATGGATAAAAGTTTATTTTATTAGCGGTGCAAAAAATTAGGTTTCTTTTCTATTTTTTTCAAAACGCAAGTGTGTTTTTTTATTAATGATTAAAATTTAGGTGTGGTTTTTAAAATTTCCCTTAAATTAATGATTGTCCAATATTCTTGAATGCCTTCACGTATGTTCGGTCTTTACCTTGTGAATAAATTCACCATCTATTGTTGCATTTTTGACTAATACAAAATTGATGGGACAAACTAATTTGGTTTGGTGTTGTGTCAAGCAAGACCAAGTTTGTTAGAGTGATGCGGCTTTGTGGTGCCAGATAAGACATGGCACCACTTTGAATCCCTCTCATATATTACTAAAAAAACTTTAAATAGAGTTATTTTCCTAATTTATCAAAGAAACTTCATTTAGGGTTTTTCTCTTTGTTATAGAAACTTAGAGTAAGACCTTTATTACAACAAGGAAGGAGAAAGAAGGTGGTGCAAATTTCAGTTTTAAATTGTAGAGTTGAGGTAATCCGTATTGGTTGCATATTAGTATATTTCTTCTTGTTCTTGAGAGCCTTGTAACATTATATATTTGTCGGTTTCAATAAAGATTTTTCTCGTACTCTTTTCGTAGACGTAAGCGATTTTGCTAAACTACGTAAATTCAATGTCTTGCATGCTTTTTTACTTTTTTGTTCTTTCATTGCATCGTGTGTTTGCATGCTTCCTGCACCCTCAAATTGGTATAGAGCAAGACCCGATTTTAAAGCTTGTTCACGATGAAAATAAAAGGATCAAGTGTGAAGTACAAGTTCGAAAAGTTTAATAAAAAAAATAAACTTTGAGTTATGGTAACGTAGAGTATAAAATCTTTTGAGCCAACAAGGGTTGATTAAAGCCCTCTATGAAAAAATAATAAACCCAAGGATATGTCTGATGTTGATTGGGATGACACATGTGAAAGAGAGGTTAGTGTTATTTGGTTCAATCTTGCAGATGATGTCTTTTATAATGTCATGAATATAGACTTTGCCCCAAACCTATGGTTGAAATTAGAGAGCTTATATATGACAAAATTGTTGACTAATAAACTTTATTATAAGAAACAAATATATATTCTTCACATGGTGGATGATTCAAATTTGGAGGATCACTTGAATGTCTTCAATAAGATACAGACTTAGTTGTGAGTCTTTAAGTAAATATTAAAGAAAAATATTAACCTTTGTTACTTTTGGTCTCTCTTCCTCCATCCTACGATCACTTAGTGATTACTCTCTTATTCAAGAATGAGACTCTTGAGTTTGATGAGGTTATTGCAGTTCTTTTATCGAATAAGGTAAGAAAAAAGTCTAGCATTGACCAACCTCTAAGAGAAGAGATTCTAACAATATGTGATTTGGGCCAAGAAATAGATAGATCAAAATCACGGGGTCCTACAAATAAGAAATAATCAAAGTCAAAAGGAAACAACACTTTTACTAGTTATTATTAAAAGAAAGTTGGACAGTTGAAGAGGAACTGCAGTAAGCGCAAAGAGGACATCGTGAAAAAAGAGAAAAAGGGCAAGAGCTGAGAACAGGCAAGTGTGGCAAATGGCATAAGTGAATATGATGGTGCAGATCTTCTTTCAATTCCTGCATGTATGAATCAATTCTCATATCATTGGATTTTGGATTCTGGATGCTCATACCACATGTGCTTACAAAGAGATTGGTTTGATACATATCAAGATTATGATGATACTTCTCTTATTATGGGTAATAACGTTACGTGTAAGATCATATGAATAGAAACAGTAAAAATCAAGTTGTTTAATAGGGTGATAAAAACCTTGTCTAATGTGAAATATGTGTCTGCACTTAAGAGGAGTTTAATCTCTTTTGATGCTTTAGATGTAAGTAGTTACATATTTGCATCAATAGATAGAATTCTTAAGGTAACTAAAAGAACTTTGATAGTCTAGAAAGACCAACTGACAAATAACTTATTAGGGTTTAGAGATAACATAGTTTCAAGTAGAGCAATTGTAACCATCAATGAAGGGGTCAGTTCAAATAAAACCATTCATTGAAATATACAGTTAGAACATATGAGTGAAAGATATATGGTAGAACTTTATAAAAACACTTGTTGAATGATGTTAAGTCATGCAAATTAGATTTCTGCAAATATTGTGTATCGGAAAAGCAATACAAGGTGATTTTTAAAACTGCAAAGCACACAAGTCGTGACATATTAGACTATGTGCATACAAATGTCTGGGTCTGCATCGGTAAAATTTAATGGTGAAGCTGCATAGTTTATTACCTTTGTAGATAACTACTGAAAGAAAGTTTAAGTCTATTTCATAAATAATAAAGCAGAAGCATTCTTGAAATTCAAGTAGTGGAAGGCAAAGGTAGAGACAAAGACAAGAAAAATAATAAAATATTTGAGGTCACAAAATGAAAGAGAGTATAAGTTTAATGAGTTTATGAAGTTATGTAGAAACAAGAGAATCACTCGTCACTTTACCACACCAAAGATACATCAACAGAATGATTTGGCGAAAAAGATGAACATGACTCTTATAAAAAGAGCTTGCAGTATGAGATTGAATGCAGAAATAAAGAAAAACTTTTGGGCATAGGCATTTAATAGGTTTTGCTTTATTATCAATAGGGCACCATATAAAGGAATTGATTGCAAAACTCTAGAGAAGTTATGAACCGAAAAGCCAACTGATTATTCTATGTTGAAAGTCTTTGAATGTTGTGCTTATATTAATGTGCATAGTTGACAATGTTCCAAGTTATATGTTAAGTCTAAGTCATGAATCTTTCGCGGACATGAAAAGAGAGTGAAAGGGTACAAATTATGAGATCATAATTTTCATAATATCATCATAAATAGGGACATTGTGTTTAATTAGGATCCTATAGTGAAAGCAAATAAAAATGATTACATGCAACAAAAAGATAGTAAAAAGAAATTGACGGTTGATGTGGAGGTGGATGAGACTGATCCACCAATAAGAGAAGATGTGATTTCTTTTAAAAAAACTCCTAGCAAGGTTAAAGAGCAAGAACAACCCTATAACTTGGCAAAGGACTAAAAAATAATGACCCACAAAGCTCCACTGTATGAATTTAAAGATGATTTTTTTTGCTCTAACTATTGGTGTAGGTGATCAATCATGCTATAAAGATGCTATCAACTCAAATAATAGCATTAGATGAATGTTGGCTATAACATAAGATATAAAATCACTTTATAAGAATAAAACTTGGGACTTGGTGGAGTTATCCAAGGGTAAAAAAACATAAGGTGAAAGTGAGTGTTCAAAAATAAAAGAGGTTGCATAAAAAATATATGGTGAAAAGTTCACGCCTTGCTTGAACTTGATTAATGTTTCAGGTTAGAAGCATGGCCCCCAAAGAGGGGGCATCGAATGTAAGTGATTTTTTTAGCATGGGTGATGGCGGGTGATGTGGCTTTGTCTTGCCAAATAAAATACAAGATCACTTAGAGTGTCTCTCCTATATTACTAAGAAAATTCCAAATAGAGTCCTTCTCATATATTACCAAGGAAACCTCATCGAGGATTTCTTTCTTTATTTTGAAAACTTAGTATGAGATCTCTATATAAAGAGATATAGAGGGTGATTTCAATACGTGAATTTTAAGAGAGGCTCTTGTTCACAAGTGTGAAGGACCATTTGTTTAGATTGCAACAAGGAAGGAGAAATAAGGCGGTGGAGGTTTTGGTTTTAACTTGTAGGGTCAAGATAATCTGTATTGGTTGCATATTAGTATATTTTTTCTTGTTCTTGAGAGCCCTTTAACATCATATGCTTGTCGATTTCAAGATTTTTCTCATATTTTCTCTATGGACGTAGGCGGTTTTGTCGAACTCATATGTTCTTGATTACTTTCTTGTTATTTCAATGCATCTTGTGTTTGCATGCATTCACCTAAGAAAAAAACAAAGACAATTATCTCTATAGAGTATAATTGCTATAATCTTTTGTATTTACAAACGGCTTATGTAAAATATATATATTTCTTAATTATGTTTTCACAAATCTATCTTCATAGATGCAAGATGCATGTAGTGTTCAGTGGGGATTCATATTTGGATATTGGATTCCAATATCAAAGTGGATTTTTTTTTTTATAATTGAAAAATCAACAATCATAAATGCATCATTTTTTTATCAGAAAATGATCAAAGAATCGATACCTAGCAAATTCACCACGCTGAACACGCATATGATATTAGAGTGAGTAAAACAGGCTTGCATCACAAGATTTCTAATCGATTGTAGTAAATATATCCCATTATCTCTTTCCCCACTTTTTTAGAAATTAAGTGTACGTTCTGGTGCCTCAACTGGACGGGATTTAGAATCAAAATAATTTGAAATTATTCTTTCTTATTTTAAATCCCAGGGCAACACATGAGATTTTAGGTTATTAGAATCGAAAGCAACCCGATAAAGCGATTCTGAATTATCCAACCTAAGTGAAGATACATTTCAATGGCCTAGGCATAAGTGCACAATAGCTTTATCCACTCAAATTGAAATCATGTCGTCCTTGTAGAGAAAATGGGCAAGTTGGGAGTCAAGGTAATGGAATTGGGGAATTGGAGAATTGATGGGGTTTATACCATTTTATGCATAATTTACATATAGGCGCTTTAGGTATGACAAATTCCCCTTTAGTCACCTCATTTTCCAAATATTTAAGATAAACACTTATTTTTTTAAAACTTTGTTCAAATGGCTACCCTAACTAGTTTATATTCGCCCTAATTATTGAAAGTCACTTTTAAAGTTTTTCATTTCTTGTAGCTATAGTTAAGGGTAAATAAGTAATATTAGAAGGTAAAAGTAACATAGCAACCAAACTCATCGAATTTCCAAAAAAGTAAGGCGTTTTCTTAAAATATTGGAAACCTGAAGTGGCTAAACCTAAATTCACAATATGGTAGGGGGCTATACCTAAAACGGCCCGCTAATTTATACATCATCCTTTTCGTGCATCCAAAGTGGAAACTATATATATATATATATATATATATATATATATATATATATATATAGAGAGAGAGAGAGAGAGAGAGAGAGAGAGAGAGAGAGACCATCAATTTCCTTTTGTTTTTTCCTCCTACACCACTCTTGATGGAGTTTTCAAAAGGAGAAACTAGGTCAAAGATGTATCCGTTGTTTCTTCACAAACCAGTGAGGTATCAGTTGTAAAGGTGGTGAATTATATGAAGATTTTTAATAACGGCTCGTCGCCCTTTTTTGATCAATGGTGGGGAAGGAATTTCTGAGAATATGTTAATATGCTGATTATATATTCCTCCCTACTTGGTTTCACTGGAAACACACGCTACCGTCGGCAGAATTTTTTTTGTAAAGCTACGTCCCATGATAAAGGACATATCTACCCTCCTTGTCTTGGAATATCCCTCAAATCATTCAGATCTTGTGGATTTTTTTGTTGGTTTTTCTTAATCAACAAATGCATCAACGTGACAAACAACAAGAAAAATCACAGAAAATATCGCTATGTTTGAATTTTCAAATTATGTAAAAAGATATAAACATTAAAGGTATAAAAATATAAATATCACGTTAATTATCTGACAACATTACAATATAAACATGATATTTTTGAAACAAATGATGTACACATCAAATTTTTTAAAGAATTTAATGATTTTTAAAAAAATCTCACAATAAAATCACAAGTTAAAAAATGGCGGACATTGTAACTATGAAATGCACCATGAAAGCCATCACTGAGGTGGTATCCCATGTGGTAAGCGGGTTCCTGTGTTAAGCTGAAGGCCCAGGATCAAATCCCTCAGACACATGGGGTGGCTGTTGTTCTGGTAGGGGTCCGCCTAACCCCAGCTTGCCTTTCAAAAAAGAAAAAAAAAATGCACCATGAAAGACAGCATCACCGGATAGGTGTGATTGGCTTGGTCTTTTCACCGTTCTGTGATTAGAAACATTGATTTGATATCTTTCTCAGTTTTTTGGTCTTATATGCTAACGTGAGCTTAGATGTAGGGATGCAAATGCTTTGGATCCGAAACAGCTAAATACATTGGGGATTCAGATCTGGTCAGATTAGAAACAGCCAAAATGTGCAAAATCTCTATCCTGGATCCGACCCATTTGCATACTTTTGAATTAGATGGGTTTTGATTTGATATCTTTAACTCTCAAATCTCAAACTTTTATTTTACTGTTTTTCATTTATCCCCAAAGTATATTATTGATGCTTAGACCATCATCGTCTCAATGCCACAACAAATTGGTTCAACTTAGAATAGAAAGATCGAATTTTGAAAGAAAATGGAGAAAAGTAATTAATAAGTTAGTGCCAAAATTATGGCCGCTTAGTGTACTATTGAGAATTCTAAAATGTAAACTGAATTATTCTGAAAACCTAGATGCCAATTTTGAAGGCTGTGAATCGGAAATATATTTACGTATTTGAAGGCGAGAGAAAGGGTAACATCGTCAATCTCTCTCTCTGGTTTTCTGTACCGACCCACAATTGCAAAATCCCGGAAAACTCTTATCCCCGATTTGCTTCGTCCATATTCACTACAATTCTTTGATACCCATGTCCTAAAAAACTAGAAAGATCTTAAATTCTTCTTCCACCTGCCCGATCTCTCACCAAGCTCGCCTCATTCTGGCGTGTTTTGATCATAAACCCTGAGAAATTCTTCAACTGCATCATTTTCACTTCAATTCACGGAGACCCAACTGCCGATACCGGGAGAAATTCTGAATTCTCCTTCAAATTTCTCCAGAATCTGCCGATCCCACTTTAATCTAGAGATATCTTGTGTTTAAACGTCAAAAAGAAAATTGCTAAAATACCACCCCGCTCCAATTTCTTGATCTGAGCAGGAACCCTAATTCCCGCTTCGAATTCCGTCAACCCAACAGAAATCTAGAGTATTCTGATCTCTTCCCATCGAAATCTGTGTAAGGGTTCCTCAATTCCTCTACCCCACACCGATTCTTCAATACCCACATCTCATTAGCTCAGGGGTGCCCTAGATTCCGAGAGAAGAATGTCATTCGAAGAAGAAGAAGTGTTCGAACACACTCTCCTTGTTGTCCGGGAAGTCTCTGTGTATAAAATTCCTCCCAGAAGCACTAGTGATGGTTACAAGTGCGGCGAGTGGCTTCAGTCAGATAAGATTTGGTCGGGGAGATTGAGAGTCGTTTCTTGTAAAGAACGGTGCGAGATTCGGCTCGAGGATCCGAATTCCGGTGAGCTCTTTGCCGCCTGCTTCGTCCTTCCCGGCCAGAGGGAGAATTCCGTGGAAACCGTTCTTGATTCCTCTCGATACTTTGTGCTGAAGATCGAGGATGGGAGGGGCAAGCACGCATTCATCGGCTTAGGCTTCGCGGAGAGGAACGAGGCGTTCGATTTCAATGTCGCTCTCTCGGATCATGAGAAGTATGTCAAGAGAGATCACGAAAGGGATTCAGGGGAAGACAACGACGATGGTCACATTGATATCCATCCTGCAGTAAATCACAGATTAAAGGTAATGACATGGTTCATTCTTTGAATAACCTTCTTTATATATATAGTCCATATAAATTGTGTTTATTATTATTTTTTTGATCTTTAAACGCAATCATGCTTCATTCTTGTTTAAATTTGGAAATTGATTTGAGTAATGTAAGTGCGAGAAATTTAGATCTGTTACAATGTGTCTTTAGTTCTGTATCTAGTTCCAGAGCAGCATTTTGTGATTGAAGAATTTTCTTTTTTTCCTTCTCCCCTATTTTTGATTCATCAAACGCGTTGTCGATAACTTTAATCTATTAATTGCATTTTACGTTTGATTGGAATTATATCATTGAATCATGTCCTGGATGAGCGACTGCATTGGTGCGATTATGTAATGTATTAATTAAAACTTGCATCCCTTTTCCTCATTTCTTAGAAGAAATCACACGGGAACTTCATGCGTTATGCATTTTTCTTATTATGTCACTTGATGTGTGATTAATCCTGGCGACAGCAATAGTGCTTGTCAGGTAGTAGTGATGATGCTGGATAATTCATAATCACAATGGTTCTGGTGGTGGAACTGTGGTTTGGTTGTGAAGCGTGATGGTATGGCTGGTAAACAAGCTGAAGAACCGAGCTTGCGATGTTCTAGCCCAAACTTCCCTGTCATGTGCTTGAGCTGGGTTCAGGCTACACACACACACACACACACACACACACACATATATATATATATATATATATATATATATATATATATATATATATATAGAGAGAGAGAGAGAGAGAGAGAGAGAGAGAGAGAGTCTAGAAGTGAGGATGATCGGATGGCTTTCATTCTCCATCCATTGAGTGTTTCGTGGATAAGACTTTATATATTTGACGTTTATAGGTTATTTAGTAAATCATTTTTTTAGAATATGATATTTATCTCATCGAAAATATTTTTTGACCTCATAAAAAAAGATTATGATATTTGATATTCAAACACATTTTTTAATAACGTTAAAAATCAAACTCACAATGCATCAAACTTTATGATGCAAATAATTGAGTTCTTGTGCTGAAATGACTCAATCTAAAATATGTTTCATGGGGGAAAAAAACCCATTTGCTTCCAACACGAAGGCACTCTTAATAAATACAGTCAAGGTCCTATTAAGTAGATAAAGTCTTTGACAATTATTGTTAGTTGTAGATTTTGTCATTTTTGAACCTTCCTTTGTCTGGACGGTTCCTCTTTTCTATATATACTTTTTTGTTTTTCAAGTGATGCTAGAGCAAAGAAATAAACTTCCAGCCTCTTGTATCTAAAGTGATGACTAGCTGCCAATTTATTTATACATTATTATGTATCATATAGAATATACATATGTTATCTTTATGCACCTGCCTGAGCATGCCTGGCCCAGCCAAACAGCTGTTGTTCAAGCTCGGTTCATTTGACATAACTAGCTTACATCCAGTTGAGTATGAGCAACCTGTACGAGCACAAGTGTGGTCAGTGGCCTGAACCACTGACTTAAGAGGGCTTGGTTCATTTTCCATCCATACCTGGTCGTTGTATTCATCGAGGCTTTAACAGGCTCTGCATTTGAGAGGTCAGGAGACAAAAGAGGAACCTAAGCTGCTTAAAGTTTATATGTTTATATTGTAATCACTGAATGCTGTGGTATTAAATCTTAGACCATCGATTTTTAAACCTTATAAAAACCTACCTGTGTATCGGAATCGGATGATCCAAGAGTCTATTCCTATAATACCAGGCATGTAGAATGCATCTGTACGGTCAGATTTAAGAAAAACATGGAAACCCCCTTCGAAAGCCCGGTTAGCACATTGGTTAGCTAGAAAAGTAGTTAGCAGCTACCACCTTCTCTCTCTCTCTCTATATATATATATATATGTATGTGTATTTATTTATGTATTTTGTGCAAATGTTTGTTATCTGTATGCATCAAGACAATATTATCAATCTATGATGTTGCATTACTGGGAGAACTACACATGCCATTTCACCCACATCCGTATCCATGTGACAAACGACATGATGCGGATACGCTTAGTACGATACAATAATTTTCAAAAATTAGGACACGGGGACACGACCATACACACACATAGATGTATGTATGCATGTATAAAACAACTTTAAATCACCACAGTCAGAAACATTAAATAGTGAAACTAAGTTGAAATTGATATGTAATGTAATTCATAACAAATTTCAAAAGAAAAATAACTCAAGCGAATAAATAAATAAGATCATAAAAGAATATAGATATCGCTGACCCCAATTGTTTTGGGATGAAGGCGTAGTTGTTGTTGTTGTTGTTTATAAAAGAATATAGATAAAGTTAATGACACAATGTTGACTGTGTGTGAAACTGGTATGACTATGTCTATGGAGTGTCTTATCGTGTCCGTGAAGTGTCTGAGTGTTGTGTCGTATTGGTACGAGATACACATGCTAACTGAAGTGTCCGTGTGACATAGACCTTAATTTTTTTCAAATATATTGGATCTCTCTTGTGCCTTGGAATTTCCTTAAAGAACAGTTGTGATCATGTTGTGTTGTAAGTTCTGGAAGAGCGGAATAATGGATAATGCCAATACCACCACCCACTTTTCTTGTCTACCTTGCTGTTAAGTATTGAGTGGAGTTCAGTTGGTCGTTCACTAGGAATCAGAGAGTGCATTTGGGAATGTTGTATTAGTTATTCTTGATAAGCTAGATGGAGATGCTATTCATATTGTGAAGAACTTGTAAGAAACTGGTTCCTTTCACCGTATCATAGTTTGGGATATTTCCGGGAGAGATTCTGATGCATCATAGAGTCTAAGGTTAAAAAAAAAATGCATAACTATGTGGAATTGGAAACACATAACTAAAATCTTATATTTCTCAACTCCATCCATTTGGAGGAAAATCGTAGGTTTTGGAAATTGTAGGACACTAAGCATGTGGTTGGTGTTGGTCTAGAATCAGTCTGAAACATGAAGGTTGAATGGAATTGCACGGTTCCTGTGGGCTAATTCAAAATATCCAGTTTGCATTCTGTTGGCAACTTTTGAAGTTTTGGATTGGTTTGGTGGTTACTAGTCTGCAAAACTGTCAACATTATATAGTAAATTATAAGGTATGCTTGCTAACCGGCAAATGGTTGTCCAAATGGATTAGCACCCATCCAGGTGATAATAAACCTCCCGGTTGGCATGGGTCCATTAGCAACTGACTTCAATTTGTGGCTCCTCCAGGCTTCAGTGCTGGCAAGTCCCTTAGTTTTCTGAACTTGGATTAACAAATGTTGGTCTATCAGGAAGGAGAAACAATCCGGATTAATGTGAAGAACAAACCATCCACGGGAACTGGCATGCTATCAGCTGCTGGAATACATGGTGGAGCTTCTGGGACAGAGAAAGCTGTCATAGGGAAAACTGGTGGATGTCTTGCACCTCCTCCAAGTGATGCCCCCAAGATCAGGTCCCCTCTTCCACCACCACCCAATGACCCTGTTGCTGTTCGGATGACTCCTAATGCTGGGTGTCTCCTTGTTTCAAAAGAAAGTGCAGGGCATGATACTGATCCTTTATCAGATTTCTCTAAGATTGAGGTCTGTTCTGCCCTTCTCTCCCTCATGTGATCTTGCACACACACACACACACACACACACTTCAATGTCTGAAATTAACAGTGGTAGGATAAGCTACTGGTTTATTTGGAACTGCAGAGAAGCCTTCCGCAGGTCGGTTCTGGCACAGCGAAGGGCACTGCATCTGGATGGGCCGCCTTTTAAGATTGTTAACATGTACGCAAGACCAAATTAAGGAGAGAAAATGACCACTAAAATGGAACAAAGAAGGAGATTCTCTTTCTCCCTCTGACTGATAATACGGAACAGGAGCTTCACATTTTGCATATAGGTGCGACCCGTTTTGCGGTTTTACTTTTTTTTTTTGGTCGTCGATGTGCTAATTCCTTTACCAAAAGAATGTGTTAATTTCTTTATTTGCTGCCGTTTTGAGGAATACTCCTGAAGACTCTTTGATATACATGTAATGCTTTGCCTCTTCTATTTTGTTTTTCCTTTCTCACTGAGCACTAGCATTAGCGCCTGCCCTGTTGCTCTTTCACCATTAATAATTTATGGGAATGTTGACAAAGGCACCGATTTCATGAAGGTTGCAAAGGAGACAGGCATTGGTTCTGCCTCATGCATCCATGACCATCTGATTCTTGAGTCCTTTTGTTTGATGAAGCAAATGTTCCCGTGCTTGCATTAGCAGGATTGTTCACGCTATCTGTGAACATGAAATAGAATGACTCGTTTAGAGCCTGTGTGGCAGTTGCGTGCACGTGTGCGCACTTGACACATCATCTGCTTCAGTTTTCATCTGTGTACTTGTGAAGTCAGCCTGCCAACCTTCAATTTTTTTTTGTGGGAGTAAAGAAAATTTATTCCTTAAAAAAAACTTTCAACCTCCAGGTGTTTTTAATGCTTACCAATTTCTAGATCATGATCAAGGGCTTAACCTTGAATAGGATCCAGTCGTCCCCAAAACCATTCCCATCATCATTACCCCATTGTAAGTTGATTTTATCAAATCTGACCCATAAATGTGATTTACATGGTCCATTTAGGCTCTGTTTGGAAACTGGTAGTCCAAGAGAGTTTATGTGGTAGTTGCCAAATCAAATATGAAGGGGAGACAGTCTCACGTCCTCTCCCAAATGCATAAAGGCTCATCCCAGCTACCACTTTCCAAACAGCCACTACCAAGCATAGTGAAAAAAGTTAAAAACTGCAAAATATCAACAGCGAAAAACTTTGTGAGATTTTTTTTTAAAAGCTAGAGTTTTTTCTGCAATAAAAATAATTTGAAAATATAAAAAATACAAATAAAAACACACGGTGTTTTTATGATAAATAGCTGATAAAAATATAAATATTGCATTTAAAACACCATATTTATTGTTTCTCTGAAAAAAATCACAAGATTTTGAAAATATCGTGAGAAATTACTGTTTTAGCTTTCACGTAATTTGTTGTGATACGATATTTATCACACTGCCACCAAGGTAGTTTTGCCATGTATCTACCAAATGCATAAACTCTCGTCCCAGCTGCCAGTTTCCAAACTGAGCTTTAGTGAAGGTCAATGCCTCAATTGCTAGAATCCTATTTGGGTGCACGATTTTTTGGCTGTTTAAAACTCAACGGTCGTAGTACACGTAATTTAAAGAAGCATATTTTTTTGTCAAAAAAACATGATCCAAGGGTTGTATAACAAGAGGGATGTTTGAAACCCATTCCGCTTAACCCTGCCTCGTTATGGAGCTCTAGTGGGGGAGGCTTTACATCCCGAATTGTTGTAAGCCAGAGATCAATAGTGAATAAACAAGGGCAAAGCCCGTTTCTTTAATAAGCATGTAGGGAGGGCAACATGATGTCAAAGTGGACGCTCTGATTCTTGCGTGAACTCTCCGAATGCAATGGACTGAACCTTTTATTTCTTTTCACGCATTAGCTAAGGTGCAAGCAACAAATGTGTGGATGGCAATCAGGAACCCCTCCTATTACTTGCTTGGGCGAGTTCCCCTTTTTTACAGGATGATGAAAGCCCAACTGTGCGCTCCTTTGATTGCAAAATTCAGGAAGCGGTTTGTTTGTGATTTTGGGCTCTGTGCCCAAGATACTTAAGATCATCCTAGGTTGATGTTGATATGATTAAGAAACACAGGTAATCATAATAAAAACAATAAATAAGTAAATAATCACAAAACAAGAGAATTTACTTAGTTCACCAAAATTGTCTTAGTCTACATGTACGGTAAAAGTATCAAGAGTCTTTATTAATATAATCAATAACCAAAACAAAAAAGAATAAATAAAATCACAAACAATAACAACTAAGCATGTCATTTGACTCATCAAAACAATCGATGCATGCAACCCAAAACTTTCTATTACTTACCAAGAAATAACCATTACATTCTTTCACTTTTTTCAAAATCCAAGAAAAGCTTCAAGCATCAAAGAACTACCCAAGAGAGCAAAATCACTATTTTTCTCTCTTACATATACCCAAAGGCGTAGCTAGGGGGGGTTATAGCCCAGTCCTGCCTCCCCAAACAGTTAAATTTTTTTTTTAAAAGCCCAGTACTATCCCAACCAACCCTGATTCCATATGAAATAGATTTGTATCTATTTTTGTAGCCCAGCACTGCAGCAAATAGTTTGATCTGTCCATATGAAATAATTTTTTATTAATAATTGTAGCCATTTTTTATTTTATCTCAAACAAAAAAAAACAACGGGGGCGCTGCCCCCAAACCCCCGACTATCACATAAATATTTTTTTTTGCTACACCCCTGATTGCCCCCCGCCCTCACATGAATCCTAGCCATATACCCATAAAAAAAGATAGCATATCCTCTCTTTATAATTCTCAAAAGTAAATACCTTATTAATTAAGGAACAAGTTTCTAAAAAAAGGTAAAAAAAGAACTTTTTATGTGGCAAGGTGAATATTAAACCAATAGAAACCCATTTAAGCCACAACCAACAAGGCAGTCAGTTATACAACTCATACCATTGGGTTTTGAACTTGCAACATCCCAACAAGAGTTGACGTGCACCAACTATTCCTAACAAACAAGTAGAGCCCCCCTTGGTAGGATTGAAAGGCATATGAATCACGTTCTTTTGGGGTAAATGTCTTGGAGGATAGTCAATCACTATGGAAATAAAATATTTGACGGTTGAATCCATTTGGACCAGTTGTAGGCCCAAGGCAGACCATTAAAGGGGCATTGGATGGCACGTTGGGGATGGCCAATCCATTAAATTCTGGTTTCACCCATGGGCAGGTATGGAACCCCTTATCTCATATCTTCCCAAGCCACTCAAATAGTCATGTACCACAACCTGCGTCATATTTCCATTGCTGGAGTGCTCAATTCTAACATCTATCCCCAATGACATATTTGGGACTCTGTTCTCAGGTTTCATGCCAAACTTGGGATCCCATAAATATAGCCATTGGTGAAACCAACCATATGATTGGCATCCTTTACAGAATCTCGACTGACATTAAATATGATGCAAGTTTTTTTTATCCTTTTCTTGAGAAACTGGTAGGTGTCTCCCTAACCCCAGCTTGCCTTAAAAAATGATAAGGTATTTGGAATGGTTATACGTAGGGGTGGGCAACAGGTTCCGGCCTGGCCTGCCTATTATAATATATATATATATACGGGTCGAGCTGCAGGCCGGCCTGGTTTGGGCTGAGCTTGGGCCAAATTTAGAGAACAAAGCCCCCATGCGGCCCGGCCTGATGCCCACCCCTAGTTATACACGAGTGTGAAGGAGTAATTCAAGATGATTCTTTGACATTGTTGTTGAATCCCTGATGTGGAGAGGACCCTCTCTCTCAACCATTTTTTCCTCTTTATAGGGTGTCTAAGGAAACACATGCTTTGGTTTGCCACTGTTGGGTTCTTCTTTTTCCTTTTTCTTTTTTATTTTGGAGGGCGGGGGTGTGGTTTCTTGATATGTAATGTTCTTCAAATTTTACAAGAGATCTATCTGATGACAAGTTTAATGAATGGTTAAAACCCATGGATGTGGCATGGTTGATGATGAGTGTGCTCCTGGTGGGAAGAGGGGACCTCAAGAGTTTTATCTAAAGAAATCGACGATTGTGTGTAGGCAACAAAACATGACCAAAAAGTTGACCCACACCTGTGAAGAAATCACAAAACACAAGGAACACATTTTAACATGCTTTTATTTATTGAGACGTCCACGATGCCTCTCTCTCTCTCTCTCACTCAACGTGAGATAGAAGCCTTACTATTTATGATATAAGAGTCACAAGTTAGCTGAGAGACTCTTATTTGGAGAGTCAATTGCACATGCACTTACACTAAATTTACTCTCTATGAAAGTCATCCAACCTGGAAGAGCTTCTCTTGATCTGGTCTTCTTTAATTGAATTATCGACGTGCAAGTGTAAAACTCATAATTTTTTGATATTTTACGAGAAATAACATTCAGGCTAAAATATTATTTGAGATTAAGATAAGAATTAATTTATAATTTGAACATTTATTAGGATTTAGAATAAATTTTTAATGAAGAATTTATTTTGAATTAAGGTTTCGATTTTTAATCGGATTTGAATTTGAATTTAGATTTAATAAGTATGTCTCGAATATTATAATTAGATTTGAATCTAAATTAAGACTTAACTGAATGTTAATTCAAGTTTGAAATATACAATACTTTGTGTATTTTGTTGAATTTAAATATGAGACCTTCAATTGAATCTAGAAACAATACCTACAAATTTTTCAAGATATTTTTAATGAATAAAATATAGTAATGATGAATTTTATGAGAAATAAGTGTAAAAATATAAATTAGTCTAAAATAAAATATAAGAAACATCCTATGAAAAATTAAAGTTGATTCGAGTTGATTTAAGTAAAATTTTCATTCAGAATTGAATTTTTGAAAAAGATAAAATTTAATAAAATAACTGATAAATGTTATCAAAATGAAGTTGAATGGGATTTCAGACGAATTTAGGATAACTTGATATGTATGCAATATAAATTTCATAAATATGAATTTAGGTTGAAATCTAATGTACAAAACAAAAATAAAATCAAATATTCAAAACAACAATAGGTCTTGCTGACCCTAGTAGAAATCATTTTGGAAATGCATTTTCGAAAAAATGATATTTTTAGAAAAAAAAACTTTATAATAAAAATTTAACTTAAGTATGATGCTATAGGGTTTGTAGAATTTATAAAAAAATATTAAATATGAAAAAAATATACTACACACCCCAAGGGTTCCATCGACCTTATTGAATTATATTTCTTCACAAATTATTTCTGAAGAATATGAATTAGCCTTAAAAAGAATACATAAAATAAATAATTTAAATACATAAAAATTTAAATTTTAATAGATGAAATTTATTTACATTTAAGCCTAATTCAACTTTCATTTAGAGTCATTTAATTAATTTCATATTTTAATTGAATTTGAATTTAAGGTAAATTAATTTAAAATTTATTTATTAGAATAGAAAATAGGACTTAATTAAATTTAATAAAGTGGTAGGGGTCCATAGGTGGGCCATCCCATCCTATGTGGCACCTCATTTTTAACTTTAAAAAGATAAAATAAAATGTAAACTTTAAAATCATAATATTTTAAAAACTTAAAAAAAAATAAAAAATAAGGAACCAAAGTCAAACTTACCATATTTCTAAAATAATAGCTCCCAAGAGGGGGGGGGGGGGGGACGTTCATTTCTAAGGAGAGTAGGTTGGACTAAGGAAAAAACAAGGAAAGGAAAGAAAGAAAGAATATATATATATATATATATATATATATATAGAGAGAGAGAGAGAGAGAGAGAGAGAGACTAGTCAACTTGCTTGCCAAGCAAGCAAGTTGATAATTTCCTATTAGGAAAGAGCTTGGGCTATGGGGGTCGACCAGCCCATGTGCCCACATTATACTACCTATATATATTGTATATACTATATGCTATGTATAAAATAAATATTATAGCCTAAGTAGCTAAGGTAGAAATACAAAAAAAAAGAGATTAAAAAAAAAGAGAAAAAGGAAAAGTAGGAAGATTTAGAGATTAGAAAATAAATCATGATCTTAGATCAAGGGATGGGATCTACTCCAGCCCTTAACCTCCCCTAACCTCTATAAAAGCAAAGGAGGGGCTCACACACCCCCTATTTGCCTTTGTGAATTTTTCTTCTCTTATTGCTTCTTCTCTTTTCCTTGCTCCCCTTCTCTCTCTTCTTCCTTCCCCTTATTCCATATGTTTTCTTGGTGCTCTCACCCTTGGACCAACAAAGAAGACACCTACATTCGTGTAAGAAGCAAAAGGGGTCCATTGGCATGACCGTTGCTCGTGTTGGACGGCTGGTTCGTGTCAAAACACTAATTTTGCATGCCTAGGAGCCAGTTTTGCCAAAAAAAGTAGGGGTTTTTATGCTCTATATGTAGAACGAAATTCGTGGGCACGAATTTCATCAAATTTTCATAAATATAGATCCTAAACCATGCCTTTCACATATGGGTTTGACTTAGGGCTATCGAAGTACAAAATAGAAAGGGTATTCGAAAGAAAACCCCTCTAAAAATTGTATTCTCTTAAAAGTCAATTTCTCATAAAATAAAACCATAAAAATTTTGAAAAACAAAAATTTTTAGTGCATTGTTCTGGGATTGTTGCATGAAAACTTATCTTTATCAAACACTACATGGCAGGAGATGATCGTTTTATTTGTTTGGGGGTCAAAACAAATATAACCATGATGAGTAGGATATGAAGCTTAGACCAGAACATAAGTTTATGAGATCGATGTGGTCTTAAATTTGGATAACATGCACACCCAAAAGTTTTTAGGAAAAAATAATTAGGTTTTTTAACTAGACTTCAATGTGAGTTTTGCTATGCAAGACAGAAGTAGGAAGCCATTTTATAAGGTAAAATATAGTAGGAAAGTCATATGTCCAAAATCGTGTAGCAATCCCTCTATATGCCAAGAGAGACATGTCAATCTGAACAATATGTCTATGTTTGCGTTCTGCACTACCATTTTGTTCCTGAGTATCGGGACAAAAAAATTGGTGTTGGATCCCACTATGACTCAAATATGGTTCTAAGGCTTTAAACTCACCACCACCATCTAATTGAAAAAATGTTATCTTCTTGCATGTATTTTCAACAAGATTTTAAACTTTTGAAATGTTTTTAGCACATCAGATTTATGAGTCAGTAAATATATCCAAGCATGCTTAGAAAAGCTATCAACAAACGCCACATAATATATCACACTATTATTGCAAAAAACTAGGGTTGGTCCCCAAACATAAGAAAAAATAAGCTCAAGAGATTGAGTGACAGAGTTAACGAAAACAAAAAATGGCAACTTATGTGATTTGCTCATTTGACATGTTGGACAAATACTAAAGAAAGTTTTATTTAAAAGTGGTAGTCCAAACTGGCCCACAAATAGACTAACAATCTTAAGAGAGAGATGACCTAGGCAACTGTGCCACTGATCAAGTGTGGGTTCTTTATTAAAATCATCAAACTTAATTGAATATAAACCATTTTTGTTAATTCCTTAGAGTAACTCTTGTCCAATCTTGGTGTCCTTAACGTAATAAAAATTAGGATGAAACTCAAACACTACTTTATTGTCCTTTGTGAATCTTTGAAAATAAAGTAGTCATTTAGTATGTAATATATCATTTAACTGAAACTTTGATGAATCAAAGAAAACAAAACTGTTCACAGTGTTAAGAATATGCAAAACCTATACCATTGTCGATTTTCATAAAATCACTGCCATAATATTCATTGTGGCCACAAGGAGTTCAAATCAGGTGCAACATGATGTGATGCTCTGGAATCAGGGTACCGGGTTTTACTGTTGCTGCCTATATCAAAATCAGTTGAATATGCATGTGGATGATCAAATTCATGTTGTCCTTGAGTAAATAAATTGTAGACTTTGGCTGTGTGACCAATTTTATCACATAACACAAACTGATGGCCATAAGCTTGATTTATGCCCTATTGGTTACCATGACCAGACAATTGGTTTTGCTTAAATTGACCACACTCTCTATTTCAGCCCCTATTGCCGTATTTCTAAAAAACTCCATAATTGCCTCAATTATTGCAAAAATTGTTTGTCTACAAAAAAATATAACTTCTACAAGATTTGACCTTTCCTCACTGTCTCTTATTTGAGCATCTTCAGCTAGAGGAAGATAATGCAATTCACTCATAATAATGGGCTCAACACAAGTAGTTATGGATGTGCAAAAAGAGGGATACTCATGAAGTAAGCCTCCAAGAACGTACATCACCGTGTCATCATCACAAATGAGCTTGCTAATCATTGCCAACTAATAACCAATGCCTTTAGCCTTTTGTATGTACTCATTAACAAATTTATCACCTTTAATCATGCTTTGTAGTTGCCCTTTCAACTGCATAACTCTTGACTGAGAGTGGGCATCATATCCTTCTCACAGGGCCTTTCAAACACAAAAAGATGTTCTCAAACCAATAACCTGTGTATGCACAGGTTTAGTAAGGGATGAGATAATCTAGCTTAAGAGGTCTTGATCTCTTCTTTTCCATGAAACATACTCAAGATTTAATTTTGAAATACCATTCTGAGTGATATATTGACTTGGACAATGATTGGATCCATTTATGAATACTTCAAAATCATAAGAAATAAGCAATAGTTTTAAAAAATTTAATGATTTATTAAAAATATTTTTCTTTAATTTTATAGAGTAAATACTATAAAAAATCTAGCAGAAAAATAATCTAATATAATTATTATAAGAATAAATCAGAAGCGTAAGTAATTTACTCTATTCCATCACAAATCCATTAAAAGTAAAGTAAGTAAATTCTTCTATCAAAATCTGATAATTTTTATATTAGACATGTTTTTGATGCATGCATGATTATTTGAAAATTTAATTCATGCTCATATATAAATTTTAGCATTTATATGAATTGATGTTTGTTTAAAATATCAAGATTTAAAGTTAGTTGAATTGTATGAAAATCGTCCAGAATTAGTTGAATTGTATGAAAATCATCCAGAATTTTTATAAAGAAATTTTGCCAAATATTGGCCAGAGCATAAAGCCATTTTTTTGATCCTGTTAAACTAAGAACTTTTTGGTATAGCATGACTATTCCATAAAAAGTAAGAGTTGCAAAATATTTGAGTCATGTCTACACACAAACTTAAATAGTTTCACCTTTACAGACAAGTGCTCATTTTGCAGAGCAACATTGAATGGGCTCGGTACATATGACCCTAGTGTTTATTTTGAAAATATATATAGGCTATTGAGCCTAGTTTTAAAAATACTAAGTCCTATAAAAGAACCCTTCAGGCCCATTCAATATTTTCTACCTTAGAAGGGGTAGTGATATAGCTAGGAGTGACATTGTTAAGTTAATTTTGGGAACAATAGATTCTCTGAGGGCTCCTATCATTCGGGTTGAGGAGGCCGAGACTATCAATATATCCTAGGTGATAGAACTCAGACTGCCACAATCAATGGATGTATTTGTCTCTCCTTTTGCAAAGTCATTGTAAAACTCTTTCTGGTCATTGACCACTTGCTTTAGGAGTCTGTTCAGTCAAGTATATGGGTAATTAACACTAGAATAGTATACCCCCAGAATGCTTCGTCTGAAATGTGAAAAGTCCCCTACGTACCAGGGTGTGATGTTAAATATCAAAACAAAGACCTTTTCTTTCACATAATTAATATGAAAACATGCATTGCTAATATCACATTTAAATATATTTTAAATTGCATAATTGTTCTTTGAAGCATGTATTTTAATTTTTGAAATTACTGAAATTATGTTTAATATTTGAATTGTCTGATTATGATAATTGCTTACCAGGTTGTCATAAGTCTGACCCTGTTTTATGGGGATTACAAGTTTAGATATAAAATAAATTACAAAGCAGTGGATGTTGGACATGTGCGACATGAAAAAACTCAGATTCCCAAGATCCCAAAATTAATTTTAAGATTTCTTCTAAATTAAACCCTAAATATTTTATTTTTTAAACCATGTATGAAGAATTTGTGTATAATATTTGTTTAAATTTAACCTTATCTTTTCTTGTATTATGGTTTGTGAAATATAATGCCCGAGATTTTTAAACCAAAGCTTAAATTTTGTTTTCGCTATTTAAAAAAAATATGTATTTTTAAAAGTTTTAAAATCTCAGGACGTTACAATTGGTATCAGAGCAAAGTTTTGGAAAATTTGGTTCAAGGTTCACCTTGTCCCTAGATCACACTGTAACTATTTATTTTAAATTTTATTTTTTTGAATAAATAAATTATTTTTCTTATAGATGACTCCTTAAGAAATGACAAAGATTATTGAAGAGTTGGCCGAGACAATTAAAAGATTAGGAAAAACTTTCTAGATACAACAAAGAATTATAGACAACTTAGATAATCAAGTTCAACAACTTTTAATAGAAAAAGAACAACTAGAAAAATGTCATAGGTGTTCACAGTCCTATCCATCACAACCATGTCCTTTAAAATTAGAAGAATGTCTATTTTGTAGGAAGACTGGACATATAGAAAGATAGTGTCAAATAAGGCTAGGATGCATTAAGAAACAATAAGCGACCGAGAGCTTACCAGATCAACGATCTCATGTAGAGATTCTTCCTTGTATAAATGAACCAATAATTATTTCTTCTGACTCATCAAAACCAGGTGTACCTAGACCCCCTACACGAATAATACCTACCCCTATAACCCTTGCCCCAACCTTAACTCCTTTAAATTTTATGTTTTCAGTTCAACCACCAGAACCTATAAATTATAACCCAACAGAACCTAGGAAAGATCTTAACCTAAATTTAAAAACCCCTAATAGAGAAGATCATCTTGCGGATCCAGACGTTTTGAGGCCTTTTCACCGACCAAGACAGACTGAAAATAAGAGGGATTACTTGAGTCAATTCCTCAATTTTTTACAGAATTTCTTTTTAGTCTTTTATGAATATGTAAATTTTTGTAAATATGGGCCTTGATGTATATTTGTTCATATGAATAAATGTTCTTTTCATCTTAATTTAAGTCTGATTATTATCTAATTATGGATTAAAAGATGCCTACCCAAGTATAAAAGAAGAGATCAAAAGAGCAGAATAATCAACATGAATTTGTTATGAAAACATTAAATAATTTAGTAGCTGTCATAAGAAATCAAACCCAGTGTAGGCAAAATCCAATCATATCTTTAGAAGCTTGTCATAATCATAGCGAAGTCTCGTATGAAAAGTTTCTTTGACTAGATCCATATACATTCTAAAAAAAGATGGTATTAGAAGTTGTAGAGGTTTGGATCCGAGAAATAAAAAAGATTTTTTTTGTTTTGAATGTGCCCGAGGATCGTAAAGTTGATTATGCAATATACCGTTTGAAAGAAAATGCGAAAAGGTGGTGGACATCCACCTTAGAAATTAAGTTTGACAACATACTCATCGCTTGGTAACAATTTGTAGAGGATTTCTATGCTGCATATTTTCTCAAGCATGAAAGAAGTCGAAAGAGAAAAGAATTCCTTGAATTACAACATAAAAAACTCTATTTGTCAGAATATATTACTAAATTCTGAAATTTGGAGAAGTACTACCCACACATCTATAATACGCAAGATGAGAGGGCAATGAAGTTTACTAGGGGACTGAAGCCGGAGCTATGAAGTAAGATTCTCACTAGTAGGCCAAAAACTTTGGACAAGATAGTGAAAATAGCTACATTGCTACAAGAAGATTGGGAAGAAATCCAAAAATGTTAATCTGAAAGATTGACTTCTCAATTTAGAGGCCAAAGGAGTTGGACTAAGAGAAATTTAGAAGGAAGAAGATTTGTCCCTTTTGCAAGGATGCTACCGATTTCATCCAGGTGACCATAACTACCAGCTGGAATGCGTCAGAGATGCTACCGATTTCATCCAGGACAACCCTGTCCTCGGGTGACTGGTGACTGTTTATATTGTGGTAAGCCGGGCCATTATATCAAAGACTCCCATAAGAGGGAGACAAATGAACATATGAAAGGTATCATTAGACTTCGTCCCCAACAATAACCCCAATACTCATACTAGCAACAACAACAACAACCATAGAATAAAAGGGCATCAGGTCGTGTTTATGACACCAATATTAATCAATTCACCAAAGGTGACCTAATTCAAGGGACTTTATTTATTGTTGAATATGTTGCACTTATTTTATTCAACTGTGGTTCAACATATTCTTTTATTTCTGAAAAAATTGCTAACTTGTTGTACATACCTATCAAGTTATTAAATTATTCATGGGAAGTGATTAACTTGATAGGATGTAAATCTTTTAGTGGGTCATATTTGCCGAATTTAGAGGTAAATATTGAAGGACATAATTTATCTGCCAATCCAATTGTATTGGATATGTTGGATTATGATGTTATTCTCGCATGAATTGGCTACATCAATACCATGCAAGAATATTATGTCAGGAAGAAAATGTGATATTTACTCAACCCGAAATTCCTAAGGTGGAATTTAAGTCATCTAATCCTATTGTTAAGAATCGAGTTATTTCTTCATTAAAGGCCCAAAGATATTTGAGGAAAGGATGCATGACCTTTCTAGTAAATATCACCCTTGCTCAGCCGACAGAGGTTTCTATTGAAAGTCTGGATGTTGTTCGTAGATTTCTAGATATTTTTTCTAAAGAATTATCAAGACTTCTTCCTCATAGAGAGATCGAAATTGGTATTGAGTTACTACCAGGAACTGGACTGATCTCCATGGCTCCTTATAGAATGGCACCAGTGAAACTTATAGAATTGAAAAAGCAATTACTGCAATTAATAGAATTGGGATTTATTAGACCAAGTACATCTCTCTCAAGAGTACCAATATTATTTATAAAGAAAAAAGATGGGTCATTAAGACTGGGTATAAATTACAGATTGCTCAATAAGGTTACAATAAAAAATAAATATCTATTGCCACACATTGAAGATTTATTTACAAAAGGCTATAGTATTTTCGAAAATTGATCTTAGACCTGGTGATCATGCATACAATTTAGGGTTTAAATCATATTAAACTATGCATGATTTCATAGAAAAATGTATTAAAATCTCAAGTTTATTGTTAGTTTCGAGAAAATGTGTAAAAATAATAAAAATTGTGAAATGCTTGAAAATGAGTTTATTTTGTAATTTAGTTTAAAGTTTATCGTTTGTAATTAAGTTAGGAGGTTAGGTTAGTAAAATAATGAGAAAAAATGTGTTTAGAATAGGTTTAGTCTTAGTTTTAATAAAAGTTAGTGAAATCGAGTTTTTTAGCAAATAAAGTTTTGTTTAGAAGTGAGGTTTTTAGAATTTTCTGGAAATTATTGGAGTTGTGGTAATTTTACCACAATCCATTTTAAAAGCCCACGCAGAAGTGGGAAAGAGTGTCTTCTCTTCCATGTGCATGAGCCCTCTCTCCTTCCCCTTCTTTCTCCTCTGGATCCTCTTACCTCTTCTTCTTCTTCTCTCTCTTTTCCCTCTCTTCTTCTTCTTCTTTCCCTTCTTTCTTCTCCGGTGGAGTGACATAGTCCGACGATGACGCAAGGAGGAGGAGTCCAACCTTCTTTCTCCCAACCAAATCTGTAAGTCTCTTCTCTTTTCCTCTTCTCTACTTCTTTTCTTTTCTTCTCTTCTTATCTCTTTTTTGTTTCACGATTTTTCCTCTTTTAAGTTTGCATACTATTATTTGTTTCTTCAGATTTCTTTTCTGCATTTTACATTTGCGCACATCACACTTTCATTGTAATTTTCTGTTGTTTGCATTTGTTCTTCAATTCTGCATTTCATTTATTGTTGTGCATTGTTTTGATTTTTAATTTTCATTTGTTCATTGTTGTATCGTGAATCACTGTTCTGCATCTGCATGCTCTCACTACATCTCAATCATCTGCATAATATTTGATCTTCATCGACATCCTAACAATCCATAGCATTGTCTGCTTCATCATCAATATTTTTCAATTCTTTCATATTGCATATTGTATTTGCCGTGATCAAAGACTCTGATCAGATTAATCAGAGCTCTTTATGATTTGCGGTAAATTCATGTTCTTAACCATGAAATCCTCTTCTGTTTTGATTTCACGGTGAGAACTGTGAATCGATTTTGCTAAGAACCAGTGGCCTTTGAGATGTTGTGAAATGCTCAGATCTGCCGTGAAGCAAGCCGAGTGCATCTGCCAGAAGCTATGCCGTAAAAGCAGATTCAGTCCATCGGACTTGCTGGAACTTTCCTAACTCTCACGCACATCCTGTGTTCACCGGCATAGCCACTGGTTTCGGTCGGATTCCATTTGATCTATCAGATTCAATTCCGCTGACCGAAATTGTATGCCAGATTTTATTTCCCCTCTGCGTCTGCCTTTATCTGCCGGATCTCTGTCATCCACCATGAAAATCTTTAGATGACCAACATTTGATCCAACATCTCTGCATCTATTCGATCGTTCCCTTCATCGGCCGGAGCCATCTGCAAATCGATTCATTCCTCTGCCCCACCGGATTTACTCCTTTTTTGCCGGAAGTCAGTTGCAGAGCGGCAGATTCATTCTTCGTTGCTGGAAAGTCGGCATTTCTCTGACAACTCTTCACCTGAATCACCATGAAGCTCATCTCTCCGGCCACCGTGAAAATCGTGGTTACTGTGTATCCATGATTTTTTTTTCACAGCATTCTAAAATTCCTTCATGACAAATGATTTTTTTGCCGTGAAGCCTCTTTTTCACGGTTTGCTTTTAAAAACATTTTCACGGTTTGCTTTTGAAAAAGGTTTTTCAAGTGTTGTTTTTAAAAATAGTTTTTCACGGGTAAGTGTTGTTTTTAAAAACAGTTTTTTCACGGGTGTGTTTGTTTTTAAAACGATTTTCATGGCAAGTGTTATTTTTTAAATTGATTTTCACAGTGTGCTTTTAAAAACAATTTTTTTATGATGTGCTTGTGTTTTTAAAATCAAAATTTTCAAGGCAATTGTTTTTAAAAGAAGTTTTTTGCGGCTTGTTTTTAAAGCGTGTTCATGGCAAAATTTTAGTTTGATTTTTTATGATAATGTTCATTTCGTAGTTCAAGCATTGCATTTTAGTTTTATTTTATATGTTGCATTTAGTTTTATTTTATCATTGCATTTTAGGCATTTTATATTTTTTAGGCATTTGAGTCATTTAGATTTTTACGTCATTGCACTTTACGACATTTTATTTGCACTTTGTATTCTCGTATTTCACATCTTTTTACAGTATTTTATATTTTTTAGTATAGTACTATTTGTTTAATATTTCTGCTTTGTGTGTTCGTGTTTCGCAGGAAAGCGCAGAGCAAAGGCAAGCGAGCGGGATACGCGGTGGTGCAGTTTGACACGTGACACAAGGCACAAGCACAAAAGACATTTTTGTTTTCTTCTAGATTAGGAATTTTAATTTTCCATTTAAATTTGGGGTTCATAATAAAACCATTTTTAAACCCTCTGCGTAGGGTATTCATTTGTTGTAATAGTTAATTAGTTTTACTTTCCTCGTGCTTTTTTATTTTATCAATAAAGAATAGTTAATTGCTTGTTTGAATACAAAGTATTCCTCATTCCCTGAGTTCGACCCGATCTCTACCACTTGTGAGAACCAGTTTTATATTTGGTGTTTGGTTTTCACATTACTTTTCATATAAAAATATTTTCAAAAATCATTTTCTTAAAAATAGACATCGTCTGAATATCATAAGCTCAGAATTAAAGAAAAAAATATTCCTAAGACAACTTTTCAAACAAGGTATGAACATTATGAATTTATAGTCAGGCCTTTCGGACTTACTAATACACCAACAACCTTTATGGATCTTATGAATTGTGTGTTCAGGCCATTTGTAGATATATTTTTGATTATTTTTATTGATGATATTTTAATATATTTTAAGAGTAAAGAACAACATCAAGAACATTTAAGAATTATTCTGGATACTTTGAGAAACAATCAATTATATGCCAAATTCTCTAACTGCAAATTTTGAGTGGAAAAAGTTATATTTTTGGGACATATAATATCAAAAGATGGAATCTCTATTGATCCTGCCAAAGTGGAAGTTGTGTTAAAATAAAAATAACCTAAGAATATTATAAATATTCAAAGTTTCCTTGGACTTGTGGGATATTATAAAAAATTCATTCAAGATTTCTCCCATATAGCGTCATCGATGATCAAACTTCTAAAAAAGGGTGTTAAATTTGATTGAGATTCTAAATATGAAGAAAGTTTTCAATTTTTGAAAGAAAAGCTCACTTCAACCCTAGTGCTAACTCTACCTTTAAGTCAAGAAATATTTGTGGTATACATAGATGCTTTCAGAACAAGTTTGGGTTGTATATTGATGCAAAACCGAAAAGTTATTGCTTATGCATCAAGACAATTGAAAAATCATGAGAAGAATTATCCAACTCATGACTTAGAAATTGCAACAATTGTTTTTGCACTAAAGATCTAAAGATATTATTTATGTGGTGAACAATTTGAAATATTTAGCGATCACAAGAGCCTCAAATATTTATTATAAAAAAAAAGAATTGAATATGAGACAATGATATTGGCTAGAATTTATTAAATACTATGAGTTTACCCTTTCTTATCATCCTGGAAAGATGAATATTATATCTGATGTCCTTAGCCGCAAAGTTGAAGGTACTTTGGCAAATCTTGTAGAAAAAAATGAAAACTTATTGAACATTTCATCAATTGGAAATCATTTATGATAAAATCTGGGAAAATTCGATTATCCAATTTGATAATTCGACCTGAAATCTTCACTCGAATCACTGCCTTACAAAATAAAGATCCTCAATGTGAAGAATTTCTAGCAAGAGCTCAACAAAAGGATGATGTTTCTTTCTGACTCAAAGAAGATGAGAGCATCTTAATGCAATATCGAATATGGATGCTGAATAACCATAAATTAAGGAATGGAATACTTGAAGAGGCTCATAAAAGTAAGTATACTATTCACCCAGAATGTATAAAATGTTCAAAGATTTACAGAAAAAGTATTGGTGGAATGGTATAAAGAGGGATGTGACAAACTATGTATCTAAGTGCTTGTTTTGCCAGCAAGTAAAGGCCGAACATCAGAAACCTGGTGGAATGATGCAACAAATTAAAATTTCACAATGAAAGTGAGAAGAAATTACTATGAATTTCCTACTAGGTTTGCCTAAGACTCAGAAGCAACATGATGCAATTTAGGTTATTATTGACCGATTAACTAAATCAGCTCATTTTTTGCCTATTCGAATAAATCAATCTTTGAAAAGTCTGGCAGATTTATATATTCGAGAAATTATAAGGCTGCATGGAATTTTGATTTCAATTATCTCTGATCATGATCCCAGATTTACTTCTCGATTCTGGAACCAACTTCAACAGGCTTTGGGAACAAAATAAAACTTTAGTTTTGTATTCCATCTCCAAACTGATGGACAATTAGAGCGTACCTTACAAACTTTGAAAGATATGCTACACACTTGTATGCTAGAATGAAAAGTAGATTGAGATGTTCATATTATACTAGTTGAATTTTCTTATAATAACAATTATCATACCATTATTAGAATGACGCTATACAAAGCTTTATATGGAAGACCCTATCGATCACCACTCTATTGGTATGAAATTGATAAACAAAAGTTAGAATCACCAATAATATTATAGCATTACACACAACAAGTAAATATGATTCGAGACAGACTGCATGTTACTCAGAACCGACAAAAAGGTTACACTGATCAAAGATGTAAGAAACTCACTTTTGAAGTTGATGATATGGTTTTTGTTAAATTAGCTCCAACCAAAAATGTGTTCAGATTCAGAAAGAAAGAAAAATTAAGCCTCAGATTTGTTGGACCTTTTAAAAATTTAGAAAGGATCAACAAAACAACATACAAAATTGCATTGCCTCCTCAATATACGCAGATTCATAATGTATTTTATGTTTCAATATTACGAAAATACATTTATGATCCATCCCATATTATCCAACATCAGGATATAGCAATTCGAGAAGATATGACCATCGAAGAAAAGCCATTAAAAATTATGGATAGAAGGGATCAAGTATTAAGAACAAAGACTATCCCTCTAGTTAAAGTCAAATTAATAACAACATCATGAGATCGAAGAATGTATATGGACACTAGAAAATAATATCAGGGAGAAGTATCCAGAATTATTCAATTAATTTGTATAGTAAATTTCAAGGACGATTTTTTTTAGGAGGGTAGAATGTAATACTTGAAAAAATTTAATAATTAATAAATTATAAAAAAGATTCAAGTTTTTAATTCTGATCTATTCTGGATTAGGAGTGGCAATTTCTGACACGACCCGCCAACCCGACCTGCCAACCCGCCTCTTAGGCGGGTTCGGGTTGGGCTTAAGCCAACCCGTTTAATAAACGGGTCGACCCGCGTAACCCGTTTATTAAACAGGTCGGGTTCGGGTTGGGGGTATGCCAACCCGCCAACCCGGCTGACCCGTTTAATAAACGGGTTAGGCGGGTGGGTCAACCCGCCAACCCGTCTGCCAACCCGCCAACTCGACCCGCCAACCCGACCCGTCAACCCGACCCGCCAACCTGCCTACCTGCCAACCCGATCCGTCAACCCGCCAACCTGACCCGCGAACCTGAAAACCCGTTTACCCGACCCAACCCATTTATTAAATGGGTTGGCGGGTCGTGTCGGGTTACCCGTTTATTAAACGGGTCGGGTTCGTGTTTGCCACAGCCGACCCGTTTAATAAACGGGTCGGGTTCGGGTTGAGGTATGCTGACACGCCAACCCGCCAACCCGACCCGATTGCCACCCCTATTATGGATATAAGTTATTGTCTTAAAACCTAAATTTTTGAGTTAAGTATTGATTGAAGTGAAAACTTGAACTTATATTTGAAATCTTGATAAAATCAAGTAGAGAATTGCTCAAAATATGGAATTCAGGGATATTTTTATAATAAATTAAATTGTCATGGGAAAAATGGTAATTTTCTAAGCTAGTGGCATTTTTTGGTAAAATCTCCAACTATATAAGGATAAAATGATAACTTTTCTTTTAGGGATATTTTTAGGGAATTAATAAAGTTATCAGGGGTAAACCGATAATTTTCACCCTAATGGCGGGCCTAGTAAATTTTTGAACTATAAAATGATAATAAATTAACTTTCAAATTTCCATATGGCATTTCTGAAATATGAGATTTAAACAGGGGTAGTCTAGGTATAAAAAAATAGGAAATTAAATAAAATATAATATTTTATATTATTTTATTTCAAAGACCATGGTTTTGAAAAACCATAGGCCCAAAACCATGGGCTGCCATGTGTCATCTCACAGTGAGGAGGTGACATCCAACCCCCTTCTCTTTTTGACAAATGTCAAAAAAAATACAAAAGTAATAAAAAAATGACTTGTCATAAAAAAATCATTTTTATTTAACTCAAGTGACATTAGCGACACCCAACCCTTTTCTCTTTCCAACAAATGTCAGAAAAAAATACAAAAGTAATAAAAACTAACAAGTGTCATAAAAAAATCAAATTTTTTTATTTAACTCAAGTGACAAATGTCACTTGAGTGAGGCCCATAGGGGGGCAGCACCTCCTCTCAATATTTTACATTGGCTTCTGAAAATATTAACTTCATAATATTTTTTATATTTGTTACATAGTTTTTGTTAAATTACTTACTACTGCGTTACCAACAGGGGCTCTGCTTGTCTGGTAGGAGCATTTAATGCACTTTACCTTGTGTTGGGATGCCGTAAGTTCGAATCTCAATGATATTAGTTGTATAACTGGTAGGGGTCTGCTTAACCCGAGCTTTCTTTGTAAAAAAAAAAATCTTACAACATTGCAAGATTCTAGCAATCTCAACCAGAGATCCTCAAATTCATTTTCTAAATCAAACTTGAGATATGAGGATGGGAAGGTTTTAGCCTAAGACCATAGTGACAAAAGTTTAGAACAACAAAATATCAACAATAAAAAATATGGGAGATTTTGAAAACTTTCATAGATCTCACATTTTTTGGCAAAATATCTGTAGTAAAAAATAAATTAAAAAGTATAAAAATAAATTTTATTAGAAAATATAAATAAAACATATTTTAAAATAAAAATCTTGGGGGTTTTCATGATAAATATTTGCTAAAAACATAAATATCGTAATATTTGTCACGATTTAAAAATTTTGTGAGAAATTACCATTTTAAACTTTTAGGTCTCCACCCTTGCCCCATCTCAAAATTTTGCCCTCCATCCTTGCCTTCATCTCCACACAAGTTTTGATTTTAACCTCCATTCCCTGTTTTATGTCCTCCATCCCTGGTCCAAACGGGGTGAGGTGGGGTGTGGCCTCGCTTACCTGGTTCTTCTGTTGCTGTCGCCTTACGCCGTTGAAGGAAGGAGAGGAAGAAAATGAGCGCTTGCACAACTTGTTAGAGGAAGGAGGATAAAAGATTCGAGAAAATATTTTAAGTTTGGGTTATATATATATATATATATATATATATATATATATATATATATATATATATGTGTGTGTGTGTGTGTGAGATTATGTAATATGTATAAGAGTATAATGATAATTTTCTTAACAGAGATCGGGGGTGGGGCAAGGGCAAGAGTAAGCTCATCCCCGCTTCATCCCCACACCGGTTTTGATTTTAACCTTTATCCTCGTACCATTCTCTGTTTCATATCCTCCATCCCCGATCCAAATAGGGCGAAGCTGGGCGAGCCAGTTTCCCCAAGTCCACTTCAGCCGCTTCATGGGCCTCCTCCTAAACGTATCCGTGAATCTCCTCAAACACTCACCGAATGCAAACCCTTGATTCTCACCCTTCCACCATTCAAAAATTGTCAAAAAGCAAATCGATAAGATCACCAGTAAATGAAGAATTGAAAGTAAAGGAGAGAAAAAACAATGAATAAATCAAAGGGAGTCCACCTACTGCGTTCATTGCAATGTGGATTCGGTGAGTCCACGTCAAACACACGCTATGAAATCATTGAGGTTACGCGCATGAAGCGTGACCACCGATCAGAGAGAGAGAGAGAGTTAAAATTACATCATATACTAAACGAGTCAGGTTGAGCTTTAGCATAGTGAGTCTTTGTGTTTAAATCTTATTATTTTTATTCTCTCTCTCTCTCTCTCTCTCTCTATATATATATATATATATATAAACGAACCAGCTTGAACCCGGTTCCTGTAGCTTGAGCTCGAACACTTCGTGTTCGGTTCGTGTGGCGCATACCTAAAATTATAAAAGGCGCGGGAGCGAAGAGTGCGCCGGTGAGGCGACGTCGCGCGCTTTCAAAACTGAAGAGGGCGGATGATAGATGGGAAGGGCGTCGGAGCAAGCGGTAATGGAAGGGGAGGAGAGACAGGGCAATGCTTACAGCATCAACGTGAAGGGACTTAACTTCGCGTACGAGAACCAACCGCTTCTCTTCGCTGATTTCAATCTCAGCATCTCTCCTGGCTCCCGTTGCCTCCTCATCGGCGCTAACGGATCCGGTAACTCTCTCGATTTCTCGCGCTCTATTTGCTCTAATTTGTGGTTTTAGCCATCTCTGAGATTTTTTGGCGAAGGAAGCGGGTTCAGGGCTCGGTTTTACGGTTTATTGTTTATCCGTTTCATCGAACACCATAGAACGGTTGCTTTGCTCGCTGAAGGGTCAGGTTACTCGATTTCAATCCAAGTATCTCTCCTGGCTCCTCTTGCTTCCTCATCGGCACTAATGGATCTAGAGATTTGATTTACAGCTCTCAATTTTCTCTGATTTCTGGTTTTGGATGTCTCTGAATTTTAACTTTCGATCGAGGAAGCGTGTTTTCTTTTCATCGAAGGCTGTGGAACTGTGCTGACAGATCTGATTGCTTGATTTCGATCTCAGTATTTCTCCTGCCTCCCGTTGCCTCCTCATCGAAGCTAACGGGTCCAGTAACTTGATATGGGCTTTCGATTAAGTATAGTTTTTTTCGAGGAACTGATTTTTGAGCTCCAATATTACTTTTTTTTCTCGGTTTATCGTATCATCAAACACTGTGGAACAGTTACTTCATGTGCTGACGGATCTCGTTTCCTGATTTCCTGCCTTCCGTTTCCTGTTTTTTTTTTCCTGCCTTCCCACTTGTCTGTTTTTCTTCTTATTCTTTACACCCCCAACCACACCCATATACCTCCTTCCTCCCCGATTGTAGGTTTAGGCTTTTAGCTTAATACGAATTTGGAGTTTGAAGATCCAACCGGGTCATTTTCTTACAATTTTGCTTGTTCTGATGGTACAAACGGGTAGATTGTTAATTCTATGGTGTTAGGCTAAATATATTTGATCTCTTTGCTCCCATTCATTGCACAATATTCCGAGTTTCTGAGTAAGTTCGGAATGAAAATGCAAGCGTTTGGAAATCTGGCTTCCCTCATGGTCTGTTTAAGGTTTTTGCTTGTTTCAGTTGTTTCTTTATGTAAATGCTGTGGAGTTGTTACTTGGGGTGTTAGCATAGGTAAGTTCGAGTATGCAATCTTATTCTCGTCACTGGTATCGGCACTGGGATATGTCTGTGTTATGTGATTGAAAAAATTACCGTTTTTTTTCATTAACCATTGACTGGGTACTTGTTTTAGTTGGTAGCAGTTGACTGGGTACTTGTTTTAGTTGGTAGCAGTTGCTATAGCTTCAACACTAGAGTGACAGTGATTTTTCTTCCTTTTTGTTAGCTTTCAATCTTTAACTTAGTGAACCTTCTGAATATGTAATTTCTCAAATAAGTTTAGCAGAGCTGTGTGATACTTTTTCTGACACTAGATACCTTAAAAAAACATGATAATTGCATTTTGTGTGTGTGTGTGATCCAAATTCCAAAATACCCTTGCCTCTATCAAGGCAAAACATCACTGTGGAATTTAAAAGGGAATGCTTTTTAAAAATTGCCTCTATCTACACAGTGCTTCTTGATTGATGAAAAATTGTCACTGGTTTGCATGGTTTTGGATGTTTGTGTCACTTAGTTTCATTTATAATATTCACTTCTAATGCTTAATGCCATTCTTGGATATTATTTCTATGAGTTTGTTATTGCATGTGCTTCCATTGGGTTTGGAATCCTATATTTATTGTGAGCCTAATGATGCATATATGGTGGAATTTGTGGTAGAGAGAGGTTTTTTGGACAGCCAAAAATAAGGGATGATTGGTGGTACAGGGGCTCAAGGTCAACGGACAAAAAAGTATAGCATGGACATGACATAATGAATAGTGAGAAATGAAAGCAAGTGGAAATTTGAGGATAAGCTATGTTATACTTTGGAACAGGGGAGCAAAGGATGAATTGCTTAAAATAGTGTAAAAACAATAAAAAATTTTCCGAGCCCCGCATTGAAGCGGTCATTGGGTATTGTTCACTCAATGGTTGTTCTTTTGCTTCTCTAATGCCAGGAGATGAGGTCTTGCAAGTGTTACATGTACAAACTATCCTGACTCTCCTGAGTAAGAACCATCTATTGCAAAAAATGCTTCATTTTGAGTTTCTCGTTTAGATATTTATGATGATATGACTCACTCCTTGACTCCAAGAAACGATGTCTCTGATATTCAAATTTCAAATCTTTCAAAATAGGGCTGGTCTGACAGTTTTTCGTTCCCTTGTTTGGACAGGGAAGACGACTTTGTTAAAAATCTTAGCAGGAAAGCACATGGTGGGAGGCAGAGATGTAGTAAGAGTGCTCAATTCTTCTGCTTTTCATGATACACAACTTGTTTGTAGTGGTGATCTTGCTTATTTGGGAGGTTCATGGAGTAAGACTATTGGTTCTGCTGTAAGTTCACTGCAACTATTCTATGATTTTGATGCAATCTTTCTTTTTGTTTCACTTTATTTCTGAAAATAATACATGGTGAATGGGTGAAATACTATACTTTAGCTTTAAATGCATATCCATGGTCTCTATTTTGGGTTTTATCCAACTTAAATGTAACTTTCACATGTAAAAAGGCATCCTACTTGTGATATTCTGAACCATGAGTCTTGGAAACCTGTTTTATATTCTGATGTGGGATTGGACCTATATTTTCAATAAATCCTCATTGAATGTCACAAGCTCTGCTAGTGAAAAATGATCACTTGGCCTTTTAGTCTTCACAACGGTGTATTGACTTCTTAATGCTATTATTAACTCTGTTTTCTCTTTGATGCAAATTTCTTAGATAAAGAAAAAATAGCTATTCTTCACTCTTTGTTTTTTTTTCTGATTAAAATCTTTGTTAAAAAAGTTCTTTCGTATTTATTAAAATTTTGCTTTTCAAATTGTGGTATCCTTCTAAAAGGTGCATGCTGTGAGAAATTCTTGCCCATGTTATGTAAAGACAAGTATAAAGTATAGATTATAATTTTTTAGATGGTTGGTGTCAGTCGCCTGATGTCTCTAGCTTGATTAAAGTTTTTTGGTAGCTGGCCCCATACTCTGGTCGTTCATTGCTAATTTTGTCTTGTGATATCAATTAGCTAGGGAATCTGAATGCTGGCATGATATTGTCCAAACTTATGTTGCGAGAAAAAAGTTGGGTGTGCAATCATGATTAGGCAATTTAAACCTCAACTTTTGTGCTGGTCGCACTATAATTCATTTCATTCATATGGGATTGAAGGTTGGTTGCGAATGCCCAGATACTAGGGCTTCATATGGCTCCTAAAATATTAATCTAGATATAAGTAGCTGACTGGTACTTTCCTTTTGGGTAATTCATTTTGCTTCAAAGAGGTAGACTTATGAGTAGGGCTAAAACATTGGCCTTGCTTCTTCAAAGTGCTCTTTCCAAAGCATTGCATGAATTTAATTTGTAATTGGATGACTTACTGTATTTCATTTCATATACTTACAGGGGGAGGTTCCATTGCAAGGTGATTTCTCAGCTGAACATATGATTTTTGGAGGTATGCTATTGCTGATATGCATAATTTGGAAGCCAGTTTTTTTTTTATTCCATCTTTTTCTTTCTGGTTTTCCCTTTGGATTATTTTTGAGTTAAATATTTTGCAAAGAGTCAACTGTTGATATCTCCAAGCTGCTTTATTTAATGGTCATTTTGAGGAACCTGGATAATCATATGGAATGTGAGCCACCCATCTTTTTCTTTGATGAGGGAATCCCTCTTTTTCTTTTCTTTATCTTTTTTTTTCTCTCTCTATGACCTGTGTGTGTATGTGTGCTTGCAAGTGCTATTTGATGTGGGAGCCCCTTTCTTGTCTTCCATTATTTTTTGAAGACCATATGTCACTAATTGAGTTAGAGGAATGGGTTGTGCTAGATCATCTGGTTTTCTTTTAATTTCCCTTTGTTTGTTTCTATTTTTTCTTTGCAGTTGAAGGGATAGATCCTGTTAGGAGGGAGAAGCTGATTGAGCTGCTCGACATCGATCTGCAGTGGCGGATGCATAAAGTGTCTGATGGGCAGCGCCGTCGAGTTCAAATATGTATGGGGCTTCTTCATCCTTTCAAGGTAAGCCATTATGGTATGAACACCAGCATATGTTGTAGTTACTAATATTATTGTACAAGTAGAAGAGCAAAAAGCGGCTTTCAGGAGTGCAAATTATATCAACAGTTTGAACTGATTTCCTAAGCTAAATCCAATATATGCATGAAATGTAAGTTTGAGTGTCAACTCCTCTGGTTATGATTCAGTCCCTATGAGCTTAGTTGATTTTTTTAGGTGTTGCTGTGTGATTTGGATCTTCATATACTTGATTAAATGGTTTGCGATATGTTATTGTTCAAAAGAGGCCTTGGTCACACATTCAGAATGTTAGCATCCAAGACCCTGATGGACTTGGGTGGGCAACTTGTGATGTTTTGTTATCCAAGTAACCTGAATTTTTATCCATTTCTGCAAATGGTTCAAGTGGCGAGTCTCATGATGTTTTCTTGAATTTATCCGTGGTAGGCTTTTTACCATGTCCAATACTAAGACATATTGTGTGCACTTGTCTGTTCTGTCTCAACCTGAAGATATGCATTTGCCCGTAAAGTGTTATTCTGATGTTTTCATGTGTAGCTAATCTATGGTGATGGGTAGTGTTCTATCTTGGCAGAAGCCCTTGTCGAAATTGAGGTACTCTCAAGTTGGTAATTATAATAGATAAAATTTCTAATCTCATTTGACGAATGCACCAAGTGCTAGTTAGATTTGTACTCTTAATGAAGGATATTGGGATCAAATCCCATTAGGGGCAACCCATGGGTTGACTATTAGGGGAGGAAAAGGAAAGGAATACACCTTGAGGCATGTACTTGTGAGGATGTGGGGTTGCTTTAGTGTGTCCAGGACCTTTAGAAACTTATCACTTTGTGGCTGGCCCAATGGGCGACAATCACACATCTTCATTTGATGTTGGTAAAATGGGATTACCATAAATAGCAATATGAAGTTCAGAGCTCTCAGCAGATGAAATTTGTCATTTCAAGGCCAAATGCATGGATAAATGAAAAAATCTGTTAATGCTGATGGTCTAATTAATCTTGGCCTTCTCTATTATCCTTTTAGCTTGACTATTTCATCAAAGTGGGAGCATAATTAGTTGATGAACATGGGTTCTTTTTCTATATCTATATGACTCAACTACATTCGCTTTGCTAAATTACAGGTGTTGCTATTGGATGAAGTCACCGTGGACTTAGATGTTGTTGCACGGATGGATTTGCTTGATTTTTTCAAGGAAGAGTGTGAACAGGTGTGGATAATGTGAACTACTTTTTTTCTAAGGGCTTGTTTGTTTCATGCTACTTTCATGGGAAAGCACTAAGCTGACAATCCTTTTTTTTCCCTTTCCCACCATGAATGTAACAACCATGAAATCATCATTGTGGGAAAGTGCTATGCTGGCACTAGTGGGCCCCAGTTTTTTCCACCACCTACCACTTTTTATGTGAATCCTTTCGTACCTTCTCTCTTATGAAAGCTTTATCATGGGAAGGCTGAGCTGACAGGATTTTTAGAATTTCGTGCCCCTTCTCATGAAAGACCTTTCCCTTAATGGGAATGAAACAAACAGACCCAAAGGCCTCATTTTTTTTCATGTAACTTACATGCTAAAGTGCTGAGCTGGCAACCCTGATATTATCTTTTCCCACCATGAATGAAACAAACACCAAAGTGCCATGCTGACACAAGTGGGCTCTAGTTTTTTCCACCACCTGCTACTTTTTGTGTAAATCCGTCCATTCCTCCCCTCCTATGAAAGCTTTCACATGGACTGAGCTGGCAGGATTTTTTTAGAAATCTGTGCCCATCCCATGTAAATCCTTTCCTTTACATGCAAATGAAACAAACGAGGCCTAAGCAAAAACTGAACAGGGGAGGGAAAATAAGAACACTGTAGCTTCCTACTTTATAATTCATCCATGTGCTTGCGTGATTCTTTATGTGCACTTTGCACGTATGTTTGTTGATTATATTGCGGGTTGGAGAAATTCTATATGATTTCAAGCTAATTGAAGTTTTCTCTCAGAGAAGGGCGACCGTTGTTTATGCTACCCATATATTTGATGGTTTGGAAACGTGGGCCACTCATGTGGCCTACATTGAAGATGGTGACCTGAGGCGTGTCGAGAAGCTCTCCGATCTGAAAGAAATGAGAAACACCGAGAACCTGCTTTCCGTTGTAGAATCGTGGCTGCGGAGTGAGAGCAAGAACAAGAGGAAGGTCTTAAAACCCACAAGCCAAGTGAGTAGGGCCTCTCCCTTTGATGGTTCCCCCTTCAGATCATCGAGACACATGGCTTATTATCGTTGATGTTTTTAATCCCCAATGCTAGTGCGCCTTTTGTATGGTTATTTAGTTTGTTCGTTTAGGTTTCCATGTATGATTGTCATTTTTTTGAGGTGATCTATAAGTAATCTGTATCCGTATGTCATAGCTAAGGGTGTGCGTGGTCACTTGTTTCAGCTGTATTATTACTTGTTCCGACTTCCAAGTAAATCTCTGAGGTTCCTGCTTTGCGATGGACATGTCTGGATCTATGCCATCCATGTTCCCTTCAACACACGGTGGTGGTCAGTTGGGTTCCACTCATCCCCTATGTCATCCCCCATCTTCGTGGCCCTCTTAAATCTCATGATGCAAATTGTTTTGATCAAATCTGATCCTATAGGTGTATTCAGTATGGTTGATTTGATAAGAATCAACCCTTGGATCATATTTTTTTCAACAAAAAAATTTAATCTTTCAAGTCACAAAATTTTGTGTTTTGTCAACCGTGTTGATTTTTAATCGCCAAAAAATCATGTACACAAATCTTATTTTGATGATTTAAACTTTGATCTTCACTAAATGAATGGTGTAGATCACATCTGTTGGGTCCGATTTGATCAAAACAACTTGCATCGATGAAGTCCCAAGGAGGGTTATGAAGACAGGGATGACATGGGGGATAAATGGAACCCCATTTGGGGTGGTGGTTGCTTGGTGAGTGGTGATGAAATCGTTCCGAGCCATTCTACCCAGGCAACGGTATCAACTCCCTTGTTTTCGTGCAATGTATAGATCTGGCCCTCGAGCCAAAGACTTGAGGTGGATGACTTTGTGCTGCTAATAGGGGTGTGCACGATCTCTTGGTTAATGTGTGCTGCTATGGCTCTTGGGCCCATGGATGTCAACAGACTGGGCCTGGGCCAGATATCTTATATGGGATCTTTAAGCATTTCCTAGATATTATTACTTATAGAATCACACCTGATTAAGCCCCCAGGGGTTTGCTGCAGTGGGATGGGGCCTAGGCTGCTAGACTGTCAGACAAGGTTCCAAGTCAATGGGCGTCAACCCCTTGCATTATAGCAGAAGCAAGGTGACTCCCTGGGGATGAGGGGTGACGACCCTGTGCAATAAAAGTGGAGAAGTCGCCTAATTATCGATAAACATGGCAATTATTGGGGCCCCATACATGGCCGTTTTTTTAGGGACAAAGGTTTGTGCATTGAGAGAGAGAGAGAGAGAGAGAGAGAGTATTAATTAGGTTAGGTTAGTATAGTATCGTTTCTTTCAATACGATACATATTGGCCGATTCAGGATGATACTGACAACATTGGTTAAAATATTAACATTCCATCAAATTTAAAAGTGCAACTAGCTAAATTTTATGATTTATATTTTAAAATTTAGGTGTATACATTTTAATGTGTCATTCATGATGTCACCGATTAATCAAGAATTGACGGGTTTCTCATGTTGAGGTTGACCTATTCTTCTTGAAAGGAATACAAACGCTTGAGAAAACTAGATTTTCCCTGTACGTTTTTTTATAGAGAAACCGAGTGTGTATATATATATATATATATATATATATATATATATATATATATATATATATATATATATATATATATATATATATACACGCGCGCAAAAATCATTACATCAATCAATAAGATTACCAGATACAATAAAACACAATACTGATAAACCACAGCGACTATCATTTTTAATGAAATCGGGCTCTATCGTTTATCAGAAATGATAGGGCTGATGACCGTGGACTCTTCACATTATGCTTGGTTCAATCTTCTGAAAGCTTCTACTGGCTTTCAACCAATTCAGACTTTTGTTATTATTGAAAATCAATGTTTTAGACTGAACCGACTCTGCGTTAACTCTGTCTTTATCCTTATCAATCATATGCATATTTCTTATGTTTTAGGTAACCTTGTCTTTATCTTTATCATGCCCCTCAAGCTCAACGTGGGGTCAGCAACGTTGAGCTTGTTACGGATAACAGTAAAACGTGGGACTGGTAAAGGCTTGGTGAGGCCATCTGCAAGCTGATCAACAGAGTTAACAAACTGTGAAGATGTCCTTTTTGCACATGGTCACTTACAAAGTGAAAATCAATTTCTATATGTTTGGTGCGTGCATGAAAAACATGATTAGTCGCATGATATAATGCTCTCAGAGTATCATACCAGAGAGTAGGTGGAGAGGAAGGAACAAGTCCAAGCTCAGATAAAAGAGATTTGAGCCAAAGAAGATCAGCAGCAACACAGGCTAAGGACTTATATTCGGCTTCAGTATTGGACCGGGCAATAGTTCTTTGCTTGTGGAAGGACCAAGAGACTAAATTTGAGCCAAGAAAAATTGCAAAACCGCTAGTAGACTTACGATCATTAAGACTGCCCGCCTAGTCAGCATAAAAAAGACGCTGAAATGTAGAGAAGAGGACTATGCGAGAAACATGCTATTATGAATGGTTGCCTTGACATAGCGAAGGATGCGTTTGACAACAGACCAATGTGTAACAGTAGGTTGATGCATAAACTGACATACTTTATTTACTGCAAACGCAATATCGGGCCGGGTGAATATAAGATATTGGAGTCTACCAACAACGCTACGATATAAAGTAGAATCATGAAAGGGAGTAGCATCATCCTTAGATAGTCGAGAGGTGAAGCTTAATGGCGTGGTGATGGGCTTGGTGCCAGCCATAGAGGCACACTGTAGTAACGTAAGAGCATATGTGCGCTAACTGAGAAAGAGCCCAGAGGGAGCATAAATAACTTCAATGCTCAAAAAATAATTTAGCTGCCCAAGATCTTTGATGGAGAAGTCAATGCTAAGACACTTAATTAATTCCTGAATAGCAAGAGAAGAATTGCCAGTAATAATAATGTCATCAACATAAACAAGTAAATACATAACCAGGTCACAATCTTGGAAAATAAATAACGAAGCATCTGAGAGCGAGATACAAAAATTATGGGACAACAGATAAGAATTGAGGCACTGGTACCATGCACGCGGAGCCTCTTTGAGGCCATACAGAGTTTTGTCAAGTTTGCAGACATGCTGAGGGCAAGCAGGATCAACAAAACCAAGAGGTTGTGTCATATAAACGTCCTCAGAGAGAAGACCATTAAGAAAAGCATTATTAAAATCCAATTGATGAATCGACCAGTCTGAAGAGACGGCAAGCGCAAGAACAACATGAATAATGGTAGGCTTTACTATAGGGCTGAAAGTCTCAAAGTAATCGATGCCCTCTTCTTGATGAAATCCCCTAACAACAATGTGAGCTTTATAATGAGCGACAAAACCATCAACATGCCATTTAACTCGAAACACCCACTTGGAGCCAATAACGTTATAATGTGGAAGAGGAGGGACAAGATGTCAGGTGTAATTAAGTTTAAGAGCTTTGAATTCATCACTCATGGTTGTGCGCCACTTGGGATCAAGAGTTACTTGCTTGAAGGAGGTCGGTTTGGTTGGGAGGAGGACAATGCTAAAGCACTCAAAGGAGATGAGATAGCGAGTCGAGAGGAAAGCACGAGGCTTAAGGGAGTTGGTTATGGAACGAGTGACCATGGGATGCGTATGATCAACCGGTTGTCTGACAACAGATGTGGGTATTGGAGATGAGGGGACGAGTGGGTCTAGAACAGGGACCGGAGTGGGAGGAGCACTGGAAACAGGAGAAATTGGACGAGTCGGGGGGGGGGGGGGTCAGTTGAGAGGAGAGAAGAGGAGGGGGAGGGAGAAGTACACAGTTAGTGAGGTCCCAGTCAGAAAAAGGAGAAGAGGAAGAAGTGGATTGTGGTTCAATGCCAGTAAGGAACTCATCAAAATAGACATGATGAGAGATATATGTATGATTGTGAGAGGGATTATAGCACAAATATCCCTTGTGGCGGGAGGCAAAGCCAAGAAGAACGCACAGTGAGGTTTTTGGGCTGAAATTTGGAGGTATGATAAGGTGTTAAAAGTGGATAGCAACGGGCACCAAAGATACAGAGATGACTGTAATCGAGAGATTTGTGAAAAAGAAGTTCGTATAGGGTCTTGCGATCCAGGACAAGAGTTGGGAGACGTTTAATGATGTAAGTGGCAGTGCAGAAAGCATCAACCCAGAAAAAATAGGATAGAAAAGAGGTATGCAAAAGACTTAGTGATGTTTCAATGACATGCCAATGTTTGTATTCAAAAAGCCCATTTTGTTCCGGTGTGTGTGAGCACAAAAACTGATGCAATATGCCATGTTCCTGTAGAAAGTTGTCAAACTCATGACTAGTAAACTCTCCACCATTGTCAGTTTGAAAAGAGCGAATTGGTTGTTGGAGTTGCTTTTCAGTAACACTTTTAAAAGTCTTGAAAACTTCAAACACTTGAGACTTAGCATATAAAGGAAACAACCAGGAGGACCGAGTAAAATTATCAACAATTAGAAGATAAAACCAAAAACCATCATGCGAAAGTACTGGGACAACCCCCCCCACATCAGTATGAAGAAGTTCAAGAGGAGAAGACGTCGAAGACAAAGATCATCCAAAAAAAAGTTTGTGAGCTTTACCGCCAAGGCAACTCGCACAAATTGTTGTGGAATTATTCTTATTAACAAAAATAACATTACTAGAATTTTAAAAAGAAAAAATGTTCTTGTTGGCGCGTTCAAGATGCTGATGCCATATGTCAAAAGCGGCCACTTTGTCTGCATAAGCTGCCACCTTCATGCAACTATCCAATTCAATTGGGTAGAGTCCCACACTAGATTTCGGTTCTCTGAGACGAATCTTGCTTGTCTGATGGTCCTTGACAAGAAATTCATAAAGAGTAAATTCAAAGATGCAATCATTGTCTTTAGTGAACTGGCTCACAGATAATAGATTCTTCATGATAGCAAGAACATGAAGAACATTCTTTAGATCAAAAGAAGAACCACGAGATGTTAGAGTAAGATTATCAGTGGAAGAGATAGAAAGCATCTTATCATTGCCAACCATGATTTGCTCACAGCCATGGTATGGTGACTTATTGGAGAGTTATTGATCATCCATGAATAGATGATTTATAACACCTGTGTCAAGATACCAGTAATCATCGGTGACTTGCTGAAGTGACATAGCAGAGAAGGCTTTAAAAATATTTCAGCATTTTTTAGTGGTATGACCACGTTTGCCACAATATTGATAAGTAACAACTCCACGGGTACCTGGACTCTGAGGTATAAGATTGGTGGAGAATGAATTTGGAGAAAAAATTCTACCTTGTCCTCTATCGCGACCACGGTAAGAATTATGGCCACGACCTCATCCTCTGGAGGTAGTGAAGGTCGTCTATTTGCTTTGGCATCAGAGGTTAGAACATATCTCAAAAGAGAGAGTCCAAAGACTCGTGAAAGAGGGAATCATCGAATCCCTTGATTTTACGAATATAGAGTCATGTGTTGACTGCATAAAGGCTAAGTAGTCTAACACATAAGAAAGATGTCAAACGCATCAATGAAAAGTTAGAAATAGTGCATACGGATGTGTGCGACTCTTTTTCACCGTGTTATATGGGTGAAAAATATTTTGTTACCTTTATAGACAATTACTCACGGTATATGTATCTCTACTTATTATCTGAAAAATCAGAGGTCTTTCAGGTTTTTAAGGACTTCAAGAAAGAAGTAGAGAAATAAACCGGTGAAGTTATTAAGGTTGTCAGGTCTAATAGAGGTGGCAACTATTATGGTCGTTTCACTGATATAGGACAAAAGGAAGGTCCATTGGTGCAGTTTCTAAAAGCGGAAGGCATTGTACCTCAGTATACCATGCCTGGTAGTGCTTACCAGAATGGTGTAGCTGAAAGGAGAAACTGTACGCTTAAAAAAATGGTTCGAGCGATGTTGAATCACTCAAACCTTCCTTTGACCTTGTGGAGTGAAGCTCTTAGGATAGAAGTGCATATTCTGAATAAGGTTTCTACGAAGGTTGTTCAAAAGACTCCTTACGAGTTATGGACATGTAGAAAACCTTCTTTGTCATATATGCGCATATGGGGATGTCCAGCAGAAGCTAAATTGTATAACCCACATATAAAAACTTTTAATCCTAGGACAACTAGTGGTTTCTTCATTGATTATCCAAAAAGATCGAAAGGCTTTAGGTTTTATTATCCATCTTATACACCGCAGATAGTGGAAATAGATAAAACAAGATTTCTTGAAAATGGTTTTGTTGGGATAGATGCGTCTCAAAATATTGATTTTGAGAAAATGCAGGATTCAGGTTTCACACCTGCTAATGATAAAGACCCAATTTTCTCTATCATTGTTCCTTCGAATAATGTAAGAGAAAGTCCAGTCAATGAATATCAATCTCAACTACATCTGGTTGTTGATGAGGATATACAACAACAACATGATACAAAAGCTCATTTTGAACCACCTGTAGCACCTGTATGGAGGTCCACCAGAATCAAGAAATCTGCTATCCATCCGGACTATGTGGTGTATTTATAAGAGTCAAATGATTTCATAGACATTGATGAAGATCCCTTCATATTTGCAGAAGCCATTGAAAGTGAAAGATCAACACATTGGATTAATGTCATGAAAGAAAAGCTTGACTATATGACAAAGAACCAAGTGTGGGATCTTGTACCTTGACCTGATAGAGTTAGATTTGTTGGTTGTAAATGAGTTTATAAAACCAAAACAGACTCTAAAGGTCATGTGGAGAGGTATAAGGCTAGGCTTGTTGCAAAAGGTTTCACAGATAGAGGGCATTGATTATAATAAGACTTTTTCTCCTGTCTCAACTAAGGAATCATTGAGGATAATCATGGCCCTCGTAACTCATTTTGATTTAGAGCTGCATCAGATGGATATGAAAACTGCCTTCCTGAATGAGGATCTGGATGAGGAGGTATACATGCAACAACCTCCTCGTTTCAGTATAGATGACTCGAATAACTTAGTTTGCAAATTGAATAAGTCAATTTATGGACTTAAACAGGCCTCCCGTCAGTAGTATAAGAAGTTCAATCAGGTAATAATGAACTTTGGATTCACTGAAAACATTGTTGATCAGTGTATTTACATTAAGACTAGTGAGAGTAAGTTCATAATTTTGGTTTTATATGTTGACGATATTCTTCTTGCAACTAATGATTTGAGTCTATTACATGAAACAAAAGATTTTCTTTCCTCTCATTTTGATATGAAAGACATGGGTGAGGCCACTTATGTTCTTGGAATTGAGATCCGTCATAACAGAACTAAGGGTGTCCTTGACCTCTCTCAGAAATCCTATATCCTTAAGGTTCTTAAAAGATATGGGATGGAGAATTGTTCTTCTTGTTCGGCACCTATACTGAAAGGGGATAAATTGAGCTTAAAGGACTGTCCTCAGGATGATATTGCAAAGGCTCAGATGTATGATGTCCCATATGCTTCAGCAGTTGGGAGTTTGCAGTACGCGCTAGACCTGCATTCGATCAGATATAACATTTGCTGTGGGAATGCTTGGTAGATATCAGTTAAATCCAGGCATTGCGCATTTGAAAGTAGCGAAGAAGGTTATGCGTTGTTTACAAGAAATGAATGACTATATGTTGACCTACAGGAAAGCTGACCACCTAGAGGTCATTGAATACTCTGATGCGGATTTAAGAGGGTGTATTGACAGTAGAAAATCCACTACTAGATACATTTTCTTTCTAACGGGTGGTGCTGTCTCATGGAGAAGTGAAAAACAGTCTACCACTGCTGCTCATACCATGGATGCAGAATTTATTACTCTATACGAGACTTCATCACAGGCCATTTGGATAAGAAACTTCATTATGAGTCTTAGTATAATGGACTCTATTGAGAGACCACTAAAGATCATTTGTGATAATGAAGCAGCCGTGTTTTTTTCAAATAACAATAAGAGCTCAACATCGTGTCGACACATGGAGTTAAAATATTTTGTTGTTAAAGAAATGACTGATAATCATCTGGTATGTATTGATACAATTGGGACGAAGGAAATGACTACGGATCCCCTTACTAAAGGGCTAGCACCGGGATTGTATTCCCAACATGTAAAGGGGATGGGTGTTTTTAATTTCTTCTAATGTATGACAATACATTATGTAATCACATTTGTGTTTATGTTTTTTATTTTCTAAGGTTTTGTGTTATTATTGATTTTGCATAAAGAATCTCTCATATGGGTTAGAGAGAATAACAGAATAACAATATTAAAGGACCAATAGAATAGGTGAGAGACCAACCTATTCATAAAGATAATTTTCTACATGCTTAAGCACTGAAAGTGAATTGTAGTGTAGTACATGGGAATATGATATTTCATAAATGAATGTTCATATCTATGACTCATATGATTCATCCTTGTGATAAAGGGTGGCATGTGAACCCACATGAAGAATTAAATCGAGATAACGATATACACCTCTATTTAGTACACTTTTTGGTGTCAATGAGTCAAGTGGGAGAATGTTGGGCATTATGGGTTAAGGGTCCAACCCACAGTGTGACCCGGTTTGACAGTCATTAGTAGGTCACTTTAGTGGCCACATAATGGGGTTAGTGGGTGGGTGTTACGTGAATGTGGAGGGATCACATTCACGTAACTGCCTTATTCTCCCATTATATAAAGGGGTTAGGAGGCTATGAAGATGATGAGTTAATCGTTGCAACTATCCTGCCAAAACAATTCCACATTCTGATATCGTGGAAGGGTCCTGCTCACCGTCGACCTAAGGCCTGGGCTCATTGTTGGCGTCGACCGGCTGAGGAGAACGCCGAATTATCTACACGTAATTGCGATCCATGGCGAATTCAGGTATGCTTCCTGCCTTTTGTTTCACAGGATTTGCCAACGTTCATCTCTAGCATGAAAGTGAAACAGACAGCTAGCATATGAGCCACATTGTTGAGTGCTTGCAGAGTTCATCGAAACATCGAATTGGCGGAAAAGGTCTCGGACAAAATTTTCAAAATTGAACCAGAGAACATGGGAGCATATGTACTGATGTCGAACATCTACTCGGCTGCCGGTAGATGGAATGCTGCTGCAAAGCTGAGGATTACAATGAGGGGCAAGGGGATCAAGAAGATACCAGCTTGCAGCTGGGTTGAGGTGAAGAATGCAGTGCATGCTTTTGTCGCTGACGATAAATCCCACCCTGACTATGAAGCAATCCAAGACACATTGGCTGTTCTTTCTGAACTGGTGGAGCTCGAGGGATATGTTCCCAACACAGAGGATGTGCTGCATGATGTAGAGGAAGAGCAGAAGAGGCACATGCTTTGCGGGCACAGCGAGCGGCTCGCTATAGCTTTCGGAATCATCAGCACACCTCCTGCGACGTCGATTCGGGTGACAAAGAACCTCCGGGTGTGCTCAGATTGCCACATTGCGACGAAGTTTATATCTAAAATTGTTGGAAGGGAGATTGTGGTGAGGGATGTGAGCCGGTTTCACCATTTCAAGGATGGGTCATGTTCCTGTGGTGACTATTGGTGAGTTTTGCATGAAGAGAAAACTCTTACATCCATGACTTGGGTCAGTATGGTGGTAGAATGTTGAGTTATTTCTAAGGCTTTGTAAGTTGATCAATGAACTTTGTGATTTTGGATAATCTTGTTCTTACCATTTTCTGGATGAAACATATTTAGTGAACACCACAAGCACTCTGACTCATTTGTGACAAGCTAACGTACATAGACTGGAGAATATGCGTCTGAAGAAGATTGTTATGCAAGGGGACTGGTTAATGATGTCTTGCATTTCTGGAAGCCGAAACGCAAGAAAAAATATCAGGAACCCAATGCACACATTTTATTTTATTTTTTGATAACAAAGAGTTCTTGGTTATTTCTGAAAGTTCGTGGAATATTTGGAAATTTGAGTAACTTCAAAGAATTGGAGGACCAATATAGCCTATTTCCTCTACTGTTTTGGTGCAAAAGTATTTGTAAGATTGCTATATATGCACAAATTTAAGCAACATTTAAGCTTAGCTTAAATCCACAGATCTTGTTGGCAGACCAAAGCCCACATAAATAATGGATTTAAACAACAAAAAAGTGATGACAAGCCGAATAACATGAACCTACTTAGAGCGGTTATTGATAATGGATTCCATGCAATGACATCTCCAATTCTTATTTTAGGAACTTTCATCCAGAAATAGTGTCAGATTAGGATCGAAGGTCCAACCAAACCCGATCCATTTGCACCTTTAAGCATGAGTTGCCTAAGTGAATATCATCCAGGGCACTTGGGGTTATTTTCATCCAAGCTTCTGTGGACTTGATCCACTTCAATGCTAGTTATCCAGATCCAAAAGAACCTATAGGCTACTAGTACCTTGAAACACTGGTATCTCACTTTGGGCAATTGGCTAAGCACACTTTTCTGGATACAGAGTCCCTAGGCCTAATCAACTGGGTCGGGGACGTGTTGGATTTACCCCGCCATTGGTGGCCCTAAAACCTAGGTGGTTTTTGGTATTTCAGTGGCCTGCTATGAGCAGCACTCTGTGAACCACCTTGAAGTGTGCACCGTTCATCTCTTAGATCCGACTTCTCTGGCGACTGCTTCTTGTACGCTTCACGTTATCCATGGTCATGCTAAGCTATTTATTAGTGAAAATTTCAACATTGCCCAAGTGGGTCTCTCATCCCCATGACCAAAAATCATCATCACATCCATCAGCATGATTCAATCACCTTGGAAAAGGGAAAATGACGTTTTGGACGTTATGCTCGTAGGGTACGTTTGTGTCACGGAAAATGGGTGGGTTTTCATAGGGCCCACGGTAACGAATCAAACAGCCAAAACTGCCATTTTCGTAGAAAACCCTCGATGAGCGTACCAAAATACACGCTGCCTCTGGGTTTTCCGCGGAAACGGTTTCCATGGGGGTCCGATTCCATTTTCGCGGCAGGGATTTCCACGAAAGGAATTACCCCTTCCTTGACATGCAAACGCCCATAGTTCTACACATGGAGGAAAATGAAATAAAGGAATCTAAGACAAAAGAAGGGAGAGAAGAACGTGCTAGACTTGATGTATGTTATGCCTTCCACGTCTACCTAACGCATACTCTCTCTCTCTCTCTCTCTCTCTCTCTCTCTCTCTCTCTCTCTCTCTCTCTCTATATATATATATATATATATATATATATATATATATATATATAGAACCCACCCATTTTCCACCCCCCTTGAACGATGGCTTCCATACCATCTTCTCCTATACACACCAGTGAAGAAGAAAGCAAAAATGAACCTTTCATGGCGGACAAGGAAGAGAGACAAATCTCAGTTGATCCCAAGTCATTGAAAACATCCTCATTTACTAAGAATTTCCGACCGTTGTCTCAATTCCGATCGAAGAAACAAACATCATCAAGAAAACAAAAGTTCATTAGCGCAAGCCTATCTCCTTCTGCCAATTCGTCTCCGAGATCGTCCGAAGATTCATTCAAAGGTAACAAGGATGCACACTTATGGAGCATAAATAGCGATCTAACTCCAACCACGAGGAAGTGGTCCTTTCTAAGGCACGGTTCGATCGGTCGTAGCAGATCTTGTCACATCGGCGAGCAAACATACGATCCCTCTGATGAGTTTGAGCTTGGAAAGACAATGAGTCGCGAGGAAATCAAGGGCAGTAATGAATCAAGGATGAGTAATTATACTGACTATAATTCTGTCAGTAGCAGAAGCAGCAATTCTGATGACAAGTACATACGCGTTGAAGATAACAAGTTGAAAAAATCCAACGAGGATGATGATAGTGCTTTTCACTGTGGGGCAATGTGCATGTTCTTACCTGGCCTTTCCAAAGGGAAACAAGTGAAGAAAGAGATTGACAATAAAAGATATGCCAGTGATAATGAGGGAGGTGGGGTGGTGGCATCTAGCAGGGTCTCTTTAGAGAAGTTTGAGTGTGGATCTTGGACATCTTCAGCCATTATGGATGATGAGGCAGGATCACAAGTTGGTCTCTTCTTTGATTTACCCTCGGAACTGATCAGATACAATGGCAACGATGCGACTTCGCCGGTTTCGACCGCGTTCGTCTTCAACAACAATAAGGTGCCAGGGCTGAGTGGCGTCCTGAAGAAGAGCATATCATCTTTTTCAAGGAAATCCGTTGATTCTTCTCGCCATGTTCGTTTCTCTCTCAATTCCCAACCATCTTTCTTGAAATCAACATCATCCTCCAGATTGGTGGTCTCACCACGCCTTCAGAAGGCCGGGGAAGACTTCAATGCATATTTGGAGGCCTCATGAGGCACAATGAAGAAGTTGCCACCTTAGTCCAGAAGCTTGATATTTGGAATTTTCTGAGAGTAAGATATATCACTCACCCTATCTACTATAACTCTTTTGTCTTGTTATATTTTTTGACAATAGAATGTATTGGTGCCTTTGATTTTGATTTGGAGAGCAGACCTAGTGATCGGACGTTCAGTTTAACCAATGCATGCCACGCGTCCCCCCCATGAGAGGAGGAGGCGATTGGGGTACGCGTGTCATCCATATGCATGGCCTAGTACCTTTGCCCGAGTAATATATATCCTCTCCTTGATTTGGTTGTTGTTCCACAAAACTTACCCAAATTATTCTTTGGTGATGATTCACATGAGGGCATATGTATCTTTTTGTTGCATTTATAATACATAAGTATAAATTGTATCTCTAAACACTAAACGTGAATCTTTTGGACTGTAAGGAGAGGAATTATGCAATTTATTGGATCTTGCAAATGATCTTATGTATGAATGACGTTAATGAGGGGGGATGATTTAACAGTGAAATTAACGTGGTGGTAGTTAGTTGCTTTAGTCAATTTGAGGAAGTTTGGCTAAAATATTGTTCAAGAATAAGAATGTTGGTCCCAAGGAGGGTTGGCGTAGTGGAGTGGCATGGGGGGCAGGCCTTGACTGCTATAAGGACAGTCAAGGTTTGATTCTCATGGGCGTCACCTCTCCCCTCTCCAAGTGCCAACATGTAGCATAGGTCTTGTGGGAAGGGGTCTTATATAGCTTTGGAGTTTTGCGGCATGACGACAGTAGGTATGGCAGGCTGAGACAGCACGACCATGTCCGTTTTTGCTGGTGCAGTTTCTTCGGGTTATAAAAAAAAATTGTTGATTATGACAAATGCTAGGTCAATATTTCTTTCTTTTTATTTATTTTATTTTTATCTTTTCCATTTGTATTTGTGGTGATCCCACTCCTTCACGAGGGCAATCTGCAAAAATATGCCCACTGTTTTCCAGCAAATTAATTGCATCCTGACTCAATTCGTGCATCCTTTAAACATACGTGGCGAGTTTTCTAACCATCATCCCTAGGATTGAGGTGGGTTTATATAGTTTCGTTAGTCAAAGACAAAAAAAGATGCTTATCTCATATCTTACTTGAAAACCATGTATTTCACATAGGACACGTGAAATTGGGCCCCACCCACATCTCTATCAAAGTGAGATTCACGGTGGGGATTGATAGACTGATAAATCCGGTTACGATATGCCCTGATTTGCTCCTTCCACTTTTAGGAATGGCAGTGGACTGAGGGGAAACGGGCCTCGCCCTGCTTCGCCCCGTTTGAACCGGGGATGGAGGACATGAAACGTGAATGAAGGTTAAAATCAAAACCTGTGCAGGGAAGGAAGTAGACTTATGCTTTTTCCTGCCCTGCCCCCACCTCGCCCTATTTGGACCAAGGATGGATGACATTAAACAGGGATATGGAGGCGGGGATGAAGGTTAAAATCAAAACCTGTGCAAGGATGGAGGCGAAGATGAAGGGCAGGATTTTGAGACGGGGCAGGAGTGGAGAGACCTTGTCCACTGCGCAGGTCCACTGCCGTCCCTATGAACGACGCTCAGGAACCCACCGAGCAAAAGGTGCTCTGCTCCAACACTGGATCTGCTTCTCCAATCACTTGATACTTTTTTGGGGTGGGGTTGTTGAGGGTCGATGACGGTGGTTTTGAAAAAGGCCCACTGCTGGGGCTGCACTAAGCCCAATCCCAGGTTGTTCAATCTTGGCTCAGTGTCTCATGTATTATCGAGCCTAAGCTTTTGTTCAGGCTATAGCTCATCTAGTCCAATAAACCCAAGTTCATGGGCACGCTTGGCTCATTTAAGTAAAGGAGTGAGCTCATTCCTCTAAGAAAACACTAGATGATATATGATCACAAGCACACACACTTTATACACGATTTTTACGTGGTTCGGTCAGTTCAGCGTGAACCGACGTCCACAGTAGAAGCCTCTCTCCCTTTCTAAAAACGTGAATATGAGAGAGGTATTCTCTACTTATTATATTCAACCAGGTACAAGATCTGGTGCAATACGATTGCACAAATATTTGTGCATTAAGCACCTGATTACCCTCCATCTTTGGGGACAGGCCTGTCAGTTGAGGGGCCCAAAGGCTTGATGGAGGGCAATCAGGTGCTTAATGCACAAATTTTGTGCCATGTGATTGCATCCGATTCCGACTCATCAGCTTGTCTGGTAGGAGCAGCTGCTGCACGTCACATTGTGTTGGGACTTTGCAGGTTCAAACACCAAGATATAGTTGTATAAGTCTGCCTCACCCCCTTTCAAAATTTAAAAAAAAAGTACAAGATTATGGTCCAAGCTTTCCTTCCTTTGAAAAACTTCTACATATTTACAATTTAACTTTGGAAATGCTTTTACACGCTTTACATGTTTTTTCAAAAACTCATAGATGACTTGGACAGTAGGTTAGTTGAGTCCACCACCACCAAGGTACTTGGTTGTTTTACTATTTGTGGACCTTTCTTATCAGACGTTCTTGCTGAAGAGGTGTCTTCTTCTTTTGTTGGATTTGGATCTCTTAACCCAACTCCATCCGATCCAGAACTTGGCTTAAACTTCTCCCTCAAGAGATTGAGCTTGCTTTTGATATGATTAAACTGAAAGATATTTGTCAGCTGCTCCTCTGTTGATATAAAACGAACCTCAAGCTCATGTATCTTGACCTTTTTATTGAACAAAATAAAAGTCTATTTCTATGTGCTTTGTACAAGCATGAAATATTAGATTGACTGCTAAATAAGTAGTTCCCAAATTATCACACCAGGGAAGTCCGGATTGTTAGACATAAAGCTCTTTCAACAAATATTGGTTTTGCTATAATGAGAATCATCTTCAAAGGGTTCTCCATTATACTTGGAGAGCGACACATTTAATTACAGCGGCAGGAGTCACCATTGGTTTTGCTTCCAACATTCCAGCTCTATTAAGAACAACAATATACTTTTGTTATGACATAATGATTCCATCTCTAGTTGTCACAACTTCAATGCTCAAGAAAAACCAAAGTGAACCAAGGTTTTTAATGGAAAATTTCTTTTCAAATTCACCAATCAACTTTTGCACTTCGTTTATAATAATATCATCAACATATAAATTGTGTTTTTCCATAGTGTTTGATAAACAAAACACTATCTGCCTTTGATTCTATGAACCCTAAGTGAATTAGATAAACATTTAAAAGACCAAACCATGCTCTTGGTGTTTGTTTGAACCCATAAAGAGTATGATTTAACTTACAAATGTAATAAGGAAAACATTTATTTTTGAAAGTCAATGGTTGACTCATATAAACTACTTCTTTAATAAACCCATATAAGAAAGCATTGTTGACTTCTAACTTATGCAAAATCCAACATTAACTGACTTCTATAAAAAAACATTGTTTTAACAACTTTAAGCTCAATAAAGTAACTATCTCTCAAAATAGTTAATGCCTTCTTGTTGGCTGCAACCCTTGGTGACAAGCAATGCAACATGCCTCCTGATTTTGTAAATACATTTGCATCTCACTAGGAAGAGCCAAAGATCATGTTTCATTCGTTACCAAGGCATCATTTTTCTTCCTTTATGCACTTTGCCAGCTATTATCCTGTCTAGCATTAAGTGGGTTCAACTTCTTGTTTAAGCTGACAAAGTAAAGCCGTACTCAGGATATTTAGCAGCACAAAAAAGGTTTTGAGCCTTCACCATGTGATGTATTCTCAATAGCCGAGGAAAACTCTCTATGCTTGCTTTAATATCAACAAAAAGGTTGATTTTTGAAGACACCGACTTTGGGCAAACGGATTCTGCATCATCACTAGCTAGGGTCACTCGGTACATGCTGAGGAGACTCATAACCAAGACCCAACTTGGATATGTCTCCTTCAAGATCACAACCAGACATAAGTTCAGCTATGTTACGTGAAATAGGAATAGTAGCAGGTGTGTTTGGCAAAACAGGAACAATAGCAGGGCATAAGCTCACAATTTTTTAACTAGTTCGTGTCTTCAAGGCTAGTGACAGGTGAACCCGACCTGACATACAAGAAATTCATCTCATCAAATTGAACATGTCGTGAAAGCGGAGACTGTGACTGTATCCAAACACATGTAATCCTTGTAATTGACATGCCTGCCTGGACTTTGTGGTCAATTTTGTATGATTATAAGGTACTAGATAAGGATAACAGGTGCAACCAAATATCCTTATATGCATTATGGAGTTTTATTCAATAAAATCTCATACGGGGACTTATACTTAAGCTTAACACTTAACATTCTAGTTATGAGATATATTGTAGTCCTGAATGCATCAACCCAGAGCCAATCACCTATGGAGGCATATGACATATTACTCAGCCCGATCTCAACATGTCTATGCTTTCTTTTCAACAATACCGTTTTGTTGTGGATATAAGGACAAGACATCCAAAACTTTGTGCTATACTGGTTCGAAAATTTAGAAAACAACCCATTCATTAACTCACTTCCTCCATCACTATGAAATATTTTAATAGAATACCCTAGTTGTTTTTCTGCAATACATTAAATTTTTTTAAAGCATTTCAAAGTGTCTGATTTTTTTAACCAAAGAAAACAACCACGAGAAATGTAAATAGTCATCTACCAATAGCAAGTAATAGCTATAACCTTCTCTAGACAAAACAAGGGTTAATTAGTGCCCACATATTAGCATGAATAAGAGCTTTCAAATTAAAGTTTATGTGCCTTACCAACCATGCAACTAGAATGACTGAATATACAAAAATAGTCATTATCAGAAAATAAAGAATGTTTCTTGTGTAGATAATTCAAAATGTCCTTGTTTGAGTGTCCTAGCCTGCAATGCCACTTTCCACTGTTTTCTGGGGTTCATGCCAACCTATGCTTTCTCCTGCTTTCATGTTAACCATCGGTCACGAGCATAATTCACTTTTATTGTTCCCCTTTAAAGCAAAAATTTGTTCTTAAAATCCTTAACACAGAAACCGAAAGGGCAAAACTCAAATCTTTTGTAAAACAAGTCACTGACAATAAGTTCTTCTTGAATAGAGGAACATGTAAAACATCTTTTAAAATAAAAAATTTACCTGTTGAAAAAGTAATATTATCTGGATTGCTCATAGACAAGCTTGACACATTACCAACCGTAACACTATCTGGACCTTGACTTTCCACCTTGTTTATCATGTTGACATCAGTGGTAGACATATGGTGAGTAGCACCAGTGTAGACACTAGTTTGGATTTCCAGAACCGGAACACATTCATTGCTGCCATTCCCCCCCCCCGATGATTCACTGAATCCCACGTCTGTGTTCGGGGCTTTGAATGAGCACCACGTATACAAGCACATTGGGGCTCATATTCTCGTGTATGTTGACATCACTAAGCATTGGAGTTTGGTGTGGTTGCAAAGACTTCAGTACCCTTTCTTGCTATTCTTCTCATAAAGTGATGGTTTGAGAAAATGACAAAAATGCCCTTCATTCAAAAAAGAAAAAACAAACAGTTCAAAAAAAGGACAAACATGTCCTCCATCCAAAAAGTCGAGGATGATGTTGACTCTTCAAAGTCTTCTTCTTCTTTCTCCTTAAAACACTGTAAAACCCTCTCTCTCTCTAGAGAAGAAATCAAGGGAGACAAAGAGTTCTCCCTGGAGAAGGCCATGAACATCAACCCTCTAACTCTCTCTCCCTTCTTTCTCTACTTCTGTGCACATCCAGCAAATGATCCTACATTGCTCCATCAAACATTGACTGACATGCACACTGACTGTAGCATCGTTCAACTTGATGAGTTGTGGAGCTTGATTCATAGTTTTTGCCCTTACAAGAGGGGGTTTGGGGGCTCCTCCCAACGTGGGAAACATCATTCAACTTGATGAGTTGTGGAGCCTGATTTAGAGTTTTTGCCCTTACAGGAGAGGGGTCTAGGGGCTCCCCCCCCGGCGCGGATCCCGGGCTTGAATTTTTTGGGGCATTCCAACAACGATTTGTAGTATTATCGGGCTTTTCTACAGCGATTTGTAGTATTTTCGGGTCTTCAACGAGCCCCACAACGATTTATAGTGTTATCCGGCTTTTCAACAACGATTTGTAGTGTCTTTCGCAAATCGCTATAGCGATTTATAGTGTTTTTGGATCTCACTATAGCGATTTGTAGTGTCTTCCGCAAATCGCTATAGCGATTTATAGTGTTTTTGGATCTCACTATAGTGATTTGTAGTATCTCCCGTAAATCGTTATAGCGATTTATAGTGTCTTCTGCAAATCACTATAGCGATTTATAGTGTCTTTCACAAATCGCTATAGTGATTTATAGTGTTTTTGAATCTCACTATAGCGATTTGTAGTGTCTTTCGCAAATCACTATAGCGATTTGTAGTGTTATTCAGTAAGCAAATCGCTGTAAATCGCTACCCGAATTAGGACAAACTTGTCAGGGCCATATCTCCCTAACCGGAGGTCATATTCCAAATCCGTAAAAAGTGGTGTCTTCGTTATTGAGTCTAGTTTATTCTTGTAAATTTTAAACAATTTTTATTGTCATTTCATTCCTTATTTTAACTAAAAACCAGACCCTTATTATTTTGTGTTATTTGAGTTGCACAACACCTTTCTCGCTTGACATCCACATCTTGATTCTGACATGCTCCTTGTTGGATTTTCAATTGATTTCTTCCAACCTTGCTTGAAACAAACATATGTCTTTCTCACCACGACACTCTGTGCATTTTTTTACCACGACACCCGGGAGCCGTGCCGGGGGGAGCCCCCGGACCCCCCTTCTGTAAGGGCAAAAACTCTAAATCAGGCTCCACAACGAATCAAGTTGAACGATGCTACCCACGCTGGGAGGAAACCCCAAACCCTTCTCCTGTAAGGGCAAAAACTCTGAATCAGGCTCCACAATGAATCAAGTTGAACGATGCTACCCACGCTGGGAGGAGCCCCCAAACCCTTCTCCTGTAAGGGCAAAAACTCTGAATCAGGCTCCACAATAAATCAAGTTGAACGATGCTATCCATGTTGGAAGGAGCCCCCAAACCCTCCTCCTATAAGGGCAAAAACTCTAAATCAAGCTCCACAACTCATCAAGTTGAATGATGCTACCCACGCTGGGAGGAGCCCCCAGACCCCTCTCCTGTAAGGGTAAAAACTCTGAATCAGGATCTACAACTCATTTAGTTGAATGATGGTACCCACGCTGGGATGAGCCCCCAAACCCTCCTTCTGTAAGGGTAAAAACTCTGAATCAGGCTCCACAACAGTCAATGTGCAGGTCAGTCGGTGCTTGATGGAGCAATGTAGGATCTTCTGCTGGATGTGCACAAAAGCAAAAATAGAAGGGAGAGAGAGAGTGACAGGGTTGATGTTCATGGCCTCCTCCAGGGGAGATTTCTTTCTCGGATAATCCTGCAGTATAGAGACTGGGTCTTAAATAATCATCTTCGGGGCGCTTAAGTCTTTACAATCACTCATTTTCAAGAATCGTCATTTTTTTTGCACCAATGGAGGAGAGGGTACTTAAGTCTTTGCAATCGCATCAAACTCCAACGCTAATTAATGCTGACAAACATGGGGATACGAGACGCACATGCTTACATACGTGGTGCTCTTTGAGACCCCCGAACATGAGATGTAGCTAACTTCCCTGTTCGGGGGGGACATATAACCTGCTTCGCCATAAAGTCCTTTGATATGTCCCATCAGTTTTTGGTTGAGTGGTTCATCCCATTGCAAAACTGGCAAATCACGCCCTGGCTACTCTGCAGAGGTTTAGACGTAGACACTTGATTGTTTGAATTATTTCCAGTTTGAAAATGGACATTGTTTCTTCCTCTTCCTCGACCTGCACGTCCTCCTCTAGTGAAGTCACCGCACCCTCTTGTTGAGCATAGAAGTTTATTGCAGATGACTCACTTGATGACTTCTGATTCATATTTGAATACGTTTTTCCTGGTTCAGCAACATGTCATGCACTTCATAAAATGAGGTAAGATTTTTCAAGGTAGTCACGGTGGTGACAAAGCTCTCGTACTCATGTGAGAGTAAACTGAACATCATTTTTGGACACCACTTCATCAAAAGAATATGCAAAAAAACTTAACATGGTTTAAATAATCAATTATCTACTTATCTCCTTTTACGACATCGTTGAGCTCTTTCTTAGAAGCATACACTCCAATGCAACCTAGGCTTCCCTAGTTGAGGGAATCTGTATAATTTTACTAAAAACCCACTTAGTCAAAGCAGCCTTAATCTAACTTGAAACAAGTTGATCAAAACTCTTCCAAATAAGAAAATCCACATTCAAACGTACCGAGAATACAACTCATCAACATATTTGATCAAGTCTTGGCAATACATCACAGGAGGCTCTGTTTGTGACTATCTGTGACCGCCAAAGCAAATAATTGTTTCTGTCCAACTTAATTGAAACCAAGCTGCAGAAGGGTATAGCAACGTTGGGAGCAAGATGCCATGACGCCGGCCAAATTAAAGTAGCTCTCACGGTTATGGCAAACATAACACTTCAACTGCAATTATACACTGACAACAATATCGACAAAGCACCCCTCAAATGATGCACGACCTCAACAACAAGATGGCTCTGATACCATCTTAGAAAACATGAGATGATATATGATCACAAGTACACACTCTGAACGCTATTTTTACGTGGTTCGGTTCAGCGTCCACAGTAGAAGCCTCTCTGTTCAGGAAGCAGATCAGGTCATGCTGAACATGAGCTTTTTGCTCATGCCAACATCGTGGCCGTCTGTTTGCATTTTGGATGAATGCTACGTAGCATATAACTGTTCTGTTGACTTTTTAACTTTTCAAGATACAAAACGGACGGCCACGATGTTGGCATGAGCAAAAAAAAAGCTCATGTTCAGCATGACCTGATCTGCTTCCCTCTGTTCAAGCTTTCTTTCCAACTTAACTTTGGAAAGGCTTGTATACGTTCCAAAACTCATAGATGACTTGACAATAAGCTTCTTTCACAAAAAAAGAAGAAGACTTGGAGTTAGCTGAGTCCTTCACCACCAAGGAACCTGATTGAGTAACTATTTCATACCTTCCTTCCTAGACGTTCTTGCTGAAGAAGTCTCTTCTTCCTTCGTTGGATTTGGATATCTTAACCCAACTTCATCCGATCTAGCTAGAACTTGGTTTAACAAGTCCAAGCCTTGGCGAGCCAGCCCAAAACCAAGCTCAGCTCACTGTGCAGCCTTTCGGTCCCTATCACTACCCACTGGCTCCATCTTGATCACGGATCTTGGGATTAAATTCCACATGAAATGACTGGTGAGCAATTCACATGTGGTAAACGTGATGTAAAAAATGAAACAAGCTCGATTTTTTTTTTCATCTGCTCATCTTAAACGATGCAGATGATAGATATCCACTCATCCCCATCTTCATACTGTAATGTCATACCCCTTGCGAGATATTATTGCATGTTGTTTTCATCAAATCTGACACTGTAGATGAATTCAACATGGCCGATTCGGTATATAGGAGTTGACCATGTTTTTTCAACAACAAAAAATATAATTGTTTAATCACAGAATTTTAGTGTTATTATGGCCATTGATTTTGAAGTATTGAAAATCTGCACATACCTAGACCAGATTCCAGTGATTAAAACAATGATCTTCACGAAGCAGAGCATGTAAATCACATCTACCACGTTAAATTTGATGAAAACAAACCTGCAACAATGGAATCTCATAATTCTCTTAGGCATGTCCCATTAACTTAAATGAAATTCAAGCCAGTAACGTCCAGCACGTTACAATGTCATTTTAAAGTTTGCCACTAGTGCCTTATGAGGCAAATGTTTTTTTTTTTAATAGGCAAGCTGGGGTTAGGCAGACCCCCACCAGTTACACAAGATACCATTGGGTTTTGAACTTGCAACTTCCAAACACATGGTGCCCCAAGGGAGGATGGCGTACTGGGTTGTGGCCTTGGCTACTAGATGCCCAGTCAAGGTTCGATTCCTATGGATGTCGCCTCTCTGCACAAGTAAATGCCTATCATAAGGTCCCGAGGGCAAGGGTCTTAGGCTCGGAGTTTTATACTGCCAGCATGATGACCATAGGTATGGCAGGCAGAGCAAGCGCGACCAGGTCTTCATGTCGGTTCGGGTTATAAAAAAAAAAAATAATAATAAATTAGTTCCAACACATAGCAGCTCCTACCAAACAAACCGTTGGTTAATTATACGAAGCAAATGTTTACCAAAGAAATGGCATCCTTCAATCACACTTCAATGGAACTTTTACTCCAAGGCAAGCATGAATTTCCATCTTGACTGAATGTTTGTGCTCCACCTGAAAATTGAAACGTCACCAAAACCCCAGTGTTCCTCCTTTGGAGTTCCTGAACATGATCGCATTTATTAAATAACCATGCACCTTAGGCGGTGTCTGGAACAACAAAGTGAGTTTACCTGGGAATTTGCATCAATAGCCTCCAATGCAATTTCCCTGATTATCCTATTTTATTTTAATAAGTAGGTGAAGAGAAACACCCTCTTAATAACTCATTGTCCAGAATGACAGAGAGCATAGTGCAGTTGGTAGGGATAATGTAAACTCTTGTCCAAGATGATGATGACAGAAAGCATATCCAATTCCAAAGCAAAAGAAACAACTAGGGCCGTAAAAGACACTACAAAAATTCAGAACTACTGATAACAATTAAAAATGAAAAAGAACACTGGCGTTACAATTAAATAACTATACATCCTTGGACAGTGAATAGAACAATTAAAAATTCAATATAAAAAAAAAGAAAAGACAAACATGCACATTGAATGTAGGCTGTGGAGAACATATAGAATTAGGTAAAAATAAAAGGCTAAAGAAACACCACTGCTCACAAAAAAGAGGCCTTCTAGGGGATGTTTGCTTGTATGCACCCACTTATCCTAAATTATATTCTGCAAAAGTGGGTGCATTCCAAACACCTTTTTATGTAGAGAGAGAGAGAGCTGTTTTGGCAGGCTTTGTGGCAATAAAGTGAGGGCGGATCAGATGCAATCACATTGCACACTTTGAGTGTGCCGCTGAATCTGAATGCCCTCCACAGCCTGCCAGTTGTGGGGGGCCATCAGAAGATGGAGGGCCGATCAGGTGCAGAGGTACACTAAAGTGTTCAGTGTGATTATGGGTGTCAATGGGTCAGGTTTGACCCTGACCTGATAGGGTCAGGGTTTGGTGACAAACAAGGAGGTCCGATTAGAATCTGGGCCAGGCTCAAAGGATCTGATTAATATATGGAGCTGGGTATGGTCTGTGAAATTTCATTACATACAGAGCCAGGTATGACCCAGTTCAGACTAAGATCCACAATTTTTTTATGAAAATGGTCTGGATCCGGTTAATGTAATCCTTATAGGATCCGGTTTCTCTATAATGGGTCTGATTGGACCTGGGTCCTGACCCAGTATCAGCATCACAAATCAGATCTGGGTTTGGTCCACCTGGGTCCCAAACAAATGTAAAAACATTAAAATCTCAGCAAAAAATAAATGTAAAAAATAAAACTAACTTTTTTAAAAGAAAATTTAAAACATTAAAAATTTAAATTTCTCATGATAAATTTGTTTTTTTATCAGCTAAACAATTTCTTCTGTTTGTTTTTTTTTTTTTTGCATTAAAAAAACGCTGATATTTGTGAGGATTATGACTCTTTTGGTAACTTCATGAAATTGATACTATGTCTACGCTCATGCTAGGTTTAAATCATTTCGGATCATTATGAGTATGAGCACAAATTGGTTTTTGTACTTATCAAGTTTTGGTCCGAGTCGATTTAGGCTGCATATTGCGGGCTGGATATAAAAATGCTTCCGGTACAACCATATTCACATCTTAAACTTCTATACTTAAGAACCAAACCTTTTTTTTAAATGGGGTCCAAGTTTTGAATCCGATCCACATACACTCCTACCTGCAGTACGTACATAAATAGCATACCCGTGTAATCACTTGTTCTACACCAATCAACTAGTTTACGACTTATTTCAAAGTGGGGGATGTAAATTTCATAACATGGGATCAGATTTTATATGAAATCTAACATTGATTAGCCGGCTCTGATTAATAACCAGAGTCCAATTTGGTTTTAGTTTTTGCTAGCAATGCGGCAGATATCAGAATTTGATAGATATCTAAATCCGATTACACGCAAAAAATAGGATTCACAATGAGTTTTCTCCATCCGAATCTGAATTTGTATCCAACTCTAATTAACCAATGTTCAAAGAGTGAGATTTGGTATTGGCTACATCTGACCCGAATTTGAACCGTTCACAGCCCTATATAACACTATCGGCAGGTTATGGTCCATAAGAATAAAAATAATGAACCGTAAATGCTCCTAATGCATGCAACATACTATGACTTGTATGAAGGCATTTGTCAGCATGTGGGTACAGATTGGATTTTGACATGAATCGGATCTCTTTTTTAGAATGCAGATCCCCAGTCAAAGAATTGGTAACAAACTGTATTGGAGAACCAGAAGCCAATCGGATCTTCATCTAGTTGGCTAAAATGCATTATTTGAACGAAGATAAATCTTGTGGAATCGCATTAAATATTTGATGATACATTCCATGCGTTGCTAAAAAGCCAATCCTTGTTTAAATCTGAATCCAAATTTAAATTTTGGACGGCAAATTCAGACACAGTTCCAAATCCAAATTAGATTGGGTTAATAGAGTTGACTTTGTATTCAAAAGTTAAATAATAACACTGGATTTGATTAAAAAAAATGGGTTGCAACAATGATTTAACATGTAAAAAGTGCAAATTCGGCAGTTTTCGTTGGAGATTTTCCTTTTCCTTATCAGATTCAATTTGGATCCACATCAGGCAGTAAGTACTGAAATGGATCTGAGTCTGAGTACGAAGAGGTAAAATCATGTTTGTCCACATCCAACCCGAACATTTGTTAGGATCTTTTTTCTAAGATCCATATCCTAGAATAATGCTTGGATCCCATATTGGATGTTTGATGGAATCTGATCCATTTGGATCCCTGGTTCCAATATTGGATCCTAAACTCGGCCAACTTAATTGTTAAAATTTACTCACTTTTCAGTTTCAATATTTCACGATCGCGGTTATGCCGCCAAAAAGATGTGATAAGAAGTGGAAGAGATCTTGTTTTGAGGCAGCGTTTGTTTTTTTTTTTGGTTCATTTCTAAAGTTCCTTTTTTTATTTTATAAATTTTTTTGGTAGATGGCGTGATTGTGACTGCTAATGAAAATCCTGGAAATCCTTGACTGGAATGAATTACAAATAATGAAAATAATTATACTAGGAAATGCTACTGAAGGTCCAACCTCTCATGGATTTCCAGGTCCAACTTGTAGATAACTGTAGGAAAATTTTAAAAATCCAGGAACTATGGATATTGGGTGGTGTCCATATGCATCATGAAGGTTATCATGAACTTGTTCATGCTTGCAGATCTTCAAGACAAATGAAAAGTTTAGCATGATTCACATAAACGTTCATGTAAAACATGTAACCTCATTATGTATGGTTATACTCAAATGCGGCATGGCAACCAAGATTAGTTGCCACATTAGAAGGAAAGATAAGAGGAATCTTCTTAAGATAGTTAGGATTGTATCTTTATCTTAGACTGTATCTTTCTTTAAAAGACTTAGATTTACAAAGTGAATAATAATTTTCAACTTCTCTTCAGCTGCTATTCTTGTTTAACACATGAACAAAGAAATAAGCACAAATAATTGCTCGTGGCACAGTCTATGAGACTATGACCCTGAAACTGTTTTGGCACAGTGGCATTTTTGGATGGTTTTGGGGAAATTGGGAGACTTGAAAATGTTTGTGGCTAAATTACGCGTGGGAGTTACAGTCATTTCTCACATGAAAATGGCTGCTTTCCTGGGGGACATCAAACACGTGGCCTACGATTGGCCATGAGCCCACATTTTTTCAGAGGTGGATTTTCATATGAAAACCATTTCCCATGGCACCAACTCATCCCTTTTTTTTTGAAAGCCAAGCTGGGGTTCGCAGACCCCTACCAGTTATACAACTCTACCATTGGGTTTTGAACTTGCAACGTCCCAACACAGAGTGAGGTGCACTAGCTGCTCCTACCAGACAAGAGGAGCCCCCGTTGGTGCCAACTCATCCTAGGAAGACATTTTTCCATGAAAAAATGTATGGCCCTTAGGGGCTCGGTTGTTTCTGTATGAAAGGCTCGGCCAATGAAACAAACAGGCCCAGGTGTTTGGGAAAGGACAGTGAGGAGGGATTTGGGATTTTGTGGAGAGTCTGGGAGAGAGTTGCCATTTTTTCAGCCATGGAAAACAATGTGTCTTTTCAAAACTCTCCCTGGGAAAAGATACTCATAAGTCTCCTTTTCTAAATCCCTACTTTTCGCCCCAAGGGGGTTGGCTTAGTAAGATGGTGCCTTGGCTGCTAGACGGGCATTCAAGGTTCAATTTTCATGGGCGTTGGCCCTCTATGCAAGTCAATGCCTAGCGTAGGCCCTGAGACAGGGGTCCTAACCTCAGAGTTTTATGCTGCCGGCACGATGACCGTAGGTATGGCAGGCTGAGCCAGCATGGCTATGTCTTCGTGCCGGGTGCAATTTCTGCGGGTTATAAATTTAAAAAAAAAAAATCCCTATTTTTCTCAAAGGCCCAGCTCCCTCCGAGGCCCCCCAAAAGACCAACCGCCTCCTGCCAAACATAACAAAAGTGATTGGTCACATCAGGCTTGACAATGCCAAAAGCAGCGCCTAGAATAAAGTTTTCTTAGGAAAAAAGGGCCCTGCATCTCCAAGAAGGTTAGAATTGTGTGATTTGATTCGTTATCTTGCTCACTCCTTGAAGTCTTGTCTATGTGTACATTCGTAGGACCTTATGCATCCTCTCTCATGGAGTACAACCAATCACTTTTTTCCCTCAACCCTTTCGGTGAAAAGCTTTTCTAAAGGTTCTGAGCTAGAACTCTGCAAAAACGACTTTTTCCATTTTTACATGTTTCCTATGAAGATATAATTATTTAGCAAATTCTTGGCCATGTATGAAGTGTAGTTAATAACAACCTATACAACAATATTGGCGATATTTTCAAAATATCATTTACTTAAAGACCATCTCGATTTTATCACGATATTAACGGGAAAAGACGGATTTCAGATATCTTAAGTTTTTCATATATTCGTTATGGCTATACATAATTTTTTTAGTTTCAAATATCGCCAGTATTTTCCAGAGATTTTCCTAAAAAAACAAACTTTTTCAAATTACTTCACTTTCCTATACCAAGATCTCTTTTGGCTAGGCCAGCATGAGAAGCATCTGATTATTTTATAAGAAAACAAAAAGCTGATGTAATTTGAACCAAAAGCATGCTCAAACGATGATTATTGAGAGCCTATGTCCTTAGGACTCTAGGTTTGAGCTGATGGAAAACTCACGGCTAGCAAGAATTTGGAAGAGCAGATGGATATAAAAACACAAGAAAAGAAAAAAAAACAAAAAATAGGGTTAGGGTTTGGAATTTGGACAATGACATTAGAAATGTTAATGACAAAAACCTTCAGCACAAGGTGCACCCGTCGCATTTTGTTCAAGGATTTTAATATTTGCCTCTTTTTTTTTTTTAGGACGAGGAACCCACTAGGATCAAGCTCTAATTGACCCCACCCTATAGTCATAAACCTTTTTATTTCGACAGAGAAAGCTGGGGTTAGGCAGACCCCTACCAATTATACAACCATGCCATTTGGGGTTCGAACTTGCAATGTCCCAACACAAGGTGACGTGCACTTACTGCTCCTGCCAGACAAGCGAACCCCATAATATTAAGAGAGTCCTATAGTCATATGAATATGATTTATTTTCTTGCATTTTTGGTTTTTATATAAAATGAATATGAATGTGCATTTTAAGGTTTTTGGTTTGTATATAAAAAAAATATGAATTGTTATTTTTTTTTAAATTACCTATTTCTCAAAAAATATAATTTTAAATTAAGGTTTTTTTATTAGGGTTTTCTTTGATTTGATAAGAGTTTTTATTTTTATTTTCTATGATTAGGGCTTTGAATCACATTTTTTTAATTAAGACATTTTTTTATTTTTTACTATTTAGATCCAATTCGAGATCCATATTTCAGGCAAAAATCTATGATTTTAGACCTACCTTCGTAATTGAATCCATATCCAAACCAAAAATCCATAATAAACTTGTTAAAACATGTAAAATGATGGGTGGATCGAGTCATACTATCCAAAACAAAGTAATCTAACCCATTATTCATGCTGGTTCAAGTTGTCCACATATTATCATCAAACAACACACAATTGAAACACAACATCCAGTACGGTCCAAACAAAAGTTAAGATTCAAAACAGAAATTACAGAATGAACAGAACCAGTCAGTGTTTTGTTCGTTTCGTTCTTCTGTTCCGTAATTTAATGGACAAACCATCAAACATGCCCTTAGACAGGATGGGGTTTTCCTTGGCCTTAGGCTTGATCAACAAAATACAGGGTTCTCCAACTATTACTCCTAACGATGGTAGTCACTAATTCATTTTCCCCATATATACCATCATTAGGAGTACTAGTTGGGAGAACCCACTAGTTTTTAATATTTGAAAAAATATTTTGTGGATCAAGCTAAAAATATAGTCTATTACCACCATGGTGGTTACCCGTAAGCTGAAAACCAGGATGGAATCTGGCTGGCGCATGGGGGCTACCGTTGCTTTTTGAGGGTTGGAGCACATAAGGCTGGGTGGTCTTGTCCTAAACTCAAAGTTTTACCTCGCAGGGAGTCAGGCTCATTAAGTGACCCGGTTCTCGCACGCGGGATTCTTTCTTTATAAATAAATAAATAAATAAATAAATATATATATATAGTCTAATAAGTAAATATTTCAGCTCAATTAGCCTTCTCGATCAATTGTTCGAATGGTTATAAATCTGTCCGCTAAAAAAAATTTGGTTGTACATCTAATAAAGTGAACTCGTTGGCAATTGCTGGCAGCATCTCATTCTTGCATAACATCAATGGCGTCCACTAGCATTTGAACACTATATTGATTGCCCCTTATCTCCAAGTTCAACAAGAACACCTTTTATTGTGTAATTTGTGATTTTTAAGCGAGATTCTAAGAGCATCAAATCTGGGATGCACCTAAAACTTTATGTTTATTGAATTAGGTTTTGTTATACCTGAACAGCTTGTCCCCAAGTATTTTTTTGGATTTATAAGCCTACACAAAGGCCGGCTCAGCCTGCCATACCTACGGTGGTCATGCCGACAGTGTAAAACTTCGAGGCTAGGACCTCTGCCTTCGGTAACGCGTTGGCTTGCACAGAGGAGAGACGCCTGTGAAAATCGAACCTTGAACCATGCAGAACACATCTGTGAGGCCAGTTGAGTATACCGAGTTCGAACTTTAAAGCTGAAATTTTCTGCTAGACATTTCAGTACTATCGATGATAGCACAGCATTGTTCTAATGTATGCATGTACTTCACATGGGAGGGACACGTTCATAAAAGGAACCTACCGTTAGAGAGGATTGTGCAGTGATAGTAGTACTTGACCCTGACATAACTCTTTTTTGGACCACTCCCAAACAACTCCAAAACAAAATGGCAACATTTGCAGTTAAGCAGCAGCACACACAGAGTGAATATAGGACCGTGCCAAAATAATGTAACAGTGAAGCAAGCAAACAAAACTTTGCAATATGAGTAAAAAGCAACAAGAAGAAAGCTGTAGTAAAATTGAAAAGAAGGAAAATTGGTAAAATTACCAAAGCCGACTTGAATCCCAATAAATGACCACATCGTTCTTTGACCTTGAAGCTAGTTTTTTTTTTTTTTCTGACAGTTAAGCTGGGGTTAGACAGACCCCTATCAGATAATCTTTTAAGCCCCATGTGGCAGAGAGTTTCGAACCTGGGCCTTCAGCTTGACACAGGACCCTGCTTACCACATGGGATACCACCTCGGTGGTAAAAGCAAGTTGGTATACAAGTATACAGAGTTTATGATCATGATGAAGTTGTTGCAATTGGTAGGAGCTGTCAGTGCACATCTCCTACTTTGCAGGTTCAATCTCAGTGTGGTACCTTGAATAATAACTGGTGGGGTCTGCTTAACCCCAGCCTGCCTTTAAAATAAATAAATAAATGAAGTTGTTGCTAGTACAAAGAGTCAAAGACTATCCATCGAGAGCAGCCAAATCACTTTTAGAAAGTGATTGAGCATCCTCATCGTCCACAATGTACACAAAGGCCATGAGGTCCTTGTGGGATGAAGCAATGAACGGTGCAGATGTCAAATCACTTTATCAGGGTATGAATTCCTTGCTCCAAAGTCGAAGCCAACAAAAAGCTCTCTCCGTTGGGCAAGGTGACTGCTTGCAAGGGCGTAGCTAGTGGGGGGCAGGACTGGGCTGTAGCCCAGCCCTGATTCCATATGAAATAGATTTTTATCCATTTTTGTATCCCAATCCAGTCCTAGCCCAGCCCTGACTGCAGCAAATAGTTTGATTTGTCCATATGAAATAGATTTTTATTAATAATTGTAGCCACTTTTTATTTTATCTCAAAAAAAAAATTTCGGGGCGCTGCCACCGAACCCCCGACTATCACACAAATAAATGTTTTTTTCCTACACCCCTGTTTGCCCCCCCCCCCCCCCCCCCCCTCACATGAATCCTAGCTACGCCCCTGAGTGCTTGTGAAGTTTTCCACTGTGAACACCAAAATAATACCAATGGTTAATGTCTCACCTTTTGGTCCATAGTGGGACATCCAAACCATAGCAGTGGTTTCTTCAAAAAAAAGGAAAAAAAGGCTACCCATCATGTTGCATATCAAAAATTGACAACATGACCTGGTTTAACCAAGGTCCAACCGATTAATATGAGAGACTCAACTAGGCTCAAGTGGGTTCAAGAGCAGGAAACCTACTCGACTCTGGTCTACACAAGCTAAATTTGGTAGGTTAATTAATTCAAGTCTAATCATAGCACCGACTCTCAACACGTTCTATGCCAAATTCGGTTCAAGACACTCAAGCCCTTGATTTCACAGTAGAGTATTGATTTACTCGAGCTGTTTGACTGATTGAGAGGATCTAGTGGACACGATGATAACAAGTAATTTGGCCAACTCTTTGAAGTTTGGATTTGCTATACAAAGAATATATAAAGAGTAGCAAAATGGTACAAACAACCTCTATCAGCCCACCAGGATTTGCTTCCTTGGCTGGTATTCAAACCTGTGACAAAGACCCCAAGCAGTCGTTACCTGGCTCAACAAATAAAATATTCCAAACCCCAATTCAAAGATAATCTAGCCCCAACTGTTTGGCCTACCAAGATGGGTTATGCTTGAAACATAGGCTGGCTCATTAAATGGGCTAGCTTTGTGCTGACCATGAACTTACCTTAACCTTCCATATCCTAACACCCTTAGGGTGCGTTTGGTTGTCACGGAATAGGGTACCACCACACCCCTCCCGTAGATTCCTCTGCCGCGGAAACTTAATCGGATCCCCCCACAGGAATCGTTTTCACGGAAAAGGGGGTTCAGTGTGTAAAATGGCACACCTGTCCAAAAGTTTTCACAATGTCATGTTTGTTTTGGCATTGTGAGCTCTGCAAAAGCGCACACCCATCGATGTGTTTTTACAAAAACCCTAGATTTTTTATGACACTCAAACGCCCCCTTAATGTACTTGGATCCATGAAATTGAGTGGAATCCAATTCCATCAAAATTATTACATAGAGGAAAAGAAACTTTTGATGGAATTGGATTTTGATTCCATTCGATTCCCAAGATCCAAAGGCACAATGTCTGTGCAGTGATTTTTCTTTTCACGAAAGAAAGTAAATTGCCAAAGTGCCAAACTTGTTCATGGTGCTAACCAAACATCATCAAAGAGAGTGTGAGAGAAGGAAAAGTAAGGGTTGTGGAGAGAATAATTAAAGAGATAAAAACAACTAAAAATTAACATACTTTACAATAAAGATGATATATTTTTCAAAAAACCCAATAATTTTTAAAAATCTTCTCGATGTCCAAAGTCACAAATGTTTGACTTCATAATAACCATTTTAACCTTCACACAACAGACCTCCTAAGTTTCGCATGATATATCAGTCTGCTCGTTGACTATTATAAACACAAACTTAAATGTAGATTCACATGTTTTTTGTGGACCTCACAAAGTTCACATAACTATATTTGCCAACCTCCTGTAACTGAAACATATGAAAGTTCACAAATATTTCATTAAATTCGTATATATTGTACAAATATCACATGACCAAATATGTGAACTTTCAGTAACTGAAACCTTAAAACTTCATAAATATTTTATTAAATTCACATATATAGTTTTAAGTTTGCATAGCATCGTGCATATATCATTTGAGTAATTGCTTCTCAAAGAGATCCACAAATAAGTGGTGATTTGCGCATATAATACATTGCAAAGTTTTGTGAAATTCACATAGTAATTGAATCATATATAAAGTCATTTTTGCTTATTTTGTTTTTTTTTCTTACTTGTTTTTTGAAATAACCCTAACCCTTTTTCCTTTATAACTCTCAATATTTTCTCTTTTTTCTTACAGTAATTTCAGTGAATTTTTTTATTGCATTTTGATGAGATTATGCTTAAGATCTCTTTATTGATGTGCACTCATTGGCTTTCCATGACACTTAAATCCGGTGATTCATGTCATATCCTCCAATTTGATAGTCATCTAAATATCTTCAAACTGAAATATGTTAGTTGTTGGATTTCAAAACTATACAATGACCATTAAGAGATTTTGATTGATGTTTTATTTTGTAATATCCAAGAATTTTTAAAATACATTTGATCTAACCAGTCTTTTGCATCCTCGGCTAGTATTATGAATCACTCATGTGTTTGGAACCAATAGAACAGATGCATGCATCTTGTTGGATCCTCTTATCCTTGAGATTGTAGATCCTACAATCATAATTAATTTTGATAAAACCAATCTAATTAATCATTTAATTATACACACTGATATAACATTTTAAATATTGAAGTGCAATATATATATATATATATATGTGTGTATGTGTGTGTGTGTGTGTGTGTGACAATTTTATCATTGATTGAATATAAAATTGACAATTGTTGCAAATATCTTACAAACATGTACATATAAAATAACAAATGAACAAAGCATATATCCACGAGCACCGAAACTTGTTCCTCATTGTGACCCTCTCCTCGAAGCACCGAACCTTGTTCATTGTTGCATTCAATCTTGTGTACTCTTTACCGTAATCTCAACCTTTGATTAAGCATCTGATCCACCCACTTTTACTTCCCGAGGACCCTCACTCACCTCCATTTTTGGAGAACCCTCCATATTAACCTCAATCTTAGGGTTCACATCAGTGACCACATCTTCAGCTTCCTCTATCTAGAGATTGTAGTTAGCAACAACCCCAGAGTCAGCTAATGAATGAAACTTCTTCACCATTGAATCTACCTCTCTCTTCCTCCTTAAATGTTTCTACAATGAGAGACAAGACGGTAGCTACATGCTCATTAACAAATTTGTTACATTCATCCTTAGATTTAGACAATGCTTTAAGTGCTTGTTGTTGTTTGGCATGTATTAAAGGCGTTAGTTGATGTGGGTTTGAGCGTAGAAGTTTGGGTCTCAATTTATCGACATTACATTTTTTATGAAAAATGTCAGACACCCAGACTTTTGGCCATGGATCTGGCTTCCTCTCTACCCTTATATCAAGCTTACGTCGTACTTTATAATATGAATTATCACCCAATACATAATTTTTCTTCATTTGTTTTTTTCAGTTATGTTCTAACACTATCAGATGTTGTGGGTATTACCCCCTTCGAGTCAATATTCTCAGTCTCCATATTAAATAAATTCAATTTTTTTTACAATAATGATATAAAAAATATAGATAAATAAGCCGATAATAGAAACATGGCATAAGCCATTGATAAAACACTGTAAAAAAACAAACAGAATAACCTATAAAAAAAATCAACTCGTTAAGAAAACAACCAAAAGAAATAAGGAGTGTTGCCTAATTGTATTTATAATACAATATACACAACATATAATCACATAAACACTCACATGCAAATGATTTAATAAAAAAAAGACAAATTGTGCAAAGATAACTCAAAAAACATGTAATTCTTTCACAACATAACTAACTCATGCTAATGTTTCAAAAAACAACAAATTTGAGCCATTGTCTAAAAAAAATAGGTTCAACCGTTAAACATATGCTTACCAAAAAAAAATCATTGTCGATAATTTCTCATCGATGAAATATTTTTGATGAATCATCAAAAATAATTGCCAAAAATTATTGTCGAGGAAAAGCACACTAGGGACCACTGGTTGAGAACTACAAAAAAACCCTAGTTTATATAAAAATATCCCTCATGTGTGACAATCGTTTTTTATGCAATAAAAAAAACCACATTTCATGCTCGTACAGAAAACTACAAACAAAAATATTTGCAATGACATGAATTGTGAAGTTAGTACCTAATTTATGGACTTTTTGAGGATCATATGCGAAGTTTATATTATATATATGTGAAGTTAATAAAAATATTTATGATGTTATGATATATTAACACGAGGTTCACACTATATCTTACAAATTTCATGTTATATATGTGAATTTAGTATGATATTTGTGAAGTTTATAAGTTTCAGATTAAGATTAACATGAGGTTTGCAAATATAGTTATGTAAATTTTATAAAGTTTATAAAAAATATATGAATTTACATTTATTTTTGTAAATTTATGTTATATATATAAATGTAGTGTGATATTTGTGAAGCCTTTAGGTTTCTATTCAACAGGAGGTTCGTAGAGATAATTACGTGAACTCCGTGAAGTCAGAAAAAAAAAATATATGAATCTACGTTTAAGTGATAACGCTGTGCAAAGGTTAAAATGATTTTTTGAAACTAAACAGTTATTATTTTGAACGTCTTGAGAATTTTGAAAAATTATAAGATTTTTCAGTAAGCACATCATTTTTGTCTTATAGCATTGTCATTTTCCGTAAAAAGCAAGGCATGCACGTTAAGGGAGGGTTTGGGGCATCACCTGCTTAACGTGTCCCCCGGTTTCACCAAAATTGAGATCCGAGTGCTTCACCCTCGCAATTAGTCATTTTATCCAGTCCCCACCTGGCCACTAGGGTACATCAACAAAAGAAATTGAGAAGATCCCCCAATCCCCTTCTCCCCAACATCTCTCTCTCTCTCTAACCCACCACTCACCCCCCTCTCTCTCTCTCAATCCGCACCACCACCACCACCATCACCAGGGTACAGCAACAATTCTATGCACTCACCAACTCTCTCTCAAGAATAATTAGTGGGCATCTATTTTTTCATTATTTTCCTGTTCTTAATTTGCTAATCATTATTTCTTTATTCTATCATCACAAAAAATCAAAATGCAAGATCGCATGCTTTGTTGTGGGGTTTAACTTTCGATTGCCTTCCGTTGCTAGATTTCTCCCCCGATATCCCTTAAACCGTTATCTCCCGATGATCGTTCGTGGTTTTGGCGTCCGATCGTGATTCTGTGGCTCCGATTCTTATGGTGTTTCGTGGTTCGGATTCTTCGTCGTCTGTGGAATTAGGGTTTCGGTCGTCCGGTGGAAAGGAAAGTTAAGGTTCTGGACATGTCGGTGATGGTTGCTTTAAGGTTTTGGTGTCTTGAAGAATCGTGATTCGGGTTTCTTTCTGAGCGTTTGGTATCGTCGGTGATCATCGATGGGCGGAATTTGATGAGTCTTGTGGAATTAGGGTTCCTTGGTGGTGAAAATTTAGGGTTTTCTGGTTGGAACTCGAAGGGAGAGCGCGTGGTGGAAAAGAGGGTTTAGGTGTTTCGAGCTATTTGAATTAGGGTTTTGTTTCCAATTGAGATATGGAGCATGTGATCGGTGGCAGGTTTCGGCTCGGCCCTAAGATTGGAAGCGGATCTTTTGGTGAGCTTTATCTGGGTATGGCTTCCATCCTTGTTCTTTAATTACGCTTATTTTGTATTTCGTTCTCTGTTATTGGAGTTGTTAATTTCGATTTTCTTTCTAATCCTGTTTCAATTTCTGATTTTTTCTATTTGTTTAAAAGCGCGATTTTTTCTCTGGGATGAAAATGCTTTCTTAGATTATGAGTTTTTGCAAAGATTTTAGATTGTTGATCATTCAAAAGCCTGATATTTCTGGGATTTGTGCGATTGAATTTGTTACAGGCCTTAATACTCAAACAGGAGAAGAAGTGGCTATTAAACTGGTACGTCTATTCTTTTGTTTTTTTTTTGGTGGGTGGTGTCTGTTTGCGTTCTGAAACCATCCATATGTTTTTAAGCTGAATTATTTGTGGGGGGGGGAACTGTTGCTAGTAAAGAAATTAAAGATTTCCCATTGCGAACCTGGTTGCTCTTCATTTTGGTGTTTTTCCTGAAGTTGTTATGAACGTTTTATTGGCCATGGAAAAGGTTGTATTCAGTTTCCAAGCGTCATTTTTAGACGTCAGAAGAACTTGGTTGTCAATTTGATTGGCAGAATGGCATATTTTCCGAATTTTACCATGTCAATGATGTTCAGGTTCTCATTAATGTCTATCTTAGGAAAAGGAATAATTAAAAGAAACGTGATCATGATTATGACATTTATAATTATATCTAATAATGTTGTGGACTAATATGCAGCTCTACTTTCATGTATACTATGAATTCATTAAGTGATCGCTGGCCTTGGAGGTTACCCCCAAAATTTGTTTCAAAAACTTCAGGCATTCTGTTGAGGAAGTTTCCATATAGAGCTCTTCTGCTCCCTTTCTGCATATGTGCAGTATGATTATGAATAAAGTGTATGTTTGTTGACTGTCTTGTATGAAATCTTATGTGCTTCATCTTTTTAAAAGAGTTTTTTCTTGTATCTTGTAGGAATCTGTGAAGACTAAGCATCCCCAACTTCACTATGAATCCAAATTGTATATCCTTCTCCAAGGAGGAAGTAAGTATTGTAGCACAGCTATTTCCTTTAGCAACTCTAGTTCACAACCATATGACTTTGTGTGCTTTTGCAAATGAAGCCGGCATTCCCAACCTGAAATGGTTTGGTGTGGAGGGTGAGTACAATGTAATGGTCATTGACCTCCTTGGACCAAGTCTTGAGGACTTGTTCAACTATTGCAACCGGAAGTTCACATTGAAAACAGTACTGATGCTTGCAGATCAGTTAGTAAGTAACTGTTCTCTTGTACCCTATAGATAATACGATGTTAAAGGCAGTGGGGAACTGTTCTTTTCTGACTTCTGGACTGTTGCTGATTTTGTCTGCATGACTTTGAATTATCTGTCATATTTATTTTGATTTAGATCAACCGAATTGAATATGTTCATGCAAAAGGTTTTATTCATCGGGATATCAAGCCAGATAACTTCCTCATGGGCTTAGGGAGAAAATTAAACCAGGTAATGGTCTTACAAGCCTTTTAATGCATTTCAAATTTTCCCGATTACCCTTTCCTATCTGTTTATATCCATCCATCTGATATTTTCAGATACTGTCTTCTTGTTTGCCTTTTGAATGTTATGTGATCTTTTATCATGGATAAGATGTTATGTGTCGTGTTCGTGTAAAACCAAGGGCCACAACTAACAGATTAGACAACAGATGCCCTGGGTGTGAAATTATCAATTTCTATAGCGTAGATAAGTCTATTTCCTTTTAAGTGAATACCTGCTGACTCTTAGTCAAAATTTGTCACTGGTTAGCAAGGGAATTTCTTGGGAGATTTAAAGAAGTTGGTTCTCATCAGAAAATATTAGTGAAATAGAGAAAGTCTATAAAAAGCATATCTTGAAAAAAGCATAAAGAATTGAGTTTCACCAAGTTATTGTTAGATATGATGATGCTTCATGTGAGAATCTCACTTCAGTGATAAGCCTATTTTTACTTAATATTTTGATCATAAATTTATGTTGAAAATATCTAGTAAATGTCCATGGGAAATTCAACTCTAGGCAGTGATTGTGATACGTCATCATATCTTCATTAATGAAATGCATATTGCTATTCATGCTTTATCTCTAAGCCCTAACAACACATTATTAAAAGTATCGCCGGTAGATCTTATGTTACCTTTCTCAACGCCTGGTCATTATGAAGCCATTAGACATTTCATTTTGTGAAAAAACTCGTATACTCAAATCATGCTGAGTGTTTTGCTAATTTGATGAAGAATACTATTGTCTGATATGTGTTATTTCCTTGCTTTGGTTATGAACTTGTGACCCCACTCCATCATATTTGATTGCTGATTTTCACATATTTGTGTATATGCTTATATCCAATGAGTAAGCATTTGTTGTAAGTGAACCCACAAAGATTAGTAAGCTACAATAAAGACTAAACTTAGTGATCTCAAATTGATACATTATTCCTATAAAAAATGCACTTGGTCTTGCTTACTGTGGATATGGGGTTCTACATCTCCCTCTTTCCTTGGGATTGCAATCCCATGTTGGTATAGTGAATATGCCATCATTAGCAGAGCACCGGATTTCTTATAAGCAAACTAATAGATTGCAGATCCATCCATTTCTCATTTTGCAGTTTTAGTTGTAGATGTGCTGGTAATTCTTTTAAGTTTCCGATGTCTCTGATTGTGCATCACTCCTTGCGCTCATTGCAAAGCATGAATAGTCTTGTTGTTTGGTATGCTGATGTTCACCAGATGATGCTTTTACCCTGGTCTTTGTGTTGTTCAAAGGGACATAAATTTGTTGCTTAAAGCTTGGCATGGTGTTGTAGATTGTTTTGTTTAATCTCTAGTAAAACTCTATTCCCATTGTAATTCCAGTATTCTTTTTTTTTCTGAACCATGCAAGTTTGGTACTTTTTGATGGCCAATATGCCAATAGAGTTCCGTATGAGGTTTTGTGGTATGTCATAACTATCTTGGTCAATTTGCTGTCTGATGCAGGTATATATAATAGACTTTGGCTTGGCAAAGAAGTACAGGGACCTCACAACCCATAAGCACATCCCATACAGGTAAATCTGTTTCCTTTCCCCCTTTTTTCTCATTGTACATTTTTTTGTGTTTTTTTTATGATGACTACAATGCCGTGCTTTCTATATTGTATTTTTTCATCTATGTGTTTTTGTGTGGCTCATGTAAACATTGTTGGTTTTGGGAAGTAAAAAATTAAAATCCAATTTTTTACATGTGGCTGTGTAGTTTTTGGAATGACATGTAATTTTTGTTCTCTTTTCATGGAGAAATTTTCTATTGAAATAAATTCGGATGGTTAATGCCTGACAAGTTTGAGAGAAAAATCTTAAAGGCCTGACACTGACTTACAGAAAAAGATTTTTGCCTTTTATGTTGTGCTTGGTGATGTGTGGGATACTGTTATAGTGAAAATAGTTTCCCTCAAAAGTTTCTTATCTTGGCGATTGGTTGGGACACTTCTTGCGATAGAATAGGCATATGAAAATGCATTTTGGTGTAAATAGAATGTGGATCCCTCTCTCTCTCATCTGTTTGTTTATGTTGAGGACAAAGAAAGATTTTTAAGGTAAAGTAGGTTGTTGTTGCTTAGTCTGTCTTTCGTATTTTGTTGTTCCTTTCTCTTGTTTATGATTTCTCCATCGTGAGCGTAGGGATTAAATCATTCTTTGCAGGGAAAACAAGAACCTCACTGGAACAGCTCGCTATGCCAGTGTTAACACTCACCTAGGTGTAGGTGAGTGATGTGTGATCATACTTTGATTTTTTTTCTCTATATTTAGCTGTTATTCATTTGTTTTCTTTGTCATGACTTGTCTTTGCTTTTTCTATGAATCAGAGCAAAGTAGGCGAGATGATCTTGAGTCTCTTGGTTATGTGCTTATGTACTTCTTGAGGGGAAGGTCATTACTGAAATCTAGCTGTTGTTCTTTAGCTTGCTTATGGTCCTTAAAGTTTGATGAACAAGCTCTTTGTGCTGTCTTGCTTTTCTCTAAATTATTGTTTTTCATATCAGCCTTCCGTGGCAAGGTTTAAAAGCTGGAACAAAGAAGCAGAAATATGATAAAATAAGCGAGAAGAAGATGTTGACGCCTATAGAGGTATGATTTCTGAATTAGCACGATCCATTTGTGTGCTTTCTTGGGTATCCTTTGTGGAGAAGGTCTTAGTAGCATAGGCAAAATGTGTGAGTTGATAAAACCTAGTCTAGATTTTGAAGTTTAAATTGTGAAAATAACTCAAAGATCTGAATGGGTTAAAATGCAGACTGGGTTTGTCTCCCACGGCCTAGCAACTTGGCTTATCATGCACATTAAGCATGGTGAATTTGCTAAGAGAGCTACCTTATCCTGATTGTTGAGTCTCATTATCTGGATTGATTGGTGGCATGCTCAAATTTATGTGCACTAGCAAACTTTAAAGTCTTAATCAGATCTTATGTCCTTGTACACCATCATGAAATTTTCATGTGATTGCTGGGCAGTTTTTTGCATCTTATCCATGGAATTTGTATCTTCCTTCCCCCGTGGATAGGTTTCCTGGAGTCCCCTCATTGCCTAGATTGATTCATGACATGCTCAAACTTGTGTACACGGGCAAATTTCCAAATCTTAATCAGATCATCAGTCATCAGTTGTTGTGCACCATCTTGAAATATCCGTATTGCTGAACAGGTTCTTTGCAAATCCTATCCATCAGAATTTATATCATACTTCCATTATTGCCGGTCCTTGCGATTTGATGACAAGCCAGACTACTCATACTTAAAGAGACTTTTCCGTGATCTCTTTATTCGGGAAGGTAATTCTTGATATGGTTGATGCTATTTGTTTGTCTATGTGGTAGTGATTCCTTGAAACTGTAAAATGGTTATTGGTATGATCAATCAAATTGCTGATGATGTTTTGATAGTGCAGGCTTCCAATTTGATTATGTGTTTGATTGGACAATACTGAAATATCCACAGACTGGTGCAAACTCAAGAACACGTGTAAGTGCTTGCAACCTCTGAGCTGGTGTAATTTTTTTTATTTATCTTCTGGCTGAACTTATTTTATTTGTCCTTTTGCAGCCATTGCAAAACACTGGAAAAAGTGGTGCAGCTGTTGGCCCATCGGCTGAAAGAACAGAAAGGACTTCAGGTTTGAACTTCATTCAGCTTCTGCTTCAACTTCATGGTTAGCAAAGTTTCACTTTGTATGTTTCACAACATGGGGATCTGATCTTGTCTTATATTTCCAGTTGGACAGGAAATTCGTGATAGATTTTCAGGTGCAGTTGAAGCATTTGCCAGGAGAAGTAGTGGAGCTTTGGGACAACATGCTGATCATTCCAAGCAGAAGGGTTTGGAAGTTGAAGTACCTCTAGGTTTGAAAGATGCGGTAAGAAAAAAAAAGATGTATGTGTAATGTAATGGAGACCTTCAACAAATGCTCACAAGTGTCTATTAAAGACACATTAACCACAACCCACAAAAGGGCACAAATGAGAAGGCTCAAGAGTAAAATAATAATCTTTATTTAATTCACATAAAATGCTTAAAAAGCATTAATACAATGAGGGGAATCACCCCTATTTATACACATGAGAGGGAGGAAGAAGTGGGCCTTGAAGAGGCTCAAATAGATTAGTTGGATCTAGTCCAATGGCTATATTTCTAGCTGTTGACTAGTTTGAGTCTAGTTCAAAATGAATTAGACAAACTAAAAGAGAAAAATAAAATAAAGAAAATGAAAAATATGTAAATATACATAATATATATGTATGTATGTATATAATATGTGTATATACATTGGTATGTACACATGGTATATATATTACATATATATCATATGTATAACTATATATATACACTTTTTAACAGTATGGAAGGGAAAGATCACTCTCCTTTCACTTGTTTCAAGTTATGAGCTTGCATGGTATTTGGTGGTGTAGGATGTAGGATCCTAAGATATTTTTGTTTTACCTAGTTGTAAGTTCAGTAATTTGCGGCAGTCAAAGTTCCCAAGTTGTGGTCAAATTGCTAAGTCCTAGTTATAAACTCATTCACCAAGTCCACCAGTTTGTAGCTAGAGTTTTTTGTTCATCTATTGGTATGGAAAAATCTTCAGTCATGTTCCTAAAAACCTGTCTTATAGGTGGTGGGTTGGCAAAACTTTCAAACCTTATCTTAATAGCTAGTCTCCATTACAGATTAGCACGGCAACAAAAAGACTGGAAAAAAGTACCTCTTTTTTACCATTATAACCCTCTTAGCTGCCACCAACTTGTGAGATCTGAGTTGATTAGCCTTTGTTTATGGACAGCGTGCATTTGGGATGAGCTTTTCAAATTTATTGGTTAGTCTGATGATTTCCTTTTTCCTTCATGTACTGATGTGAAATTGGTACCTTGTAAGGTCTTTGGTTGGCAAACTCTCCGGGTAGACCTAGTGTGCCACCAGGTTTTTTCATCCTTGAACAATTGTTTTGTGTCCATAACCATGAACATGGAATTGGCTGATCCTTGATTCGTTCTGATGACCATGGAATTCATGGTTTTGTCCAATCTCGTCCCAGTTGGAATCTTTGTGTTCTGGTGATTCTTGTTCTTTTGTATTTTCTAGCATATTCTTCATTGGATGCCATAATGTGATGATGCATACCATTACACTATCAGGAGTTCTCTTTGTACGGATTTTTAAACCGAGAAGAGAGGCAAAATCTGCTTAGGAGTACATGGACCAATGTCACATTGAAACACATAAAGGGCACGAGACACCATTTTTGTGGGGTTTCCATTAAGAATAATAAGGGGACGCAATGCGGGGTTAAGTTGGAGTATTCTCTGTCTTGCTGTTTCTCTGATAAATGAAGGATGCTTATTTTGCTTTCTTAATAATCTTTTACAAAGTTTGCGCTGCTTAATGGTAAACTTATCTAGTTTTATCATGAGTTTCTGTTTTATTCAAATACTACGACAAAAAATGTTGCATGCCCAAGTTCTGGAGTCATTCACTCAAGTTCCTCATCATATGCCCACTGATCCAATCTTAAGTTTCAGGTTTGCCATGTATGGTGACCCTTTAACTTTTCGGAGGGGGGGGGGGGGGTATTAGCCTAGATAAGTGTCTGCATCTTTCAGTCCATAGCCTAGAAAAGTCTTGAGTTGTTGGATCCCTGTTCGGATACCTTTATCTCTCTTATTTCTTATTGAAAATTCCATGGTGTTACTTACCTCTTTCACACTACTGATGATGCTTTTATGGCTCTATTAGTTTGTTTTGCAATGTATTACTTGTCCATTTCACACTGCTGATGGTACTTTTGTCATTGCACTTGAGCCATCTGATTAGATACTGGAAAATGTCTCAAAACTTTCAGGCATCAGATGCTGAAAAAGGCCGTGGCTCTTCATCCAGAAATGGCAGCACCTCAAAGAGAGCAATTGCATCTAGCAGCAGGCCCAGCTCCTCAGGTGATCCTGGGGACCACAGCCGGACAACATCCAGGCTCATTTCCAGCAGTAATGGCTGTCCATTGACAACACAGCGTGTCCAACCTGGTTACGATGCAAAGCCCTCGAGCCTCTCCCGGGATCTGGGGTCAAGGACCAGTCGGGATGAGCTGAGGAATTTCAAGCTCCTCTCCGTAGGTGATAAGAGAAAGTGAAAAAAATAAAAATGAAAGGGAAAAATGGTGGTAAGAAACTGCTCTGACTTATGAAGAGGAAGTAAAGGCCCACACTAGACTAGATTTCTGTTACTGCTCCGAGTTTGAGCACTGTCTATATTGTCTTTTGCTTAAAAATGCTGATTTACATATGTATATGGGGAAAAATCCAAAAGATCCTGTCGTGATATATCTTTCACAGGTGAAATGGTCCTCAGTATCATTGACAGGTGGAAAGGGAGGTTTCAAAGACCATCACACCTTTGTGCTGAGGGGGGTCTCCATTGCTATTTGGTGAACACTGTCTTCTTTCTTCGTTAATTTTTTCCACCACGAACGATTGTGATATACGAGACTTTCTATTATCAAATCATTGTTCTTATATTGCTGATGTTACTAACACTAGGGTGAAATACCTGCAACTGTTGTCGCTCAAATAAGGAACAACAATGTGCCTGCTCTGAAATTTACTTGTTTTGTTATTTCTATCATCCTATGGTGTGGTTGCCTCTTTTCATGTGTCAGAGAGAGAGAGCGACCCAAGTTCGTATATTCTTTAATGTTCATGGTTGAGAGAGAGAGAGAGACCCAAGTTCATATATTCTTTAATGTTCATGGTTGAGTATAGCTTTCACACGACTGCAAGTGGCAATTGCAAAATCACAGCCGACTTCAACAGGGTTTCACATGGATATGTTAGGCAATTGTTACATGCCTCCAACACTGGCAGGATATCTCTTTGCAGTGAAGAGTCACTAAAAAAATAGGGAAACTGCCATACTGTTATGGGAGTGGATAAATTGGCTGAACGGCTGGGAACGTTGCTCAGACCCGGAGTTGTCTGGTAGTGATTTTAAAGTACCTATCTTTGGCGATAACGTGACTTCTCAAAAGTTGAATGATGCCAAAACAAAACCTTTGTCCATTACCCATCTCAACTGGCAGGTTTTGATAGGCATATTCCGGTCTATGGGGCCCTTATTGCATCATTGTATCGTCACTACCAGTTCATTCTTCCATGTGATGTATCGGGAGAGAGAGAGAGAGAGAGCAAAGTAGTATTAACATATAAACTCACAGTTTATCAGTGTTTCACAAATGTTTCTCGATGCTTAAACATGCAACATTACTGAATATACTGAAGGTCAGCTGTTCCTGAGGGCTCACATAGTTGACCAGTGTCGCGCAAATGTTTGCCTTGCTTCGATATGTAACACTACTGAAGGTCAGCTGTTCCTGAGGGCTGACAATCTCTTCTCCAGATCATCCACGTCCGAACTACAATGTAGAAGATATATTACTTGAGCAACAGACAAAATAGCACTACCAACATCAAATTACTCATTTGACTCTAACTTCTGCCTAGAAGAGGTGATGCAAATGACTGATACCAAGGGTATGTTTGGTTGCATTCAAATGTGATTTGGAATCCATTCAAATGAGAGAATAAATCTAGCTTGCACGGCTAACCAAACATTTGATTTGGAGGTCTCGTGCAAATGAGAGAACGAATCTCATTAGCTCAACTAACCAAACATGTGATTTGGAATCTCATGCAAACGAGAAATGGAATGTGATTTGAAATCACATTTGAAGTGAATCTCATGTGATTCCAAATCACATGGTTGAGTATGTGATATGAAATCATGACTTCAAATCACATTTGATCCCATCTCATGTGATCACTCTTTGTTAACTGTTGAATATCATATCTTGCATATGTTATGTATATGTTAGGGGTGGCAAAATCTGACACGACCCACCAACCCGACCCGCCAACCCGCTTCTTAGCCGGGTTCGGGTTTGGCTTAAATGGGTTCGTGTCGTAAATGGGTCAACCTGCCTAACCCGTTTATTAAACGGGTTGGGTTCGTGTTAGGGGTATGCCAACCCGCCAACCCAGCTGACCTGTTTAATAAACGGGTTAGGCGGGCAGGTCAACCCGTTTACCCGAACCCGACCTGCCAACCCGTTTACCCGACCCTGATCCGCCCGCCAACCCGTTTACTCGAACCCGACCCCGACCCGCCCGCCAACCCGTTTATTAAACGGGTTAACCGTGTCGTGTCGGGTTACCCGTTTAATAAATGGGCCAGGTTCGTGTTTGCCACAGCCGACCCATTTAATAAACGGGTCGGGTTCGTGTTGAGGTATGCTGACCCGCCAACCCGACCAGATTGCCACCCCTAGTATATGTTATGGGGACAAATTTCATCAAAATGATTTTCCCTATATCATGCGGCTGTACCCTATCCTCACCAACCATCAGATGAATACTTTGCAAATTTTGAAGTTCAAAGTTTCGACGTGTTTGGGTATGCCTCTGCCTACAACGGCTGAACCCTGACCATGTTAGTAACTGTTAGCAGTGACTAGACATGGTTGCTTAAAGCTCTCCAGGGATTGTCACACATCAAAATCTGAAGTGAAACATAATCTCCCCGGCCAGAACTGTATATGAAATAGAAATAGCTCTTTATTATGTCTAACTAAGAAGGCTTACCTGCTAGCACTTTGAAATGTCTTTGCTGCAAGTTTTCCTTTTGGGGCTGAAGACAACTGTTTGGAAGCAAAAATCGCAATCAACCATCAGCACCTGGAAACTGTACATGTAATAAAGAAAATGACATATAATTTAAGGAACACACCTGTGAAACAATATCGATTCCGATTTCATCAAGCACCTACAAAAAAATTATACAAAAAAGTCAGAGAACAAATAATTGTGTTAGCTACACCTGACTGCTGCCCAGAAGTAAACCTGGTTAGTCAACTCTTCGGATTCCTCCTCAGCCTCATCATCGTCTAGGGCATCATCGATGGAGTCTGACATCATCTCGCTCTGCATCTCAGAAGAACACACAAGCTATAAGCAACCAGTTACAAGACAAAAATCATGTAGCAACTAGATGCAGTTATCTAAATCAACCATGACTGTATCACATACATGCACACGCAATACCTGATGCTATGCACAGACTAATTATATAAGTAAAAGAAAGTTTTCACCGTCTAGGGATTTCTTTCTATTCTTTATTTGTATTTTATACCGTGCATATATAATTTTTTGTATTGTCATTGTTTCATCCTTTTCTACGAGTTTAGGAAAGAATGGATGACCGTTGTCTGCTACCACCTGTAGAGTTATCAAATTTTCCAAACCAAAATCTCCTTCACCTTTATTCAATTCCAGAGATATTCCTGCTTTGCTACAACTGGCAGCCTCGAAGGCCGTTTGGGAAGGAGATGTGAGCTCGTAAGAGCATGATATATCAACAAGGATGAATCTAAATCATTTGATAAAGTACACATCAGATAATCGCTAAAATATGGATACTGTTGAGAAAAAATTAGACCAAATATACAGAACTAAAGTTCTAAAATCAATAAAATAACCACTACAAAGAATCAGAGGTCTATCTCAACTCGTAGGATATTGTTGAGCAAGTAATATGATTAAATTGGACAAATTAAAAGGAAGAACAGTTGGTCACTAAGCCTGATGGCCCACTGCCCAGACTTAGCTAGCAGAGTATGGAGCAAATCTGTAAGCAACGCGCAAGAGTGCTTGCTGGCACTGGTAGAAAGGTCTTTTCTATCTACAATCCCCAGGGCAAAGAAAAATAATAATCTCACTGTAAACACCACAAAAAACATTTCACAAAACCAATAAGGCTCTCTTTGGGAGCCTTGACTCAGAGGGATGTTATGGTTTCCGCCAGCACTCTCATGCTCTCTGCTGTTTAGGAGCAGCAGTGTTGCCAAAACACTGCATTGAGAATGGAGTTGGCAGCCCCAATACCACATTTCTACAACATTCACAAGAGGATGTTTTTGACAACTCCATCCTCAAAAACATATTTTGGAAACACATGGAAATGGTATTTCCATCTCAACGAGGGATCCCAAACAGAGCATAAGATACTTTCTTAAGAAAGCCAGCAAAGGTTCCTTGTACATGCCCATGCAGACAAGTCTCAATGAGAATATCAGCCACAATGAAGCACATGGAATGGAGTGCTGGATATCAGCCCATTCTTTAATTACAATCCATTCTCAGATTTTCTTTATCACCAAACCTGCAGAACTGAAAGGTGCTCAGTCTTAACTAAGTTACAGTTACTTAACTCACTGCTTCCTATTGCACAGATATGGTGAAGAACCTACTTGCCTTCGAGCATCTAAAATCACCCTCTTTTTGCATGTTTTTACAGTATAAAAATCTAACCCCATTCTACCTACTTAAGCAAGCTGCCAAGTTGCTAATTTCATCATAGATTACTTGAAGAATAATAGAAGTGTGCAACCAGTTTCATTGTGACTGCATAAAACGGCCACATGAACACTGCTTCTTTCTTCACAACGGTCACAAACAATCTGACAAAACCTTCTGCTTAAATTCTCTTTGCTGAAACTTGAAAGCCACATGAAATTTAATGCATGCCTGTAGTTAATTGAAATAACTGAACCCTCATCTTTCACAGGATTCCTAATCCTATGAGAAACCTAACATTAATTCAATATATTTCCCCATAGTTCATTCTGTGACAATGCCAGGTTCCAGCTTCCAAAGATCTGGGACGCAGAAAGCACTTGAAACTTGGAAGCCCAAAACCATAGATAACCTTTCATTTTATTTGCTAGTGACAGGTACTTGTCTTTCAACAATAAAAGCTAAAGTAGCCCACCTTGTTTTTGAAGGATGAAGAATGATTTCAGCACTCACACACCTTGGCCCAGTACAACCATAGACAGATGTCACATTAGCTTTGCAGATAGAAATTAGACCAAATTAATAATGGATACGTATAGGATACATAAACTGCATAGATGGTGTGTTTGGATGAACCCATATATCCAAATAGTTGGGATAAGCTGGGATTGCACTATTCTTCCACTATATGTTTCCAACTCAGTATCCATATATATGGTGCATCACAAGGTAGATTAGTTTTCCTTGGTGAAAATCATTATTTCATTTAAAATAGACAAAGCAACTGGATTGTATCAAAACATGCTTAGACATGTGATTGTTAAAGCATGAAGCAGAAGTGCATGATGATGGATTTAAATTTTCAGAAGAATTGAAAGTGAGAAGCAGAAATAAAGGAATGAGAGGGAATCATTTTAAAGGAAGCAACATGAGGAATCAATTTGAAAGGAAGCAATGCAAGCAATTATTTGAAAATAAGCAACATGGAGAATCATTTGTGAAGTAAAACAAGATTTGTGTGAAGTGATGGAAAAGCAGAATTTTAAGAAGTGGATATTGTAATCCATAAGTGGTATTAAGACATATGTAGATCACCTGATTTAAAAGAACATGAAAGTACACATCTAACATTAAAAAAAAATGGGTATCCTATATTTGAGACTAACATGATGCATGACAGTAAGCATATTGTATGCCCCAATGTAATAAATGTAATAAAATGGTGGTCCTTCACAAATGCACGAAGAACTCACAAAAAGGTGTCTATTGGAGACACTACAAGCATGACCCTTGAAAGGGTATAAATGAAAGAACACTTAAAAAATAAATAATATTTTACTCATACACAAAATGCTTAAGAAGCATTGATGTTTACAAAGGAGGGGATCACCCCTATTTATACAAGAAGGAAGAGAGCTTGGAAGAGCTCTTCCAATAGAGTCGTTGGACCTAGTCCAACGGCTCTATTTCTAGCCATTGGACTAGGTCCAACGACTAGTGGTTTAGTCAAGATCTAAATAGATCTTGTCTATGTAGTTCAAATTGAACTACAAAAAGAAAAAGAAGAAAAAGAATAAAAGAAAAGAAAAAGAAAAGAAAATAAATATATATTATATTATCATTTTATTATTATATATAAATATATATATTACATGTTTACATTTTAACAATAAAAAAAAAATATTTTTTTATAATACATATTCTATACTGTCTAGTAACACATTTAAGTAAACATTATAAGATATGATGATTCTTTTTATCAAATAAAAATCTAATAAATCTATGCAACATCTAATTGAGAAATTCCAACTCCTATGCCAAAGAATCATTATTTACAGTAATAGGAGTTGTAATTCCTAACTGTTCCTATTCATTTGGAAGTGTGTTGCTTCTTACTTCTAAATTTTTTTACAGGAAGTGGGCTTCCTACTCTGCCTAGGTGCTTCCTATAACACTAGCTTAGACAACTGAAAGATCTATATTAGTATGGGAAGCACATGATAGTCAACCTCAGTGTTGGAAAAAATCTTAAGTTACACAGAACAACTCCTAGACATCTGGACATGTTTTTAATTCATAGGACAAAACCATCAAAACTTGAGTAACAAGGACACCACTATTTGATGAGTGAATACTGAATACCCTAGATCAGTAATCCACATATTTATAAAACCTTATTATAGTCTTCAAGGATATAACCCAAATAGTTTCTCACAAAAGACCTATTAAAACTGCCTCCAATGTTCCAATTGTTTAAGCAGCATTTCTTTGTTGTTTCACTTTTATGTTATTGAAAAGCAACTTAAATTAAAAACTGATAATATGACTCTCAACTACTCGTGTCTGGAACAAAAGGCAATTGCATTGATATTGACTAACCTTTTCTGTATCAAAAGAATAAGCAAAAGTAGCTAACTGACAGGTGTCTGAAAAAAGATTTGATATGACTATGCAACCTTATAGCTGTACAAATTAAATCCTTATTTGAACATCCATGAACAATAAATTTAAAAAATTAACAAAAGTTGGTCAATTATATCTTTATTATGATCAATGTTGTTAAAAATGTGCCTCAAGGCGCAAAAGGCACGCCTCGCCTTGGGGCTCTAGCCTAAGGTGTAATTGCCCTGAGGCATACGCCTCATACGTTATGAGGCATGCGCCTCAGGGCGAGGCGCACCTCATATATATTGGGTCAAATGGGGGTACCTCATATATATCGGGTCAAATGGGGGTCAAAGCCCCCATTTGACCCAATTTTGGGGGTAAATAGCCCTGCGCTTTCGTCTCTCGGTCTCCCTATCCCTCCTCTATCATCTCTCTCTTTTGCAGTCTCTCTGCCGAGAAGAAGAAGAAGAGGAGGAGGCTGACAGGTACACTCACTCTCTTGCTCATCTTTCTCTCTCTCTTCTCTCTCTCTCTCTCATCTTTCTCTCTCTCTCTCTCTCTCTCTCTCTCTCTCTCTCTCTCTCTCTCTTTGTTTGTCTCTCTCTCTCTCGTCCCATTCTTCTTCTTCTTTTTGAAAGGCAAGCTAGACTGCTAGAGTTAGTCAGACCCCTACCAGTTATACAATTATACCATTGGGTTTTGAACTTGCAATGCCCCAACATAAGGTGATGTGCACTAGCTGCTCCTACCAGACAAGCGGAGCCCCTATTGGTTAGAGATGGATCTTTCCTTATAAACTATTTTTGGCCGCTTTCTAAACATATTCATGATTGCCTTTGATTTTAGCCTCCCTTACTTTAATGCTTTCTTTGTTAGCAATACATTCTAAAAGTTTACTACACTATACCAAATTGCAATTTTTGTGGGTTCATTTGAAGTTTGATTTTTTTTTCATTGACAATCAAAACCTTGTCAAATTATACAGATAGCCATCCTATATTTTTGGATTTAAGTATGGTATCATAACATTATCTTTTAATTAATCATAAGCTTAATCGTATCATAAATATGGCCATTTTGTATGTCACTTTTTCATTCTTCAATTCAAAAGGCATCACTATATAACAATAGGTGCCCTAAGTAAGAAGTCATAATTATGGTTCTCAGCTATTGCATTTTTGTTTATATTTGAATTTATTTGGTTTTATTTGAATATCAAAATAATGCTATTTTTTGTTGTTTAATGTACAATCAATATCGGCAACAGGGAGTCATTCTTTGATGCGACTGCATTAAGATCCCAATTTTTTTCTGTTAAAACTCATTGTAATATATGTTGAATATGAATTTGAATTCATTGGATTATATAAAGCATTGACTTAATTTTTTTTAAGGGTGCCATGTGACTCTTTGAGTTTGTATATATTCCTGTGTTAATATATATTTTCTTATATGCATTTTTGCAGTTGAACAATAGGAAAAGATGTAGGATGAGATCATGGAGCTAAAGTTCTAAATCCCAGTAAAGATCTCAAACTCACAGGACATGTAATTTGCAATTATTGTTATAAAGAGACTACATGAGGCATTAACAGGTTGAAACATCACTTAGCTGACACGAAACATGGTGCAAGCTTGTGCGAAGATGTTCCACCTGATGTGAAAAGGTTTTTTCAAAATCATCTAAGGGATCAGAAGTAAAGAAAACAAAAGGAGAAACAAAACAAGTTAGAAATTGAGATGAGTGCTTATTTTGGATCATCAAAAGGTAATAATGTGAACAAAGAAGCCAATGGATCATGAAGTGTTGCAAAAACAAGTACAGTTGGTCCCATGAACCTCTATGTGAATAAAGAAGCACAACAAACCACAATAAACAATGCATTCAAAAAGGATGAGAGAAAAAACATATGTTGTGTCATTGGTAGATTTTTTTATTTCAATGTCCTATCATTTAATCTTTGTAACAGTCCATATTTTAGTCAAATGGTAGAAGTTATTGCAAATTATGGGTGAGAGTCCAAACCACCTTCTTACTATGAGATCAGAAGATGGATTTTGAAGGATGAGGTAGATTGTACTCAACTTCAACCTGAAGTTATGAGTAGTTTTTATGCTTTTGTTGAAAAATTGATTTTTGATGCAAATATTCAATTGAAAATTACAACACAAATCGATGCATTTAAAAAGGCAACGGGGTTGTTTGGTAGAAAGGCAATCGTTACAACAAGGAAATTAAAAAGTCCTGGTAAGTTTGCAATTATGTTGTTATTTATTAATATTTTGTTTATGTTTTATTTTTTTTTGTTAATTATGACATTCTTAATGTTTTTATTATTTTTTATTGTTTTATTTGAATGCAGTTGATTGGTGGAGTTAATTTGGGCACAAAAATCCTGAATTGATGAATTTTGTAATTCGATTTCTAAGTTTGACGTGTAGTGCATCAGACTGTGAGAGAAATTGAAGTACCTTCACATTGGTTTGTGATTTTGTATTTTGTTTTTGAAATACATTTGTATAAGTTTAATTATTTTATAATTGATTATCAAAGATTTGAAATTATAGGTGCATACAAAACAAAGGAATAGACTTGAACAAGAGAAGATAAATGCATTGGTTTTTGTCATATACAGTATGAAATTAATGGAGAGAAATATGAGGAGGAGGGCTACCAAAGACCCTATATGTCTAAATCATACACACTCAGACGATGAGTGGATTGTGGAGAAGGAAGATCAAGTATTGCCTAGCGATCCCAATTAGTTGAAGGATTCATGGTTGGACCCGAACTTCAATATAAACACCATTGAGAATGTGCCTATTGAAAAAGTCACTTCACATCATGATTCACAAAGTGGTTCTAGGCAAGACCGGTCTTTAAGAGATCTAGGTAAAACTATATTTTTTTTACCTTGCTATGAATATAAATATATTTTTTTAATTAGATACAATACATATTTAATATATGATCTTTTACTGAATGAAAAAGAAAAGCAAAAAAAGTGACTAAGGATGTGGAAAAAGAAAGTGCATATAATGAAGGGTCATAGTGATGCAGAGCAGACTCGGGTCCGGTCCCTACAGAATGACCCAAGAGGTGGACTGGATTTGCACAAATGGAATCGATGATCGGATCCAAGTGGTGGATCGGATCGGATCCAAGTAGTGGATCTGATCCAGTTCACTGAACTGAGGCACGGAGATGTCCTGTTCGTACCTACCTCGGGCGAGCACGAAGGGCACGAGTCAGACGCCCCAGATCCAGTAGCAATCAGCATTTGGATCGGGTCCAAGGACTGGAGCAGAGAACCAGATCCAGCCCGGCATTATTGATACTCTGTCTAGGGTTTCGTGGAGGACAGATTGGAATTAACGCAGCCTCTCTTTTCTTTTTGTTGGTTCCTGTAGTTTTTCTTTCTTTTCAGCAGCCTTTATCATTCCCTTTCTTTATTTTATTTGTAGCCTTTCTTCTGACAGCTTTCCCTTTGTAGCAGCCTTTTCCCTTCTTTGTTTTCCGTTTCCTAGTTTAAATACTTTAGGTTGTTTTGCATTGTCTTTGGTGGTATTATCACTTTGTGTTGTTTTCTTCTACCAGTCTGAATACTTATTTACTGTTTTGTCAGTCGTACGTGAGTATTGATTTATTTCAGCCCAGTGTTGTTGCTTTCCAGATCTACGACTTCTTGTCTTCTACTAGTGGGTCGTTTTCTTGTAATCGTTACCAGATTCTTAAATAAAACTATTGATATGTGGACCGAGCCTTCTGTTACTTCACACTGTCACTGCAATATTGATATCCCATGATTGCAACATGGGAGGAGCCTCCAACGTCAGTCCAGCAACCCAGGAATGTCGATCCTTTCACTACACTAACAATCTTCAACGTCTACACCCTGTGTGAAGGTTGTGGTTCGGGTTCCCTCGCTGCACCAAAGTGTTGACCTGATTTCCGTGTCTTCCACATCTGCCATTGAGTTGTTGTGGTTGTACACTTGAGCACAGGAAAAGCAGCCCCCTCGTTGCCAGCCACTTTCGTTGTGTCACGTGCAATCCGATCTCTTCACTGCAGCACGTCGACGCCCATTAACGTAAAAACTTCGAGGCCCTCTCGCTGCATCAAATAGTATCAGAGCTCAGCCCCTCCTCCTTCGTCAACGACATAACGCAAGGGGCGAGGAACGATCCTACGAACGGAAAGCCGCGAGAGGAGATCATGAAGCGGATGCTCGACATGGTGACGAAGATGCAAGAAGATATGCTACACCTAGAAAATGAGGTAGCTGGTCTGTCGGAGCGTATGGATGGAGTCAAAGATCGGCTTGCTGTCCTAGAATCGATAGTGGAGACGCACCCAACGTCCACGTTGAAAATGAGTGGTGGATTGGGCGTCGATGTGGTTGGCCACCCGAGTGCGGTGACAGTCGACCCATGCCCAGCGAACCTCCAACTGTCGAGCGTGCCATCAAAGTCCATCGAAGCGAGCCTGCACAGGGATGTCCGATGCACGATGCTCCAGCAAGAGGCATATGCAATGTTTGATAACCAGTTTGAGAGTCGCCTTTTGCATCAGAAATTGTTTCAACCATTCAATGACCAGCAGCAACGACAATTGCAAGAGGGTAATGAGCCATTTCATCATGCAAGTAGTCAACAACCACAATTGTCCTTTTTGTTTTCCTTATGCCAAAAGCCTCTGTCTGCATATTCAAGTGATCTTGCGATGGCTGAGGGCCATGTTGACATGTTCGTCATGCAATTTACTACTTCTAGGTTCCAGAATCCTATGCTAAGTGGTTATGGTTGTCTTGTAAACTCACCAGGAATTCTTCAAAATTCGAGACTTGACCCACCTGACCAAACATTTATGAAGGTTTACGAATCTGGTTGTGTTGGGCGATCACTAGACATTACTCAATTTAGCAGCTACCATGAGCTTTTGACTTCGTTTGGGATTGCTTTTGGGAACAAGATCCTGGATGGGTATTCCTCTATGAACGGTGAGCAGAGCCACTATGCAGCCGGGGCAGCTATAGTGAAGTTTTCAGAAGGTGGTCCGGTTTTTTGTAAGCATGCTTGTATTGTTGGTATTCTAGCCAAACCCTTAAGACCGCGTGCTGGAGGGACAGAAATTCAGCCTGTGCCTCCATGGGGTGACATAGCAGATAGCACAAACGGACAATTTCAAAACAAATCTACAAGCTTTGATTTGGAGTCGTCTAGGAATATAGATACATGTTGCCTATCATCAATGTGTCTGATTTATATACATATCGTGGTGACAACAAGTCGTCAGAGCCAACTTCTTCCCAACCAGGGGAGAATGATGCAGAGCAGACTCGGGTCCGGTCCCTATAGAATGACCCAAGAGGTGGACTGGATTTGCACAAATGGAATCGATGATCGGATCCAAGTGGTGGATCGGATCGGATCGGATCCAAGTAGTGGATCTGATCCAGTTCACTGAACCGAGGCACGGAGATGTCCTGTTCGTACCTACCTCGGGCGAGCACGAAGGGCACGAGTCAGACGCCCCAGATCCAGTAGCAATCAGCATTTGGATCAGGTCCAAGGACTGGAGCCAAGAACCAGATCCAGCCCGACATTATTAATACCCTGTCTAGGGTTTCGTGGAGGACAGATTGGAATTAACGCAGCCTCTCTTTTCTTTTTGTTGGTTCCTGTAGTTTTTCTTTCTTTTCAGCAGCCTTTATCATTCCCTTTTTTTATTTCTTTATTTTATTTGTAGCCTTTCTTCTGACAATTTTCCCTTTGTAGCAGTTTTTTCCCTTCTTTGTTTTCCCTAACCTAGTTTAAATACTTTAGGCTGTTTTGCATTGTCGTTGGTGGTATTATCACTTTGTGTTGTTTTCTTCTACCAGTCTAAATACTTATTTACTGTTTTGTCAGTCGTACGTGAGTATTGATTTGTTTCAGCCCAGTGTTGTTGCTTTCCAGATCTACGACTTCTTGTCTTCTACTAGTGGGTCGTTTTCTTGTAATCGTTACCAAATTCTTAAATAAAACTATTGATATGTGAACCGAGCTTTCTGTTACTTCACACTGTCACTGCAATATTGATATCCCATGATCGCAACATGGGAGGAGCCTCCAACGTCAGTCCAGCAACCCGGGAACGCTGATCCTTTCACTACACTAACAATCTTCAACGTCTACACCCTGCGTGAAGGTTGTGGTTCGGGTTCCCTCGCTGCACCAAAGTGTTGACCTGATTTCCGTGTCTTCCACATCTGCCATTGAGTTGTTGTGGTTGTACACTTGAGCACAGGAAGAGCAGCCCCCTCATTGCCAGCCACTTTCGTTGTGTCACGTGCAATCCGATCTCTTCACTGCAGCACGTCGGCGCCCATTAACGTAAAAACTTCGAGGCCCTCTCGCTGCATCACATAGAATGAGGATGAAGGATAACCTGTTTATATGGATTCTTTAGATGATGACATTGAAGACTTGGATATTGATGATGACGAGACACAAGAAGAGCCTAGGCCCTAATTCATATCATAGGACTATGACATTTATATATTTTTTTGAGTCTTTCATTTGCACTTGTGAATGTTAACACTCTCATTTTGAAGAGTTTTGAACAAATATATTAACATTTGGTTGTTAGTGCCAATATGTATTTTCTAATGATGACATGATGTCGTTAATGCCAATATGCATTTAGTTGTTAATGTTAATTTTTTATTGAATGAATACTCATATTTTATTTCTTAGATACTTATGTAGATCAAGTTGTTGCATTAATGTTAGTTTTACATGTTAATCTCATATTTTTCAGTATTTATTTGAGATTTTTTATTTCTTGTTGGTTGTTGCTTCATCAATAAAGCATTTTTTTATTTATTTGTAATTTTAGATATTTTTTTATAGTTTTTTTAAGTTTTCAAAAAAAAATTGAGGCTTACACTTTACGCCTCACCTCAATTTTTGGTGGAACGCCTCCCTTCGCCTCAACGCTTTTCACAACATTGATTATGATTCCATATAAACAATGGAACCAACTTGACTGTCATGAGAGAATTTAAAGTGGAAATTTGGAGCTGATCAGAGCCACCAAAGTAGATATTATCTTGCCATTAAGTATGCCATAGCTACCAAAATAACAGCAGTGATGTGATACTCATTACAGGATGGATATTTGTTCTATTGTAATGAGGAAGGTGAAATTTGTAAAATATTCCTACTACAACTTAAAAGCATTGACGTGGTTTGGTACAGATTATAGAGTGGATGTTTCTACTATTAGCTTTGGAATAGAAAATGAAAGAAAGATACTTGTACTGCAAAAATATTGATTTTGCAGTGGAAAGATGATTCTTGAGACTAGTCAAAAGTAATAAATATAATTTGAGAACGATTAGCTTTGGAGATTCCATCAAGCTCATACAAGTTATATTACAGAAATTATTGTACAGGATCAAGGGAGTGCAACAAGAAATGGAGCATGGCAGATTTAAAAGGCAGATTTCACAAGATTTAAATTCTAATACACCGACGCAGCTGGCAGCTAATATAGCCCATGCAAAACAAAGGGAACCATTGTAGAATCTTACCGTCATATCCATTTGTGCTGACTGCCTCTGGAAATCTTGCATAACCTTCATCTGCTTTGCAGGTGCTAATTGCTGCAAAACAAAACACACGCACAGACAACCATCAAGAGTGGAGAATGATCCAAAAATCAGACAAGAACTTGACTGACATGCCCCAGATCTAATCCACAATAAACAAACATTGCGAACAAAAGAAACCCACTTCGCTAAGCTCTTTATAGGAAGTTAACTTCATTCAGGAAAAAAATAGAAAGTTGACAAGAAATTGGCATTATTAGTAATTGCATACTTTATTCATGGATGTCATTGCTTTGGTTGCACCTTTCATGCCAGCAGCAACTGAAGTGGTGGCATACATTGCCTGCAAGTGGTAAAATCCTATGCGATAAGGAAACAGGTTCCTGTAAAACTTGAAAAAATAACAGAATAATGCAATAAGTGAACAGTTGAGTTGTTTGCACTTGAGTGTGGGTTGCAATCCCTCTCATCTGTGCACGGCTTCCTTGCAAAGCGGCAATTTGTTGTCTCAGCCTTACGAGCTGTCGAGCCAAAACTTTAGTTGCAGCCTACAGATTGCACAAAATACATCCTTCTCAAACAACAAAACCAGACAGAAAACTCCTTATTCAGAATAGATTGTGAAATACAGATAAAATGATGGATGCTAAGCCAGAGAAATCTGTACCGATGCAAAAATATAGTTCCACTTGACAAAAGACTAGAAACGAGCAACCAAATTCCAGACAAACAGAATTATCAAGTTGGTATACATAACGGATGCTAGTTCAAAGTTTAAATAATCGAAACAACATAATTAGAGAAGCCTCGCCTCATTCCCGGTCTTAGCTGTCCGCTTTATCTCTGTAACGAGCTTTTTCTCCTGCCAACATCCAGCACTGAATTAGCTACAAAACAAAACCAAATCTTGAAGAAGATTTTCTCTTTTTTTTTATATCATAACGTACTTCTAATTGTAACCCTGCAATCTCCCTCTCAATACCTGAAACAGAACAAAGAAATCCTAAGAGAAAAAACATAATTTTGTTTTGATAGTCAAGTTTGACGATCAATTACCAGAAACACAGTCCAAATTCCAACAAGAAGAAAAAGAAGAGAAAAGAAAAAATATTGGTGGACAAATCCCACGACCATGTGAGGTTGTAAAACACTTGAAGAACTAAAGAAAACGATCATTCTTCTTTAAATATCACAATTTAAGTACAATCCACGAAAACTATTGACACTGAAAGACAAGATAACTGTTACAATAGTTGTAAATAAGAAAATCAAAATCCATCGAATAACTCTAAATTATGGTAATCAGAGATCAGCAGAAACCCTAATTATTTAATATCCACAGATCGTCAATTCAACTATAATCTTGAAATTTTTAAAAAAATGCAAAAGAATAAAACTAAAATTCTTCGTAATTCATCTGTAATTATAAAATTCTGAAGAAATTCTTACCTCTCGTGGCGACCGCCATCTCTCTCTTGCTAGCACGCAACGCATCTGCAATCGAACATAGAATTCAAACAAAAAATAACGAAAAGTCTAAACTAACTAATCGCGAAAAAGTTAGAAATTCAATAAGATCGAATAAGAGAAAAAGACATAAATCAAGATTGAAATTATAAATGAAAATAATAATAAAAGTAACGGAAAAGAAAATTTGATGGAGAACAGCATCAATCAACAGAATTATAAACCAATCGAACAAAACAATAAAAAGAAGTTGGAGTCTTGAACTTGATCTTATGATGAAACAGAGAGACAAAAATCACGGAAAATTTAAAGACCTTTCGTCGTCGGCTTTTTCCCGAAAATATTCATCGTCGATCCTGAAAGAATCAACTGAACAAAGAAAAATGAGAAAACTTTTGGCTAAATATCAGGAATTCCGATCACCGATTGGAGAAAAAAACTAGGGTTCCTCGATCGAGATCGGAGCTTGAACCGATCGCAACGTATCGGGGTGTATGCCTCGGTTTTGACTTGGTGGACATCGGGGTAGGCTCCGCTGGGTTCGAACCAACCGAATCCCGGCCTAGCTTAAGCCTGACAAAAACCTAGGCCGAGCTTTCAGCAGGCCTAGGTCTGTGTTGAGCCTGTCGGGCCCTTAGGTCATGTTTGATGGCTTGTTCAGGTTTGGACAAAATGAACAAAAAGAACTAAGCAGAACATTGGTTTTGTTCATTATGTAACAATTGTTCTAAGTTCAAGGTTTGTTTGGATTACCTAGATGCATGTCTATTGTTTGATGACGATGTGCAGACAACTTGGATAATCATGGATAATGGGTCAAATTATTTTGTTTTGGATCGTATGACCTAATTTGTACATCATTTTACATGTTTTAACAAGTTCATTATGGTTTTTTGACCGAATATAGATCCAATTACGAAATTATATTTAAAAATTGTGAATGGATTTTTGCCCTAAATATGGATCTCAAATGAGATTTTTGCCTTGAATATGGATTTTTGCTCTAAATATGGATCTCAAATTGGATTTTTGCCTCAAATATGGATCTCGAATTAGATTTTTGCCTTGAATCTAGATCTTGAATGAGATTTTTGCCCCGAATATGGATTTTTACTCTAAATATGGATCTCAATTTGTATTTTTGTCTCGAATATACATCTCAAATTGGATTTTTGCCCCAAATATAGATCTTGAATGAGATTTTTGTCCCAAATATGGATTTTTGCTCTAAATATAAATCTCAAATTGGATTTTGGCCTCGAATATAGAACTTGAATTAGATTTTTTCCCCAAATATGAATCTCAAATTTGATATTTGCCCCGAATATAAATCTCAAATTGGATTTTGCCCTGAATATGGATATCAAATTGGTATTTTGCCCCAAATAGGGTTTTTCAAAAACTATTATACATTGTGCTCATTTATCAAACAAAAAAGGTGAAGAAGATTTTTACAAGAACATTTTTGGATTACCTCAAAGTCTTAAAAATAGTAAAGAAGATTGAAAGAATCTTTCAATTCATAGTATTTGTGGAGGCACCCGCAAGGTTCTTGTTAGTTGTTTTATCCTTTTGTCCCAATGGGTTGACCAAAATTAGCTTAAAACTCTTTTGGGGATATATCCTTTATGCATATGCATTTGTCTTTATATTTTGCAGTTCCACTCATGATTTAAAAATAGAAATAGTGTGTGATCTTTGCCATCATATTCAAGAAGAATTAGACATGTAATTTAGATCAACTTAGCATTGACAATTTAGATCATTTAGTGAAAGAGCAGTATTAATAAAGATGTATTACTTCATGAAAAGGTCCAATTGGAAGCCTGAGACTTGTTCTAATATGGAGTAATTTTACCATCAAACTATTTTATATCCCATTATAAGCATCATTAAGTTGAAAGGTTTCAATCCTTGTCTCAAAAGTTCATTTTCATGAAAAAAAAATAGAAATATTTGAGGTTAAATGCACATGAAAGTAGCATCAATTGAATTATTAACAAAAAAATAAAGCTCAAAGATGTAAAACTTATTACCATGCACTTAGCTGATAGCATGATCAGTTTGCTGATCAAAATACATAACAGAAAGCAACACAGAGATGTAGTTTGTTGCAGCTGTCAACAAATATCACAATGTCAACTTTGAAATCAACAGGATATGATTATCTCCAACCTGACTTGATCAAACATAAACTCTATGCTTCCAAATCATTGTGATGAGCTAGACCGAGCATCTCTGCAATTTCATAAATGAACTGTATTTACCTCTACATAACAAGATCATGAGAAGTCTAGGTTAGTTGCAACCACCATCTACATTAGCACCTCATTTGCTTTTGTCTTTTCTTTTTTTTCATTCAACTACCCATTAATGTTTGCTCTTATAATTCTCCTACTAACTAATGTACAGTCTTTAGTCTTTTATATCCGCTCAAAATACCAATATGGAGGGGTATGTTAAGGAATTTTAACAAATTCTCTTCAGAATCTTCCTGAAGGCACTAAACCAAGGATTCCATAAACATTCTAATGTTCTCAGAATCATGCTCATATTCGACATACCTTTGTGGCTTAAACAGTCGGGAAAATTCAGTTGTCTACCTGCTCTTATGAACCTTTTCTTTGGTCAATTTTTCAAAGATCTTTTCACATTCTAGATACGGATTGATAAAGAAGAATTTGTGCCTGCTAAGTTTCACCCAAAACCTTCAATCCCACCTCAACAACAAGCCCACCTTGTGACCTCAACCATTGAATGACCCTGTATCTGGGAACAATCTGTTTCTCAAGATTCACACCCAGTACTCTGGAACTTCAATCAGGGCACTGATTGGGAATCTGATTTCCACATCTGCTAAATCACAAATGAGAATTCTAGGCTCTCTCCACAACACTTGAATGCATCTCTATGATTCAACCCGTGTCAACCAAGGCAACCTACATTTCAAATTCTTCAACAGATTCACACATCTACCCAATTCCCCCCTGCTTCAATCCAAAAAAATTGTGGGTTGTTGACAGTGTCTTCTTAATCTCAAGAAAACCAAAACCCAATTCCCTAAACTCTGAAACTAGAGGTTTTAACCTGTCCTCCACCCCCAATTCAAGAACCCCTGGGAGATTGTCGATAATGCGATCAATTTCTTCGCTTCTAAATCCAATTTCCTTTAAATAATTGATCCTCGATGCAATCTGTCGTGCACCCAATTTGAACAATTTTGAGAAATCCATCAAAATCCTTGTTATGGCTTCGTCTCCCATGCTGACATCCCTCATAACCCCCACTCTTGGTTCCAATTCCAACCGTCGATGCAAGAAAACCAAACGCCCCTCCACCGACCGCCGCCCAGAGAAAGCTCATCCCTCGACCTGGTTGCCACCCCTTCGCCAGCCACTGCTGAGAGAGAGTGCACCGCCCCTTTGGCCGCTACACAGGAGAGAGAGAATGTCGAGCATCCGAGAGATGGTTCGGCATGCCCGCTACACAGAAGAAACCCTTCTGGAGGAGCGACTTCCTCTGAAGACGCCCTTGCAGGAGGAGCAGGTGGTGCCTGAGACCGAAGAGCTCATGGGCGCGCCCGTCGAGAAATTTTTGTTCTCCTCGTCCCTGTTACTTTTGTAACAAGGGGGAGGGTGGAATGAAAAAACCACGTATATATGGACATGGTGGAGGCGCAGAACGCCGTCCACCGCGTCCAACATTTGTTAGAAAAGGTTGTTCTCAGCGAGATTTTCGTCCAAATCACGCTGGGAACGACGCATCAAACATTCCCTTACGGCCTCAATCCTCCAGGTTCGAGCAACATGGTCATGCCAAGTACTGCAAGTAGGGGTGCAAATGGGTCGGATTCTTCCCAGATCCTACCATATCTAAATCCAAATATGAAATGCAACCAGTAGATTTCAATCCAAATTTAGTGTGGCTATAATCTTTTACACATTTAGATGAAGCGGATTTGTTCATGCTATCGGTAGAGTTTGTAAGACCACGACTAATCCTTAAAGGGAAGGGAATGAACAAAAAAAACAGCATGTCGTACTACAATGCTTCAGATTCAGGCATATGGGCCGAAGTTCTAGCATGAGTTTATCTTTTTTTTTTACTAAGAGAAATTGTAATACATGATAATTTTTTGAAAATTTTGGGCAGATATAAATATTGAATGTAAGAGATATTTTTTATGATCCATTTATGATTTTTGAATGCACGATTGCCACCGCATCAAAATTTCAAAAAGAATGAAAGTGATTTCACCAAAATTCGAGTCTTCACGAAACATGTTTTACAAATTTAGGGACACATTGGTAAATTTTACCCAAATAAGGGCATAATTGGAAGTTGCAAATATTTGAGGGTATTTCTGGAATAAAAAAATAAACAAGATTATAATTATATTTATTTATTATCATACTTTGATTTAATTAAATTTTTTTTTAATAGTTAAGATAACCAAACTAATCTAACTAACTAGTTAAGTTACATTAACTAAAGAGTAACCTAAACTAGCTAGTTACGTAAGGGGGAACTGAATCTGAATCTGTACCAGATCCAATCCCCAACACCCCCATCGTACCTTGTTGTTTTTACCCTTTCATGTGAATGGGTAGGGGTTGCCGCTTGGCAACACCCTACAGACTACCACCCATCTTCCACTATTTAAGGCCCCTCCTCCTTTGTCCTTCAGCCATCATCGAGTCTCACTTGAATTCAACGAGTTCTCTCGCTCCACATCTCACCTCACTTCTTCACCTCCTTGTTTTTACTTTCCTTTCTCATAGTGATGGTTACACCACCACCTGCAACCACCTTCACACCAGCCATCACCCATTGGCCGACTGCCACCTTCCAGCCCACCTTGAACCACCTCGGTGCAGACTGCCTTCCACCCGAGCCTAGCCTTCCACGGAGCCCACCTAGTGCCACCATCCTTCATCTTCCTACTTATCACCACCATCCTCACTATTGGTGCTGCTACTGACCAGACCACCCTCCTTGTGTTGAGCTCACCTTAGCATAACCTCCCTGCAATCGACCACAGTTTGGTCTGAACTCCTGTGAACACCCCAAATTTTTCAAAAAAAATCAAAAAAATTTGTTTTGCCCCTGACTCCATCTTCTGAATAATTGGGTCAACTTTTGATCAATTTTCATTCATTTCTCGGATTCATTGGTTGAAGATCCAAAATCCAAATTCAATTTTCATATTTGACCCAATCTCAAATCCAAATCTGATATCTGAATCCAATTTTGAGCCTGGATCTTCTATTTTTCAAAAATTCAAAAAAATCAATTTTCTATATTTTCTTAGGTATTTTATTTGGATCCAATCTCAATTCAAGATCCAAACTCAATATTTTATCAAAATCTTGGATCCAGACCCATTTCTGAAACCTAATTTCTGAAATTTTACCTTGTGTTTTCACAAAATCTTTTTTTGTAAAAACCTCAATTTTCCAAAACAAATATTTTACAAAAATACTCCAAAAAACCTCGTTTAGACCCCATTTCCTAAAAAAACCTCGTATTTCCCTCTTATTTTTAGAATCTCTACAAAATATAAAAAGATTTTAAAAAATATAGCTTTTACACTATTTTGAAAAAACTTGTAAATCACAACCTTATTTCTAAAAAATTTAAAAAATGAGGGACCACTTTTGTAAAAAAAACCCAATGACCTTCTGTTATAAGAAGAGCCGCAGGGGTCGATCAAAATTCATTCGTTCTCACCTCTCCATTTACTATCTCATCACTCTTCACCCCTCTATTTGCCCATTTGCCTTCTTCTTCCTCTCTATCCTTCTTGTATTTCCCTTGTCTTCTCCCTGGTGCCTTCCCTCTAAGCGACCGAAGGAATCCCAATTTTAGTATAAGGCCATGGTAAGTATCCTTCCTCTTCTCTCTTTTCCTTTGTTTTCCTGGTTTTTCCCATTTTTTTATTAAAGCACCCAAGTAGGGTCGATTTGCATATAGCAAGATCGATCCACACATGTGCAACATCATTGGAATTCTCATATTCCAACATTTTCCGGTTGTCTTTGCAATTCTATGTGATTTTCATGCTTTGATTCTTCGTTTTTACATTTTGATGTTGCATTCTATATTCTTAATTCAGTTTGAGACTTGCATATGTTCATGTTATTATCCTGTATTCATCTGTTCTTTTGTTTACTTTTTTATTTTTGTTGCATCGCATAACAACATTGTGGTTCATTTACTCATCTATATTTCATTCAGATGTTTTGTTTCATTTCTTTTAACATCATCATTTCCATTGGATTCGATCCAGGATTAGGATCATATCTTTTGTGGTGTTCGATTCCACTAACCATGTAATCATCCACGTCTATCTGAATCAGCAGCTCACATCGGATCACCTGCGATTCCAAGTTTGCAGGTGGTCATTGATGTTCTTTTGCTAAAATCATACTACATCCCCTACATAACTTGTTCATTGCATACTGTCATAGCATCGTAAGTCCAACCCAGATCTTGCTTCATTTTAATTTCCTCTTCATATTTTGATTTCTTGTTTCCCCCTAATGCACAGTGACATTTTAATCATCGGTTTGTATTTTGGATTCCTCTTTTGGTTCGATTTTCTGTACGCATTTTTTTCTGATTGTCGATCTCTTATTCTGCTTTGAGTATATATTGATTTTGATTATCCGTTGTGTCCTGATTTCTTAAGTTCACCTTGATTTCCAATCTGCAACTACATTGTTCACGGCATGTTTGTTTATCATTCATATGGGTCACACAGACCCCATGTCATTTTCTTAAGTTCACCTTGATTTCCAATCTGCATCTACATTGTTCACGACATGTTTGTTTATCATTCGTATGAGTCACACAGACCCCATGTCGTCATCTGATTTAGTGTTAGCCCAGCATTTTATCATTTTATTAGTTAATTCACTTGTTATCAGTTAGCATATCATTTGCATGTCATACTTAATTTCTGCATCTCATTATGTATATCAATCTCATTCTCAACATAGTATATTACAAAGCTTCATTTCATGAATCATGCATTTCTGCCCATCATCATTGGCACTCATTTGTTGTGTGTCTTGTATTGCATTTGTGTCGTTAGTGCTCCTGCATACGTCAGCATTCCCTATGCTCTACGGCATCCTCTTCTCCTGTATGTTCTGTAAATCTTTTGATATGCAATTGTGGGGAACAGACTGGATGCCCCTGCTCTCAATGCCATAGTTGCCATCACTGCTGGTACAATTCTCATAGGCTTAGGTACCAAGTCTGATAGACTAACAGGGGTTAGCAGGAAACATTATGTCCTAGATTTTATATGGGACATCCACGGGTCTGTCCTTCATGGCTTAATCTTCACCCTTTTAGAATTATCATCGGTGAAAATGCTCGGAATAGATCCTCTCATGTGGAACTGGAACGACAGATAATTGTTCCACTGTTTTCTTTTGTGTTCACCATAATTCAGGCTGGTCGTGAACACAGTTTTTTGTGCAACGAGATTAGAAGCTAGTAGTTTCCAAGCCAAGTGCCCCACATTTCCTGCTGCGTGAACAAAAAGAACTGTATCGGTATCCAGGTGGTATATATTGCATGTTTAAACATATTTGATGGCATTCTATTATTTAAGAGGTAGATGGACCTATAAGCCCAATATTATTGAAGATGCACGTCTCTACATTTTAAGTGAGGCATGTCGTGCCTTGTGGGTGGCATTGTCTCCCACATCTTCGTTCATATCAATTTCCAAAAACCTTTTTGTTACTCTCAACATTTTGTGCCTAAACTTCTTAAGTTCTCATAGTAATGTTATTTATCAATATGTTATTAACTATTTCGTGCCTAATCTGATGTTGCGCTAAGAATTCTGCGATCCTGTTTGAATCATTTAGAAGAACAAGGTATCGCTCAATCTTGTTTGTTATAATTCATTTACGAGTACTCCTTGTAACATGGGTTGTGCATTGGAGATCCTGAAGTTATATCTACATGGTGGAAGAAGGCATTTTCCAGATAGTCTTAGCTATAATGCACTATTCAGTGGACTCACAGCATGTCACTTGAGGCTATTATAGTGCACTGATGTATATATATATATATATATATATATATATATATATATATATATATATATATATATATATATATATATATATATTTACAACACATCACTAAAGGTTTTCACAACACTTCATTGTCTCACTGTTTTCCTGCAGTGATGCAACACCCTACACTTCTTCACAGCATTTAACTCCCTCTCTTCTCATCATTTATGCACCTACCATCTTCAACACAGCAATACCTGTTGCACATTCATTTAGGCACCACTATTGCGCCTACCACTTCACCTTTGCACTCTTGCGATTGTCTTTTCCTGCATCATTTACAACCTCCTTTGCAACACTTTCATAAGCACCTCCCACACTTAGACATACAATCAGCCACCTGCATCTTTGCATTTTCGCATAATACTCCATCCCTGTTGCACCTGTGCACATCACTATGCTACACTCACCTGGCACACCTGCTGCACCTATGCACAACACTATCCTATACATCACCTGTGCATTTTCACACCAACACTTGTGCCCTTGCACAACCCATACCTTACCATTTTCACAGTATCACCTATACATTTGTAGCCTTTTGCATATGAACTTTGCATCTTTCTATCACCACTACACTGACACTCCATATAGCACCAACCATATCCTTGCTTCACCTGCATCCACACCCTTGTTGCACCTGTATGATCACCTTTACTTTCTCCAAACACTTGTTGTCATCACAGCATCATCTATTGCATATCCCTTGCACATCCACTGAATCATCCTTACCTGCATCTATACATTCACTATCACTCCACTACATTGTTGTAACACCTTGCCATGTACACCTACAACATCACCACCTCCTCACTAGTATTTCACTGCATGTTCAACTCCATCACTTGCAGCATACCTGCACTTGCACACTCACACTACCAAACTGCTACATTTCCATCACCATTTGCATATATGTTTCTCATTAGGCATATACATCTTCTCATTAGCTCAATGCATCACGTATACATCCTAATTAGCTTAGTGCATTACATATGCATTCTAACATATGTTTTCTCATTAATATAATACATTGTATATGCATTTTTACATCTATTGCCTCATCAGTATAATGCATTATATATGCATTTTCATATAGATTCTCTCATTAGCACTCAGGCATAACATATGCATTATTCATTAAAATAGGTATAATTATATGCATCTTTGTTGTCAATATAGTACTTTCCATATTTTGCATTTTCACATTGTGCTAACCCAGTTTTGTATGAAAAACATGGAAAATGTTAAATTTCTTTTCTAAAATTAGGAATTTTATATTTCAATTTTAATTTAAGATTGTAATAAGTTGATATTAATGAGGATTTCTATTTTTTCAGCTTAGAATAGAATGTATGAGCATATAGTGGCAGTTTTAATTCTCATAATTGCTTGTAGCATTTCATTTCCCTTTATTTTTCAAAAAGCACCATGGGATAACATGAATGGCACGTGCACATTGCTAATAAGAGCTAAATAATTCTAAGTAAATGATTCACACTTATGGTCATAGTCAAAATGTGAACAATGCTTAGAATTTTATCTTTTATGAAATAACATTTGATTTCCATCATATTTTTCTGAAATATTCTTTTCTTCCTTTATCAGAATTTAATATGGAAATTATTTTGAGATATATTTGTGGCCATAGTCATGGATATATTAAAAGTTAATTTCATTTTAAATCCTATAGAGGCACAAAATTTATTTTATTCTTTGTTAGAGTTTAAATATAGATTATATTATAATCTATTTGTAACCATAGTCATGAATGTATTATAATTTTAATCTTATTTCAATTCTATTAAAGAATAAAATATGCTTTTAAATTCCAATCTTTAACTAAATTTCAAAGCATTCATCATTTAGGATATAATTGCATTCCTTTTAAAATGATTTTCAAGTTATTTTTTAAATTCCAAGTGATTTTGAGATAAATTTTCAATATAGTTTTCATTTCAAAATTTGAAATCATTTTCAACTCTTATTTACAAATTCAATTTCATCTTTTATTCTCAATTCCCTCTTATTTCAATTTTCCATTTTCAAATATTATTTCCAAATTCTCATTTGTGAATTTCACAATTTAAATTCCAAATTTTATTCAAATTCTTTATTTCTATTTCAAATTTTCAAATTCCATTTCAAATCCTGAGTTTAATCTTTATTTCAATTCTAAGTTAAAGTTTTGAAATTCAAAATCAAATTTTGAGATTGACTCTGAGTTTCTAAATCGAATTTTCAAACTCAATCTTGATTTCGAGAAAAATTTCAAAATCAATTCAAGATTTCCAAAATTCAATTCAGTTTTTAAATTCAATCCTGATTTCAAATTTCAAGTCTAAATTCAACTTTTATTCTCAATTTCAAAATTCCAATTTCAAGGTTTATTTTAAAGTTAAAAATTTTCAATTTATAATTCATTCTTTAAATTCCTATTTCAATTTCAAATTCAAATTCTTAATTCCAAATTCCGATTACATTTCCAAGATCAAATTCTGATTTTGAAATCAATTCCAAAGTCTCAAATTTATTTCAAATTCCAAGCTTAGATTCAAATTTCAGTTTTTCAAAACTAGTTCACTTTTTGAACTACTTCCTCAAGGATATTTCCAAACTTGTTTCAAAATCACTTGGAAAATCTAAAATTTCTGGAGCATTTCTCAAAAGCATACATCTTTGCATTTTCATAAGCACAAGCATGATTCAATGTGCATTTTTAGGATTTTAGAATAATCACTTAGACGAATTTAGGCAAAGCAAAAGGCATTAATTCGATCATTGGTTCAATTACCTCTAGTAAAGGCGCTAGGAATAGTTGAACCTTGTACCGACGAGCGAATCCCGTCTCTCCTTTTTTCCAACAAATTTTCAAAAATGAAGGCGAGTTAATTTTCAAAATTCTTTTCAAATAAAGGTCAAGTGAGACCTTGCAAAAGAGTTTTTTTTTCTTTTTTTCTTTCTTTCTTTCTTCTCTCTCTTCTTTCTTTCTTTTTCTCCTTCAAAAAAGTGAAGAAAGTGGAAAGGAAAACGAAGAGGAAAAAGAGAAAAAAGAAAAGGAAAATTTTTGCAACGATCACAACTCTCCACCTGGTTCGCCTTATCAAGTGCACCTGAACCTGCCCCTTTCGTAGCAAGCTCACCCAATCCCTTTGTTGTTCAGCTATGCCCCTGTATTACTCAGCTAGACTGAGCTGAGCTCAGTTTCAGCACGATCACTAACCCGTTTTTTTTTCATTCGTTGACCCAATTCTCACACTCTCAATGACCTAGTTCTCTCTAACGGGTTCCTTCGAGCAGCTCGATTTGGTTCTGTCGCTGTCATCGCCACCTCAACATGATCCTATTCTACACAGTCCGCAATGCGTCTCACTTCATCTTTGTGCACCAAAAAAATTACTTTGGATGAAAAATTCCTTAGGGACTTTTGAAAATTTTTCCTATCTTATCAACATGCTTTACAATGTAGGTTCCTATTGCCAAATGTGCATAGATTCTGAATGTTTAAATATATTTTGTCAAGACCTTATGTTGGATTCGTTAAGCATGAAATGATATTGTATTCATCTCATAAATAAAATAATATATATATTTATGCATGCATTCAATATATATGCATTCATTGTGCTTCAAACAAAATAATTTTGCATGCATCAAATAATATATATATATATATATATATATATATATATATATATATATATATATTTATGCATGCATTATACTTCATACTTCAAATGAAACAATATATATACATAAATTGTACTTTGAATAAAAATAATAATTTTGCATGCATTATACTCTAAATAAAATTATATATATATATATCATACTTTGAATAAAATAATAGTTTTGCATGCATCATACTCTAAACAAAATAATCTATATATGCATGCATTGTACTTTAAATAAAATAATAGTTTTGCATGCATCATACTGCAAATAAAATAATACATGCATTGTACTTTGAATGAAAGGATGGTTTTGCAAGAATCATACTTTGAATAATATACATATTTTTATGCATGCATTGAACTTCGAATAAAATAGTCTACACACTATTGAATAAAAGAGATAACTTATGGCCTAAAAGAGGCCAATGTTAGAAAAAACTTTTCTGGTGTCACAAATACATAGTAGTGTGTAGAGCATATAGTAGTGTGTAGGGCATATTTTCATATTATCATTGACTCGGGTATGATCCCAAAATAACATAAACCCTTGAAGTGCAAAATAAGACACTATTTGATAAATAAAATATATAGATACACAAACCTAAGATTTGAATCTGCCTCACAGGCGAAGTGCTCATGGATATAAAACAACTACGGTTTGGTTCGGGTATACATAATTATGATTATTACCTTAAAAATAGGTACTTGGGTTACTAAACTCCATCATGTCCTATACAGTGTAAGGCACATAAAATAATCTCTCTAATAAAGATAACTCTTCAGACCCATTTTGTTTTATTACCTTGGAGAATATAAATGGTACAACCACGAGTGGTTTTGTTCTGATTTTTTGTAGTGAGGTGTTCCATTGGTCTCCACTCACTCGTAGGAATTTAGAGGTTGAAGCTATCCATGTATCCTAGGTGATAGATCCCCAACTACTGCAGTTAATTCATGACGCATCCTATTTTTTGTTCTGCTTTAGCAATGATTTCTTCCCAGTCATACAATGTCCTCTTTAGGTCTACTACAATCAAGCACCTAGGTTTAAAATATCTAAGAATAATGTACCCCCAGAATGCTTCGACTATTGATAATTGTCTTCCCTTATATACGTGGGTGGTTAATTATTGAAACAAGGACCTTTTGAATAACAACTTAAAATAAAAATATGTCATAATAATGCAAACAATTATGTTTTGCATTTTGTTATACTTTTATGTAAAAATGCTCTATGAATTGTAACATCTGAGTTGTCCGAATATGTTTTAATATTCTAAAATACCAGAATTGGTATAGACTTATCAGATTGTATCAAAAGTCTGACCCTTTAATAGGGTTTTGTTCAGGTATAAGACAGTGAATGCTGCGAGGCATGAGTGACATCAATAACTAGCACTCTTTGAAGGATCGAAGGTCCAACTTGGGATTTTGTTTATAACATCTTATTTCTCAAGTTTGTTGTTTTGAACATTCTTTATATTTTTGTTAAAAATGATGTAAATAATATTTTGGTTTTTACTCTGATAAATGCTTAGTGTCATTGCACTCCTGTGGCTCTCCTAAAATTGTCGAAACCCAAACATAACATAAAATCATTTTTCGTTGTCAATATTAAATATATATATATATTTAATTTTTAATAAATTTTAAAGTTTTAAAATTTTAAAGCATCACATAAACCACCTCAATCACATAGACCTAATCATGCTGACTCGTACTTACGATCTCTGTCAATGCCGACGTAAAACTATGAGGGCTTACCCCTCGACCCCAGGTCGGGTTGCCAAGCTTTACGCAAGGGGTGACACCCATGGGATTTGAACCTAAATTGCCCGTCAAACGGTCTAGGCCCCCATCCCACTACGCCAAACCCCTTGGGTCTGACTGGAGTTTATCTTTAACCATATGGTTTTCATGAAACATAATCTCCTATTATGATACCCAAAGGTGTCGGATGATCACTTAACTCCTTTGCAGTTAGGCCAATCGCATGGCAGAACTACGAGTGGGTCTCACATAAAGCACAGCCATGTGATTTGGCCATTATTACACAGGAGATTAAAAAATAAGTTATTTGAGTCAGACTTATAAGGTTCAATTAGCATATATGGAGCCAGGTACGGTACAGGAAATTTCATACTTTGACCGAGTTATGATTAAGTTCTGCAAATTTTCAATGTAAAAATAATAAAAAATATAATTTTATTAGGTCTGATCTATGTTGAGTTTATGTTATTCTTATAGGTCCAAGGCATGGTTTTTGCCTATGATAGGTTCATTCGGACCTGGACCTGGTACCAGTACTTCATAGCCGGATCCATTCCAAATTCACCCAACATGTTCAGGCTCCTAGTTTGCCATACCACATTTTCAGAGATGAGCATCTACATTTGTAGAATAAGCTCTTAATTTAGACCAATGTTGTAGGTATGGGAATCGGACCTGTATTGTGTGGCCAACGATTCAGGTGAATCGGCCGATACCCATTCTCAAGTGAATCATTCTGAATCGGCTAAAAAATAATTAAAAATTATTATGTGTCAATCAAAATTTGACATGTGTTAAAGCTATTAAAATAATGTTTAAAAAATAATTTAAAACTATTATTATATTTATTAAAAATTAGCTTATTCAGGTCAATATCGTATCGATTTTCTGGCGATACGTTATTTAGACCCTTGAGAATCTTACTATGACATTAGATGATTATTTATCTAGTTATTTGCTTATTTAAAAGTTTGATATAGCCTCCCATGTGAGACAATAACCAAAGGGTTAAAGAATCCATGAGTCCGCTATCTAAGGCTGTTAAGGGTTTTGGTACGAGCTGATCCCCAACCCATACGTGTTCCAGTAAGGTCAAGGTTTGGTAACAAGAGAAGGGGTTCAATTGATTATCCGGGTCAGACCATCAGATTCAATACCAAACTCTGGCCCAACACAAATTCCAACCAAGATCCACCATTTTTTTAAAAGGTATGGTTGCAAAGCTCATATGCAAGGCCCTTTTTTTTGGTTCCTCACAAGTTGAACTTTTCCATGAAGTGTTCGAATGCCTCAAAAGATCCATGGATTCGTAGTCCGATGTCAGATCCATGCCTTTAGATTCGGGGATCTCAAGATCCAAACCTCTCTGCCCTTAGGATTGGATTTGTTTGTTGGTTTGAGTTGTTTGATTGTGATTAGCATTGCGATCCATAGGCCCACCTTGACACTATTAGTGGTGCAAATGAATCATGTTTGAACTGATATATATATATACAATTCAAGTCTGGCACGTCGTTTTCAAAAAAAAAAAGATCTTAAAACAGAATCCAAAGCGTAGTGTCAAATTGGACTCAGATTCATGTCATTGGATTTTTCTGGATTTAGATTCCAAATTGGATCAGCATGCTTTTGTTGAATTTGTATTCGAATCCAACTAAAATTCTCTGTCTGCACGTGAAAAACCATGTTTCCAGTTCTCTTTTCTTTTTGGGAATCCAGTACTATTGTATAAAAATTGGATCAGGATTCAACTCTACTACATTGAATCCAGTTCATATTAGACTTGACCAAGCCATGATCCAGCCGGTATCTGACCTACTTGCAATGAGCAGCAGATAGTCTGTTTTGTAGTTTGATGGTTAGGGTTGCAAAACAGTCAGATACGGGTCAGATTTGGCTTGACTCAACATCGGACCTCATTTTTAAACAGCAGCTTTGGTTTCAAACCTAGATCTGACTTGGGCTCACAGTGAAGTTTTGGATCCACTCAAGATATGATTCCCCATAGTACTGCACAGAAACTGGGTAAAATCTATTGATTTTTAAGTGAATAAATGATAAAACCCGGCTCATATGCTTATCCAATTTTGACGTGGATCTGAATAGACTCGACTCGGTCCAATAATCTGGGTCGGGTCAGAGTCATTGCAGTATATGGCTAGGGCTGGGAAATGAAACAAGCAGCTGGACGTCGGCTTGGCAATCTGAACTACGAGCCAAATTGTTTAGGTAAATGAGCCGGGTATGAAAATTTGCAAGCTTGGCTCATATAAGAAGCAGATTAGGTCATGCTGAACATGAGTTTCTTTTTCTCATGCCAACATCGTGGCCGTCTCTTTTGTATTTTGAAAAGTTAAAAAAGTCAACAAAATAGTTATATGCTAGATGGCATTCATCCAAAATGCAAACAGACGGCCACGATGATGGCATGAGCAAAAAGCTCATGTTCAGCATGACCTGATCTGCTCCCGCTCATATAAGGTCATTTTACCTATTATATTGTTTATATATTATATATGTTATACATATAATATATATATATATATTATATTTATTAAAGATCTATATGTATTATATATTATCCAGCTTTAAATAACACTTAATTTTTTTTATATAAAATAAGTCAGCTTGTGATTGGCTCCCACAGCTCGGCTTATAACAAGTTTGGGGCTCCATGCGGCTCTGACAAGCCGGAGCCTGAGTGCACCCTTAACGAGCCGAGCCCGAATAGTCCGAGCTTGGCTCTTTTATTAGCCTTGGGTATGGTCCAACTCATCCAAGATATATATAAGACTGTTTACTCCTCTCACGTACACGCTTGGTAGGCCCAAGAAATTAACGTGATGTACGTTATCTACTACGCAACACAAGTGCATAGCGTCTTTGACTACTCGGTGGTATCACGCCTACTACACCTCAAGAATCGTTTTCCAAATTTGGCTTCATGTGCATGGGCACTGATGCAGATCATGACCAAGTTTAGGAACTCCAGTGACCATATCATTATTATCATGATCTCGGTTATGAGTTGGCATCACATACCGAAAACCGCGTAAGGGAAGAACTTAATTGTCGACTTGAGACACAACATATATGAGATAATATATGAGATACCAAAAGACAAACATTTACTTTTGACTTTATGTGTGGTGAAAACATATTACTGTCAACCACAATCTATAAACTACCTACTACCGTACTGGATAGGCTCATCGAACATAGGGTATTAAAGTTTGGCTCATGGTTGTAGTGAGCGAGTCAAGCTCCAGCTCATGTCAAGCAACAATTAAACTAGTCAAACGTATTATTCCAAAGCTGTAAGCAATAGGATTTCAACTCTAAGGGCATGTTCGGTCCCTCTCAAAGGGCCGAGACAGTGATTCTAAAATCTCGTGTTCAACCAAATATGAGATTTCAAGCAGCCTGTGATTTTGAATTATTCTGATTCGAAAGTCCTCGGAAATCAGTTTGATTCCAAATCAGAGTGTGAGTTGAGGGGCCGAACATAACTTAAGAGTATGTTTGCAATGTCCTATGATTCTCGGATTTTCTCAAGATCTAGTGATTGGGATTGCAAATCATATTCACAAGGGTTTCTCAAGGTTAGTAAAACATGATAAAAGTAAGTTCTATATTGTGAAAATTGATCACAAGATTGACCTTGTGATCAACAATCACAACTTTTGCTTTCTCTTGTTATTGTTCATCCCCACCTCCACCTGTGACAAAAAAAAAAAGAAAAATCCCTAAACTTATTGTTGGCATGCCAAACTTTCATTATTTGAGCAGATTGAACACAAGTATTCTACATTCTTAATCAATTCAAGCTCAGAATCAAGTCAACCTTTGACGAAGTCTCTAAGATCTATAAATTTTCAGCATCTTTCTAAAGAAATTCACGAGACATTTTCAAGTAAAAATAGCATCTGAATTCGAAATACGAATCAAATCGATTTGTATGAGCCAGTTATACTTAGGATATTTGTACCTTCATGAATATATGCTCAAACACTCTGAAAGTCATAACTTCCTACCTGAATAAAATTAAAAGATTTTCATGAGCTAACTTTCTTAGTTACGTCAATACGAAGAGAATGACGTACTCAGAATTTTTCAGAAAAAAATCACCGAAAACCAAAAATTTTTGCAGGACCCACAAAAATGTTGGTGGAACCCATAGAAATATTCCTCAGAAAATATCTGGTGGGACCCATAAAATATTTCATGAAAATATCCAGTGGGACCCACAGGATAAGATCAAATATGTCATCTGGATAAGATCAGTGAGTCATCTGGATAAGCTCAACTTGGATATGAGAAAAAGCTAAGGGCAAAAGAGTAAAGATGAAACTTAGGGATCAAGTTTCAGAATCTATAAATAGAGGTGCACTCCTCTCTCTAAAAATCGTCTAGCCCTCTCTCTCTTCTCCTTTTCCAAACCTCTCTTACCTAGCCTAGCCCATCTGAGCTTGCATGACCTAGTCTAAGCCTACATGACCTTGTCTGAACCCACTTGACCTGGTCCAAACCTAGTTGACTTGACTTCAACCTAGTTGGGTTTGAAGTCAAAGTCATTTTTTGTCCAAAGTCTCAGATTGATTTTTTGAACCCAGACCTAGTATGACCTTTTGAAGGAAGGATCGAACCTCGTTTGAAGCAGTTGGAGTATTTCAGAGTCGTTTCTTCCTCGATTTGAAGTAAGTTCTCTTCGTTGATCCATCTCTCTCAAGTATTTGTTTGTTTGTATATAGCATATAATTTCTGAAGTAGTATCTGATCGTAGTTATTGGTTGAGCCCTCTATGACACTTCGGTGTTCACGCGCTCACCTCGTAACTATAGTTAGATATATATGTTCAAATATGCAATATATGTGTTCTTAAAAATGGTATTTCGCTCTAGTTTATGGTTGAGTCATTCAGGACACTTCGGTGTTCACTCGCTCACCTCATAACTATCGTTAGATACGGATCTTATTGTATATCGTCTGGAATTGACTGTCGCATCTTATATTGCCAAGGCTCATGTAATTTACCTTTATCGTCGCATCGTATGATGCCAAGACTCCTTGCATTTTGTATTTTTGATTTTGTACTTCCGATTATGTATTTACTTACGTCGTCGCGTTGAATGATGTCAAAGCTACTGCTTTATGCAAATATATATAGAATATTTCGTTCGGTTACACACCCCGAACAATAAGTATATGCATTTCATTTACGCCACCACCATATAAAGCACAACTTTCTGCTTATATTACATATATAACGCGTAAATGACCGTTCAAATGGATATCAACTCCAAATCACCGATGTGATTCCCTTACCGCTCTTCGTTCAAGATTCCGCTTGACGAATGAAGCCCTATTGGAAAGGCTTTGCCTTTGCGCAAAACTACATTTTCGTAAAGACTAAGTCAATTGTGTACGGCCTGGCTATGACCCAAGGTTCCAATTAACCTTGATGAATGCAGGGTAAGCACAACTGTGTGCATCCATCCTCGAGTTAAGCGTAGCTATTTCTCTGCCAAAGAGGGGAGATGTCGCTGAAATGGTTAAAAGAAACGCATACTTTCTCCATCAAAGAGAGGAAGTGCTGTTGAAATTTATGAAGAAGCTAGAGATAGCTCAGAAAGAACGTAGCAGGTTACTCCATCATAATGAGAAGTTGCTACCCAACTCATTGAATACCTTCTACAACGTAAAAATGATCATCGCACTCCTGCCATTAGAGCAGGAGAGGTGCTGACAAAATGGTTGGCAGAAGAGCTGCCATAATCAGTTAAACGACACAACGATGCCTGTTGTTGGAATGATGCCTGAATTACTCGTATTCCTGATACCTGTAAGGGCACTTTACTCATAAGGGTCGTTGTGCCAGAGTAGTGACTACGCCTTGACAAGGTTATATGCTCGTTGCGTAAAAATATGCCGAGTGATTGATCTGTTGAGATCGAGTCATATGCATGCTCATTGAGAACTGTTATACAACCAGACTCGTAAGGCCCGCAGAGCCAGAATGCGCTATTTTCACCTGGAAGAGGTGAAATGCTCGTGATGGCCGCAATGCCGAGAGCAAAGTTAAGCATGCATATGAATAAGACTTAAGGTCACACATACCCCACAGTTGATGATCGTGTTAGGGGTTATCCCCCTTGGTTGATGATCGTGCTTGAGGCATACTGAATGAGGTCGGGTACATATCCCCACAGTGCTGAGGCACGAGCGACCTAAATGGCATGCAATATCTGACCAAGCAATCGTAAGACTGACAAACCCCTTCAGGAATTATGCTCATTGTGGAATGACAGTGATGATACAGCCTTGAGTGACACGTATTAAACTTTGGACCTGATAGAGTCCACGATGGCCTCAGTCACTCATGGGTTTTGGGGTCGTGGTTATCTTTGAGATCTAAGAATTAAACTCACCTACTGCAAATAGAGGATGCATCTAAATATGGACCTAGTAGGGTTCTCCCGATTGAAACACACCACCCTACTACGGATAAGGTCAACAAGCCTCTAGGGTATCTAAAATACATAGAATAGTCAACCCCCAGAATGTCGAGTTGATGCTTGGACAATGCTTCGTCTGCATACCAAGGGTGGAAGAGGTTAAATATCGAAACAATGCATTAGCTCTAGGCTCAGCTATCCTTGAATGTATAAGTGAATAAACGTTGTTGAATCAGTCATGCATAACCTTTGTGAATGTGTCATGATCGGTATACAACTGAACTGACTGAGCAAAGACCTGTGTTGTATACGCATGACTAAGCGAAGCTCGAGGAACTGTCCTTAGATGCGTGGAATACGAATGTGCCAAGTATAAAGACTTGAGCTAGTCATCCTTTTGAGACCCGGAAGAAGTCAAGGCTAAGTCATGGAGACTTAAGCGGTTATTCAATCACAACTCGGAAAAGACTTGCGCTAAGTCATGAAGACTTGAGTGGATGTTCAACTCATAGTCCTGAGGAGGCTCTTGCGATATACGCTAAGTCGTGGAGACTTGAGCGTCGTTATTGCGAACTGCGACCCTTAGTAGTCAATACATGTACTTGAGTTGAATGGATGCATGACTGCTTGCTTACCAGACCATTAGTGGTTCTGACTATATTTTATGGGGATTTCAGGTGTTAGACCTGCGTTGCGATATGCGGAGCAAGGCGACATCGAGTTTCAAGGTTTCTCTAGACAGAGTTGTATTGCTTCCTTTTATTAAACCTATACTAATTTTTCTAAGCAGTGATGTAATAAACATGTGGTTTTCAATAAAATGAAATACTTTGGTAGTCAATGAGTTGCTTTGCTATATACCTGTAATGTGCCCAGAGTTTTCTAAAACTGACGACTCATTATCGTCCGATTCCGCTGGTAAAAGCTTTTGTAAGTTCAGTTGCAAAGGAAAAAAAAAGAAATTCATGAAAATTTTAACTTAGCTTTGTTTTGGAAATCTGGGGCGTTACAAAATTGGTATCAGAGCCTGTGTTTAAGAAACCTGGTTCGAGATTCGTCATGTTCACGGTATCGCACTGCAATTATAAATTTTATACTTTTTCTGATTTGGGTGCATATATGTGAATAGATAGATGGATCCTATAATGAAGAGAACTTTGATGAGCGAGGAGTCCCATACACAGGGGTTTTTGTTAGAGACACTCAATAATCTGGTGACAGCTATCCGTGAAACGAGGAAAGCACCAGCCCCGCCTCACAATGAGAACCTTTGAGGAATAACTTATGAGAAGTTACTCAAGCTTGACCCACCAGTTTTCATTGACAGAGCCGATTCAGAGCTTGCAGAAAGCTGGATCGAGAAGATAGAGCGTGCCTTCCTGGTATTGGGAGTACCAGAAGAAAAAAAACACCAACTTTGACACATATAGGTTGAAGGATAATGCACGAAAGTGGTGGGATATCACTAAGATTGTCCAGTTCTCACATCACGAAGTCATTCTTTGGAATAATTTTCGGAGAACTTTCTTGGATAACTACTTTCTGTTGCACTCCAGAAATAAAAAAAAAAGATGGAGTTTCTGAAACTAGAGTAGGGTGGTATGAGTCTCATCGACTATACTACCAAGTTCCAGAACCTTCAGCGATACTACTTCATGTTATTCGATACTGACTAGGAGAGGACTGAAAAATATATCAACGGATTTCGGAAAGGGCTACGGTCTCGTGTAATGACTAGCATGCCCCCAAACACTCCAGGCTGTTGTGGCAGCATCTTCGAATATTAGCGTGGACTGGAAGCAATGCAAAGGGGTCGTAGGAAAGAGACCGGTAACCAATAATGAAAACAATAAGAGAACGTTCCCAAGTGACCAGGAATCGTAATTGTATTTTTATAAGAGGGATTTTCAAGAGAAAAACTTTACTCTACAGGTCGAGCAACCATTACAGATGGTAGAAGTCAATCAGTCATACCAACAATCTAATTTTCGATGTCCGAGGTGCAGCTCAGATCACCCTGAAGGGGTTTGTCCTCGCGATACGGGAGGTTGCCTATATTGCGGCAAACCAGGGCATCGCATAAGTGAATGTCACAAGATGACCTCAGATCGTCAATAGAGGAATATGGGATCTAGAGGACCCTCTCAACAAATACAACAACAATGACTGCCACTACCCAGAGCAGAACATAAACCTGTGACAGGTCGTGTTTATGCGATACCAACCGAACAACTCACGGGTAATAACCATATCAAGAAATCTGAATACATTGATAGATAGAGTTGTAATGGGTAAAAAGCGATAGAAAGACAATATCCAATGAATGCTTGAGACAAGAGGCTCATGACCTTGTGTACGATCATCTGGATTGATATGTATCCTTGCTCTCTAAAATAATTTTGGATTGGTCAAATTGAATTTTATGAGCTTATACCCAAAATTAATGGCTATAGGCCCCATGATTGAGAAATTAAGTTTGCGTAATTAGAACGCTAAAAGTCACTTAACAAAATAAGTCATCGAGAAATTGTTCCCAAGAAGAAAGTCCTGTGAGGTTTTATATATTCAAGATCAGATAGTGTAGCCAGGGTGAGCCTGTGAGGGTATACAGCTCTATGCGAATGTATAAGTTCCAAAACCAGTAGCTTTGCTAGTATGACTCTGTGAGGGTGTACTGATCTAATATCAGGTAAGTCTGACAAAGGCGAATCTGTGAGGATGTATGTTTTCAATACCAGGTAGTCTGACGAGAGACTTGTTCCAAAATGGTAAAATCCTATTAAAAATGATCTCTGTGTATGAAATAGTTACACAAGATGGCTATGTTGATAGCGGGTTGGAAGAACATTGATTCAACAAAATTACCGTGGTTGTAGCGTAATTTAAACTCAGATATGAGAAGCATACCTCATCAATCATGATATGAGGTTATGATTGAAATGAATACGATGTTTAACTAAGTGAATAACATTATGAATCTAACATGTGTGAAAAATATCCTGGGTTACACACTTAGTACTCTTAACAGAATTTCGCAGACGAAATTATTTTAAGAGGGTAATGATGTAAGACCCACAATTTTTCAGTATCTTTTTGAAGAAATTCATGAGACATTTCTAAGTAAAAATAGCATCTGAATCTGAAATATGAATCAAATCGATTTGTACGAGCCAGATATACTTAGGATATTCGTACCTTCGTGAATATATGCTCAAACACTCTGAAAGTCATAACTTCTTACCTAAACAAAATCAAGAGATTTTCATGAGCCAACTTTCTTAGTTATGTCGATACAAAGAGAATGACGTACTCCGAATTTTTTAGAAAAAATTCTCTGAAAATCTAAATTTTTGCGGGACCCACGGAAATGTTAGTGGGACCCACAGAAATATTATTCAAAAAATATCTGGTGAGACCCACAAAATATCCCATGAAAATATTTGGTGAGACCCACATGATAAAATCAAATATGTCATCTGGATAAGATTAGTGAGTCATTTGGATAATATTACTGAGTCATTTGGATAAGCTAAACTTGGATTTGAGAAAAAGCTATTGGCAAAAGAGTAAAGATGAAACTTGGGGCTCAAGTTTCAGAATCTATAAATAGAGGTGCACCCCTCTTTCTAAAAATCGTCTAGCCCTCTCTCTCTCCTCCTTTTTCAAACCTCCCCTACCTAGCCTAGCCCACCTGAGCCTGCCTGACCTGGTTTGAGTCTGTCTAACCTGATCCTTGCCCACCTTACCTAGTCTAAACCCACTTGACTTGGTCCAAACCTAGTTGACTTGACTTGAACCTAGTTGGGTTTGAAGTCAAAGTCAATATCTTTTTTTGTCCAAAGTCTCGGTTTGATTTTCTGAACCCAGACCTAGTCTGACCTCTCGAAGGAAGATTCGAACCCTGTTTGAAGCAGTTAAAGCGTTTCAGAGTCATTTCTTCCTCGATTTAAAGTAAGTTTGCTTCATTGATTCATTTCTCTCAAGTATTTGCTTATTTGTATATAGCATATACTTTCTGAAGTAGTATATGATCATAGTTCTTGGTTGAGCCCTCTAAGACACTTCAGTGTTCACACGCTCGCCTCGTAACTATTGTTGTATATATATGTTCAAATGCGCAGTATATGCGTTCTTAAGAATGATATCTCGCTCTAGTTTCTTGTTGAGCCATCTAGAACACTTCAGTGTTCACTCGTTTGCCTCATAACTATCGTTGGATACAGATCTTGGTGTATATCGTTTGGAATTGGCCATCGTGTGTTATATCACCAAGGCTCGTGTAATTTACCTTTACCGTCGCGTTCTATGTTGCTAAGGCTCCCTACTTTCTGTATTTCTGATTTTGCACTTCCAATTATGCATTTACTTACGTCGCCGCGTTGAATGACACCAAGACTTTTGCTTTATGCAAATATATATGTAGAATGTTTCATTCGATTACACACCCTGAATGATAAGTACATGCATTTCATTTATGCTGTCATCATATAAAGCACAGGTTTTTGCTTATATTACATATATGACGCGTAAATGAGTGTTCAAATAAAGATCAACTTCAATTCACCGATGTGATTCCCTTACCGCTCTTCGTTCAAGATTCCGCTTGACGAATGAAGCTCTATTGGAAAGGCTTTGCCTTTGCGCAAAACTACATTTTCGTAAAGACTAAGTCAATTGTGTACGGCCTGACTATGACCCAAGGTTCCAATTAACCTTGATGAATGCAGGGTAAGCACAACTGTGTGCATCCATCCTCGAGTTAAGCGTAGCTATTTCTCTGCCAAAGAGAGGAGATGTCGCTGAAATGGTTAAAAGAAACACATACTTTCTCCATCAAAGAGAGGAAGTGCTGCTGAAATTTATGAAGAAGCTAGAGATAGCTCAGAAAGAACGTAGCAGGTTACTCCATCATAATGAGAAGTTGCTACCCAGCTCATTGAATACCTTCTACAACGTAAAAATGATCATCGCACTCCTGCCATTAGAGCAGGAGAGGTGCTGACGAAATGGTTGGCAGAAGAGCTGCCAGAATCAGTTAAACGGCACAACGATGCCTGTTGTTGGAATGATGCCTGAATGACTCGTATTCCTGATACCTGTAAGGGCACTTTACTCGTAAGGGTCGTTGTGCTAGAGTAGTGACTGCGCCTTGACAAAGTTATATGCTCGTTGCGTAAAAATACGCTGAGTGATTGATCTGTTGAGATCGAGTCATATGCATGCTCATTGAGAACTGTTATACAACCAGACTCGTAAGGCCCGCAGAGCCAGAATGCGCTATTTCCACCTGGAAGAGGTGAGATGCTCGTGATGGCCGCAATGTCGAGAGCAAAGTTAAGCATGCATATGAATAAGACTTAAGGTCGCACATACCCCGCAATTGATGATCATGTTAGGGGTTATCCCCCTTGGTTGATGACCGTGCTTAGGGCATACTGAATGGGGTCGAGTACATATCCCCGCAGTGCTGAGGCACGTGCGACCTAAATGACATGCAATATTTGACCAAGTAATCATAAAACTGATAGACCCCTTCAAAAATTATGCTCTTTGTGGAATAACAGTGATAGTAAAGCCATGAGTGACACATATTAAACTTTGGACCTAATAGAGTGCACGATGACCTCAATCACTCTTGGGTTTTGGGGTCATGGTTATCCTTAAGATCTAAGGATTAAACTCAACTGCTGCAAGTAGAGAATGCATCCGAATATGGGTCTAGTAGGGTTCTCCCGGTTGAAACATACCGCCCTACTATGGATAAAGTAAACAAGCTTTTGGGGTATCTAAAATACACAGAATAATCAACCCCCATAACTTCGAGTTGATGCTTGGACAATGCTTCACCTGTGTACCAAGGGTATAAGAGGTTAAATATCGAAACAATGCATTAGCTCTAGGTTCAACGATGCTTGATTGTATAAGTGGATAAACGTTGTTGAGTCAGTCCTGCATAACCTTTGTGAATATGTCATGATCGGTATACAACTAGACTGACTGGGCAAATACCCGTGTTGTATCCGCATGACTAAGTGAAGTTCGATGAGTTGTCCTTAGATGCGTGTGATACAGATGCGTCAAGTATAAAGACTTGAGCTAGACATCCCTTTAAGACCCGAATGAGGTTAAGGCTAAGTCTTGGAAACTTGAGCGGTTATTCAATCACAGTCCAGAAGAGGTTTGCACTAAGTCATGAAGACTTGAGCGTATGTTCAACTCATAGCCTTGATGATGCTCTTGCGATATACGCTAAGTCATGGCGACTTGAGTGTCGTTATTGCGAACTGCGACTCTGAGTAGTCAACGCATTTACTTGAGTTGAATGGATGCATGATTGCTTGTTTACCAGACCATCAGTGGTTCTGACCCCGTTTTACGAGAATTTTAGGTGTTGGACCTGCGTTGCGATATGCGGAGTAATGCTACATCGAGTTCTGGGGTTTCTATAAACAGAGTTGTACTGCTTTCTTTTATTGAACATATACTGCTTTTTCTAAGCAGCGATGCTATAATAAATATGCGTTTTTCGATAAAATGGAACACTTTGGTGGTCAATGAGTTGTTTGACCACATACCTATAATGTGCTTGGAGTTTCTAAATCTGACGACTCATTATCGTCTGATTCCGCTGCTAAAAGCTTTTGTAAGTTCCACTGCAAAGAAAAAAAAATCATAAAAATTTTAACTTAGCTTTATTTTGAAAATCCGAGACATTACAAAGCCAGAGGAAAATTTGGACCCATGAAACAAATATCATCCATACAAAGAAATTTGGGTATGATTTTTTTTTTCACATTACTTTGATGCTTGATAACGTTTTGTCAATATTTTCTAAAAAATAGAAGAGTTTCGATTTATAAGGAAATATTCCATCTCCGAGCAAATCCTAACACCCAGATCCGTGGTGCGTTTCGGACCCTCCAAACTCGGTTGTAGAAAAGCTCCGACCCGAAGTACAATCTGGGTATTAGAAAGTCAAAGCCGAGTCTCGTCCGTGACCAAAGGACACCGAAAGGCTCCTGTCAGATGTCCGTCTTTAAGGCTAAAATAGTATTTTCCTTGTTCAGATATAAATACTCTGTAGCACCACTTCCCCCTGACTTCTTCGCCGTGGTTTTCTTTTTTCTCTTCCTCTTCTGCGAAAAGACGTTCCTTCGAATCCGATCGCTCGCTCGATCGAAACCATCGTCTCCTCAATCTCTCTCCGAACTCTGATTCTCTTTCCCTCTTTCTAATTCTCGTTCCGATTCCTCTCCTTCCCCTCTTTCACCCTCCATCGATCGAATCATTTTCTCTATTCTTTTTCTCGCTCGATTTTGGTGCCCGAATCGGGATAGTCCTCGATGGTTCTTGCGGAGAGCTGGAGAAAGGATCTAGAGTTAGGCCGCGTTTAGGCATCTTATTTGGATTCTTTGGGGGGTTTCTTCTTTTTTCGGTCGCTGGTAAATTGTCTGAATTCTGCAGAGGAGCTCGTGAGATCTAGGGCGTTTTGACCACCGTCTGTTTTTTTATGTGGAGAGTTTTTGGAGCAATTGGGCCGTGTAGGGTGGTTTGATCGGATATGGAAGTGGAATTATCGGGGGATGTTGTGTCGCTCGATCCCGACTTGCTGCAGTTGCCGGAAGTGTCGACGATCGCTTTGAAGTCGAATCTTTACTTGGCGGATGAGCTTTTCTCGCAGTTCCTGTCAATCCCAGTGACTGGTCGCTTGGTATAGTTCTTGGCGCAGTTTCTTTTCGTTCTGAACTTTTGCTTGTTATGGCCTAAATTCGTGGTGGCTCCCAGAGGTTTTTGGTGCATGCTAGTGTCGTTTTAGGGTTTTCCGAGTTTAACATACCATAAATGATGGTTTATGGAGGATGACATTCTGCCGGTGAAACAAAGATATTAGAAGCATATTCTTTCATCAAATCCTTCTTGCGATTGTGGGCACAAAATGGGTGTGAAAATAACAAAACAATGCTAATCTTGAGTCAGAATGTATTATTTCCTATTACAGAAATGCTAATCTCAAAAGCACGATTTTCTTTCTTCAAACTGCTTATGCATTTTTTATGTTCCCTGCTTGGTGCCATGCATATGCTTGGTTATGAAGAACTCGCCTCGTTTGCTCTTTTGCATTCCGCTGACCGCGTTCTTTGTGTCCGTCCATATAGCAAAGCTGGTCGACGCCTGCTGTTTTCACAGTGGTGGAAAATAGTGGGGCAACCAACACCCCTGTGTGAGTAGCTCCTAAACAGTCTTATCTCTTAAACCATCCTAAATGGCTTTGAAGACAAAGTCTTAACTCTGTCTTGTGTGGTGAGTGGGGCTGATAAACAAGCCGAACGAACTGAACTTGGATCGTTCAACGTTGGCTTGTTTTTTGTAACAAGTGGAGCCAAGCTCAAGCTCATACAAGTTGAAGCTAAGCAAGCTGAGTACGAGCTGGCTCATTAAAAAGCAAAACACTGTTTCAAAGTTGATCGAAATATGATTTGAACTTTAGACCTATTGAGCCAAGCTCACGAAACTCTTTCAACTATTTATTGTACACTATATCATGTGTTATAAATTATATCTAAAATATATTCATTACTACTTAATGAGACTGTCTTAGCTGAGCTAAATACCTGTTCTTTGTGGTTGGCTTGCCGAGCCTATTTTATGAGTTTGAACAACCTCTTTATGAGCCTAGAATGACCTGCGCCACTAGCACTCTTCTCCTTTCCTAGCCCTAATAACAAGGTGCAGGTTCGTGTTTTGTTTGTTTTTTTTTTCTTTTTGAATTGTCAGCGTGTATTGTTGTTACACACATTTCCTTAAAAAGTTGTAAAAATTATGGGCATTTAAACTCTTTTTTAGGAATATAATGTTGTTTAGGATAACATTGTTTAGGCTAGTTTAGAGGATGCGTATTATCCTTTTACAAATTTCTCACATATTCAAATAACACAGGTAAAATCCTTGCTTGAGGATGCAAAGTCTGGTATGACTTTGAGCGTTGCAGGCACCTCTATTAGCTCGAGTTCTTCTCCAACAAATTCTTTGCCATCAATATTTCCTGCTGGTAGTGCACCACCTCTTTCTCCAAGAAGTATGTCTGGTTCTCCACGTGTCTTGAAGCGCCTTGGATCTGGGCCATCTTCTCTAGGTTCTCCACTCAAATTAGTTATTGAGCCTATGAAGGAATTTATACCTCAGGCATGTACGGTCTGTTGGTTACTTTTGCTTGGAGCTCTCAAACTCCTTTTGCTGCCTGACAAGGGTTTTAATATCTTGTCTGAAATACTTGTAGTTCTATTTCAAAAATGGGCGACCACCTCCAAGTGAATTAAAAGAACAATGTATGTTTAAAATCAATCAACTTTTCTATGGTCATAGTGATGGAATTCAAGTTCAAGGTTTGAAATTTGTGCTATTTTTTATGTTTGATTATTCTGATATTTGTTTTACAATTTGCTTTACTGGCACCTTCTCTTGTTTGTTATGTCAGAATTTAGATATTTGATAAAGGAGGTATGCAAGCTGCCATCTTTCTTTTCTAGGGCCCTTTTTAGAAAGATAGATGTTGAGGGCACTGGCTTTGTGACTAGGTATGGAAAATTCAGTTCTGAAACTTCTCTTATATCTATTTGTTGTCTTCAAAGATTTCAAGGAATGTTTTTTTAAGGATCTCTATGCTTAATTTAGTTGATGAAATGATATTTGAACTCAATAACGTCAAACAATCTCCTTTATAATATATATGTTGTCCCTTCTATTATTTGATGATGGAAGCTTTATAATTGGTTCCTTATTATGAGAGTTGAAGAAGCATAAGGGTTTATGATTAGAGTGTTAAAAATGTATATATATATATATCTAATTTGTCTAATTGACTAGGTTAGTTTTTTGTTTTTTAGTTTCTTTTCAGCCCAAAGAGGCATTGGAGAGAGAGCCCAACGGCTCTATCGGAGCTGTTGGGATCTCTTCCAATGTCTCTTTTGGGAGACCTTTGGCTGGGTATAAATAGGGGTGAAACCCCCTCTCATTTGTAAGCTTCTTCTATGGGTTGACATCAATAAAAATATTATTTTTCATTTCTAGTTCTTGTGCCCTTTAGTGGGTGTTTGTGAGTGAACCTATTTGTGGTTCTTTGTGTGTTGTTGTTGCTATTTTGGTGGAACTCTTTTGAGTATTCATTTTTGGTGATTTAATTGAATATCTTCGGAGGAACTCATTTCCTTACTTATAGTTACTTTACTTTAAAATTTACCTGCCCAAATATTTTAATTCATTGCATAAACATGTATTTTTAATGAGAAAATGCAAATCTTTTTTTGGGATATTATTGATTTCAAGTATTTCATTTTAAAGGTTATTATTGATTTCAATGTGCTTCTTATATGGTCCTTTCTGTAAAGTTGTTTTATGTTTGGGAGATTCTATAATCACCTGCTGGGTTACAGATTAACCTACCAGTGCGTGTTGTGTCCTATACCTCAAGTTGGGTGTTTTTGTCCATCTAAATCTTATATTTTAGTATCTAACATTTGTAACATGGTATCTGTGGTTTGCGGTTTACACCCCTGTTTTTGAGTTCCCAATTTTTTTTCAAAACAGTATCTATTATTAAAATTCTAATACAATTTTGACAGAAACTAATTATATCAAAACAAATATTCTTAAATACAAATAGTTCCTTCAGAAGAAGAAATGCTGGAAAGACGAAATATCAAGACATCACCTGTTCAATTAAGTTCATGAATAATATTTGTTTTTTTCCTATATGATTACATGGATGTGACTTCCTTTTTTTTCATGTGTAATTTTTAGTTGGGTTTTCTCTCATATGAAAATTAGTAATTTCTGAAGTCTGGTTCTTTAAGTTGTTTCTATCTCCAAGGTTCTTATCTCCTTTTATTTTTCAACCTGATTAAACTAGCAGATGACTTGTGGCCTTTATTCACTTTTTTTTATTGTAGTGGCTATTTTTTTTCCGGGTAGTTGGGCAGCCAGGGGTGTGTGGTGGTGCTTTGGGGGGGGGGATGGATAGGTGGGGTTATTGTTGATTGTTGTGGATAGATTTTTCATTTATAATAATCAGCTAATGTAACATTAGGAATGTGGTTGCAGAGACCAATTTATTGATTACTGGATCAATAACAATATGTTGACAATGGATATGGCTACGCAGATTTATAAGGTTCTAAAGCAGCCTGGTCAGAATTACCTTACTCAGGTTTCTACTTCCTCCTCGAGTGATTATATGCTTTGCCTATTGTGTATATCTATCTGAGCCTGCTTATTGTGTATACATATCTGAGACTTTCTTGTATGCTTATAATTTTGTTTTTTGTTTAACTTAAATGTTTTCTTGTATGGATTCTAAATCATTCATACTAATTATTCCTGATACAGGAGGACTTTAAGCCAGTTCTTCGAGAACTTTTGGCAACTCATCCTGGTCTGGAATTCTTACAAGGCACACCTGAGTTTCAGGACAGATATGGTAGGTAAAGATTTGGTGCCTTGTTGGTTTTTGTTTTGTTAGTTTCATAAGTAATTATGGTAAAAGTTGCTTATTGGGAAGTGTGGAGAACTATTTTTTGCTAATCAATCTCTAGGTTTCTGTGTTTAATTTGAGTGGCGTTCTTTCTCAGTGTGTTGGCATTATTTGCTTTCCTTTTGTTTTCTTGTGGATCTGAACATAGTACTTGCTTTGGTAGAACCCACAAGCATGAATGAGCAGCTTCCTTGCCAGAAATCTTGTGTGTGTTGTAATCCTCACAAATCTAGTTATTATTTGTCTGTCTTGATAACCGTTCTTCAATCAAGGGGTCTATCCATACATATTTTTATTTGAGATAAATTCATAAATGTTTGAAATGTGTACTTTCCAATTACAGACATTTGTAATTGACCCAAAGCAAAAAAAATTATAATTTAATTTCTGGCGACGGTGTAACATTGTCCGACTGTATGACTGACTTTGAGGCCTGTTTTTTCTTATCAAATCTGAACTAACGTTTTGTTCTCTAGTTAACCTTCCTTTCAAGTAAAAAATAAAAACAACAGTTGAAAAGGAAAAACTTTAAGCTGAACAAAGTTGAATAGGTATATGATAATATAAAGATAATTAGTTGTAGTCCAGTTTCTATCACAACCTCAGAAAATAATGAATTGCCAGTCATGCCATGAATCTATAATACATTGTACAACTTGAGGGAGGCTATCGGGACATGATATGTGTTCTGGATTCAGATCTGGATCCATATTAGATCCAGATCCATTGTAAAAGACATTATGAGTTATTGTATCTTATCCGTCCATTTTAACCCCCATTATATGTGTTGTTGTATATTAGAGATTGGGGGCAGTATTGTACATTTGCACTTGTAATCAGTTATAGATTCCTAATGATAAAAGAAAGCAACCCCACATGTCCTGTCATTTTGATGTTTTAGGCTATGTCACATAGGTGCAGGTATGGGTGTGGATGTGGCGATGCAGCACTTTAAAAAAACTTGGGTGTGGGAGTGCGGGGAGTATATATATATATATATATATATATATTAACAGTTTTAAGTTAATATTACGTGTATGTGCATTTATGTATTTATATATAATATAGATAAAAATGGACTTGATTAGGGTTGACTGAAACTACTTTTGGATAGAAATGGACCTCAGTGTAGTTGACTTCACCTAACACAAAGGAAGCTGTGTCCAAGTGTCGCACCCGCTTGGGTGCAGGTGCGACGCGGGTACGGTGCCCTGTTAGAAGTATCCGTGTTACATAGGTTTTAGTGTATTAGCAACAGCCTCTCTTCTCTCTATTCTTCTTTTCCTCTCGGTTTCTCGGTGGATGAACTCTGATTTACAAGAAGCACTCCATCTCAACTGCTTTTATGACAATAGCACAGTCAATTTGAATGGTGAGTGGTTATGCTTGATGTTAAGGAAAAAAAAAAGACAAAACTTCAATACATTAATTTTTTTGTTCTGTTTATTGAACTTTTCTTTATGATTTTTTTATAGAAATGTAAATGTACTTGTTTGCTATAAATTTGGAAAGGAATTTAAAGCTTCATTTGGTATTGAAACTTGATTGGTTATCACCTAATTGGTTAACGTTTTTTCTGAAGTTGCCATTTTGTTTTTTCCTTTTCAAAATACTGGTTATTGTTTCTTCATGTACTTTTTTTAATAGAAAGAGATTTGAAAATGCATTAAAGTTCTCTACCTGGTGTAATTATGCATGGGTACAGAAAATAGAAGCTAAAGCATGAATTCTTTTTTTTTTTCCTTGTAACTACAATTTTTTTTTTTTTTATACTTTGGATTGTATGCTTTCTTTTCTTGACTGAAATTGTACCACTCAGGTGGTGGGAGTCATCTTCTTGAACCTTTTTGGTCGTTAATTTTGCTTATGCACCTTCTTCATATAGTGTTGAAGCTGTGACTTGGTGGTTTTGGCTAATCAAGCGCATAATTGCTTTACATATGGAATGATTCACCATATGTGGAAGCCCTGATTTTTGTCATGATCTATGCAATTTGGTTCTTTTCTTTTGCGAAGAGTTTTCCAACCAGCAATCTGTGTGCCTGGGTTTTATTGTTTGACCAATTAGTACATTGCTGCAAGTGCAAAGATTGTGTTGCGTTGTTGTTTGTTGGTGTAGATTTGCTGTTGAAAGCTCCTTAATTTCTACCTAGAGTTTTTGGGTATGTTTGGTTGCATCTCATGTGATTTGGAGTCACATGTTATCTGGAACCATATGATTCCAAATCACAAGGTGAAATATGTGATTTGAAATCACGAGATATGAGTAAGTTCACCCAAATGTGATTTCAAATCACATTCCATTTCTCATGGCTCATTTTCTGATGTTTGGTTAGCTGTGAAAATGAGATTCATTCTCTTGTTTGCATGAGAGTCTGAATTGCATGAGGTGTTACCAAACATACCCTTTTATGTTATCTCATTCTTCACAAGTTTATTTATTTTATTGTTTTTTATATATTATTTGCTATTGTATATTCTAATCTTGTATCTTTCTGGGTCAATGTCTCAGCTGAAACTGTAATATACAGAATCTTTTACTATATGAATCGATCTGGGAATGGTCATCTGACTTTGAGGGAGCTGAAACATGGGAATCTAATTGCTGCAATGCAAGATGTGGATGACAAAGATGATATTAACAAGGTGTTGAGGTACAATTTGGCAATGCATTGCTATTGGGCTGGGGATTGTAGTGGGTCCTCTTTACTTTTAATAGATATTCTCATCTGTTTTTTATTGCAAATTGCATTTTATTGGTGAATTTTGTGAATATTAAGAGCTCTTCACATGTGAATTTTTCTTAATTTGGAAAATTTTAATGCAATCTGGGTCATTTTATCGCCCCATCTGTTATTTCTGCTGCTTATCTTTTGGGTTGACAAATAACTGCAGCATGCATCAACAGAGACTGCTTTCATTGCACTTGATTTTATTTCTTGAAATGATTATTGTTTTTAACCTGTTTCTGAGAAATGTTCATTGATAAATATTGGCCTACCATTGTAAAATTTTTTTGGGCTTCCCTTCAGTCATTTGACAATGTTTCTTGTTATTATTGTTGATTCATGTGCTTTGTAGATTTATCATTTTTGCTGTGTTTCCTTTTCTCTAATAATTTGTTATCATGCTTAGAAGTAACAGTGCAACCATAGTGCAGTACCTCATTTTTTGAATGCAAGTGAAAGCTAAAATTGTAAATCAGCTTCTAACTTCTTTCTGGTGTTCCAGATACTTCTCTTATGAACACTTCTATGTGATATATTGCAAATTTTGGGAGCTTGACACAGATCATGACTTCTTTGTTGACAAAGAGAATCTCATTAGATATGGTAACCATGCCTTGACATACAGGATTGTGGATAGAATTTTTTCACAGGTCTCTTCTCTTTAAGCAGAAAATGCTTTTCAAAATTCATGATGTGATGATATCTTCTTTGTGATTAGGCTTCTACTTGTTTGTCAGTTTACTTGTTTTCTTGTTGTTTACACTAGATTCCCCGAAAGTTCACTAGCAATATTGAAGGGAAGATGGGGTATGAGGACTTTGTGTACTTTATATTGTCAGAGGAGGATAAATCAGCTGAGCCTAGTCTTGAATACTGGTACTATTTCTCACCTAATTTTGGACATCATATGCTAACCATCTCAGTTACATCCTTCAGTTATTAGCATTCGCCTGCCGCAGAGGTAATTTGATTAATCAGCTTGGACTTTGTGATGTGTGCTGCATTTTGTTCTTGTCTTTCTGTTGAAGTTTGTGTTTTTTGCCATGATAATACATGGTTAAGTTTTTTTCAACTCAAAAGTTTGTGAACTCTTTAGCTAGTTAATGAAACAAATAAGTACTTTTTGTGAAACAGTGTGTAGAAGACTTGAACATTCAATTAACTAAAGCTGTAAGTGCCCAGAACTGCCCTTGTTGCTGAGTGCAAGACATGGGCGCCTGGCCGGTGGGAGTGTCTAGATAACATATCATATGCACAGTAAGTGGGTGAAAAACACATAATTTTAGAAAAGGAATAATATTAACATGTACTTAGTTATGAGGAGGAGCATTTATGAAAGTAAAATTGAAGTGATGCATAAAGTCACACATGCATACACAGTCATTTATTTGTTCACCTATTTATTACATTTTTCACAATAATATTGTTAATCTGAAGGTTTATTTGATTGTCAATTGCTGACTTCTAATGATATCTCTGAGTTCAAGTAATATGGTAAATCATTGTCTCCGAAAGGTATCCTAGGGCTGTAATCTCTGAAGTATTATGTATTTGGAATAGCATAGTATTTTCAATTTTATTACCATTATTTAGCTTTTTTGAATATTATCTTGATGTTTATGCACCATTTGAAAATGTTGCTTCCAGAAATTTTCAACATTATGTGGTTATAATTTGCAATAAAAATTAATATTAATTGGTATTTCCACCATGTTCAACGAAAATTGATATTTATGATCAAGATATATGAATTTATCCCAAATTAGTCATTCATGTCATTTAATTTCTATTTTTTCAGGTTTAAGTGTATAGACTTGGATGGCAATGGGGTGCTCACACGCAATGAAATGCAGTTCTTTTATGAGGAGCAGTTGCACCGCATGGAGTGTATGGCTCAGGAACCCGTTCTCTTTGAGGACATTTTATGCCAGATGGTTGACATGATTGGCCCTGAGGTAGTCTTATTTCTTTTAATTGTCTTCTGCTTTCTGACTTTTTGCAAAAGGTTATTGATTCTTTGTTATTGCCATTCAGAAAGAAAGTTGTTTTACTCTCAAAGACCTAAAAGGTTGCAAGCTTTCAGGAAATGTTTTCAATATCCTGTTCAACCTGAACAAATTTATGGCATTCGAAACACGAGACCCATTTCTTATTCGTCAGGTGATTTACAAAGGACTTCGTTCTCATTGCAATTTCATGTTCTCATTGTTTTTTCCTCCGAGTTTGAGAAATGCCTACATAACATTGAACTGTTGGTGAACTCTAAAGCTGTTATATGCTTCAAAATGTCCTAGCAGGAGCGGGAGGATCCAACATTGACTGACTGGGATCGTTTTGCACATAGAGAATATATCAGACTTTCCATGGAAGAAGATGGAGAAGATGCCTCTAACGGCAGTGCAGAAGTTTGGGACGAATCACTTGAGGCCCCGTTTTAGTTGAGATCATCCCAAGTAAGTTGCTCTCCTTTGCTGTTGCAATTATCATAACCCTTTTGGATGTTTTGTTTTCTGAATATAATCTCATTTCACCTACAATATTCATAAAATTAAATGCGGAACAATTACTACGTTGAGTTAGAATTCTCCCATATGGAAAGAAACCACCTTTTTTGGCGCATTTAGTAAGGGAATGCATAATATTGATTCACTTGCTAAGCTTGATATCTGGAATGAACCTGGGATTGATCCATGAATAGTGTCCTATTTTTTCTGCATTGTCACCATGTTGTACTTCATAACCTGCATGGAGGTGGTTGTCCAAGATGCGAGCCTAAGGGGGCATTTGATTGCGTGGACAGCAGCGTCCATGCTTTGTGTGGGCCCCATGCTCCTATGCAAACAGTGGATGCATGGGACACCCCGAATGAGTTGTTCCGCGGTGTTCCAGACTCGGAGCAGCAGTGTTCGAAACACCACAGACATGTTTGGGAAAAAAAAAGAAACCACGCCCGACTCAACCCTGACCCGTCTCTCTCTCTCTCTCTTCCCCTTATCCTTGACCTTGAGCTCTGATGCCTCTGTTTCTCGATGGTTTCCCTATTGGCAGTGACCGGTTTCAGGCGTGCTCCTCATCAGTGCTTCTCTCTCTTGAAAGATTGATCTCAAACCTCTTTCTCTGTTGCCTTATCTATCTCCCTCTCATCTTGATCTCGGTGGTTCTCCTATGCCAACTTTTCTGCATGTATGATTTAGGGTGAAATTTTGGGGTTTCTATTTTGTGAATGGGATTCCTTTAATGATTGTGTTTTGCTCATAAACACGCAGATTTCATGTTAGCTGACCCTTTGATTTAGGTTTTTGTCCTTGTGAATGGATTGTAGGGTTTAAGATTGAGGGTTTTTGTATAAAAATAAATGTATTTGCTTTCCATTGTGTAAATTTTGCTCATGAACATGTAGATTTCATGTGGATTATCCATTTGATTTAGGGTTTGATCATTGTGAATAGATTTTAGGGTTTAAGATCGTTTTGTGGATTTTGTGCTTGTGTCCATGTATGTGTTGAACAAATCAAATGCGATAATGTGGACAATCGCAAACTTGTCTGGTCAAGATGAATGCCAGACACAGTGACAGTCATACCCATCTTGTACAGTACAACCCTGCTCCTGGCCATGTTTGCACAGATGGTGTTGTTCTACACAATCTTGTCCGAGCAATCAAATGCCCCCATAAGGCCCCAGTTCATAGAGGTAGGGCTCTCACTAAGGGTCTAGTCCCTCACGGAGACTGCCAATTTTACACGGGATCTTATTAATCAGCTGAACAACGTGATGAAATGTGGCCTCTGGGAAATCCATTACTGCCAGTCCTTAGCAGCCAATAGCTTATACCTTATTGACATGAGTGAGGTCTTGGTAAAACGGGCTTGTGATCCTTCAATCAAGCAATAGTTATTGAAGAATTGAATGTTTTATAGCTTTTCTGCAAACTGTTATGCTGTTGTTCCTAATTGAAAATCTACTTCTTAGTTGTTACATGTTAATTAATTTACATTATTGCTTGGTTTTTCTGGTTGTAATTGTTAAAATATACATATACTGTAAACCGAAATACCCTTCGGTCCTTTTACTCCATAGGCATCAGCCCACTTTATTTCCTTTTTTTACTTTTGTCTTTTGCACTTTATTTCTTCAGCCCACTTTTTCTTTTTTTACTTTTGTCTTTTGCACTTTATTTTTTTTGTCCTTTGCACCTTTGCTTTTGTATTTGTGTGATTGGGACAACTCCATATAGCTGTTGGAGCTGCCCCAACTATCAAAAATGTGACCGTTGGGTGCAACCCCAACAGCCATATGGGGCTGCCCCCATGTGCCTCTCTTGTATTATAAATATGCCCTCTTAGGCATTGTATAGTGCATCTCTCTTTTGAGTATCCTTATGCAATAACATTTGTTAGTCCCCTGTGTGAGTGGTTTCTTTGATTCAATCAAGTATTCTACTTGATTGAAAGTAAGTTCTTGCATGTGTATCGGATTCAATCCACTTCATTACATCGTATCAGAGCTTTGGTGATCCAAAGGCATTTTTCTAAAAGAAAGATCGTGTTGATTTCAAGAGGAGGATCATGGGCTTAGCAGATACAACAAAACAATGACTATTGCATCGAGAAGCATGCCGTTTCTCAAATAAGCCTTGTATTTCTTTCTTTCTCTCTTCTTTCATTTCTCTTCACATTGTATAGAAATGGAGAATGAGAGAGAAGTTATAATCTCCATTCCCGTACGCCTAAACGATACCAACTATGTGATGTGGGCATCCATAGTAAAACACAAGATATGGGAAAAGGGATTATTGGGCTTGGTGGATGGTATCGAAAAAGCGCCCAAGCTCATTCTTACGAAAAATTGAAAATGGGAAGGAAGTTGCTCTTCAAGGTGAGGAAATGGGTAAAACCATTTCCGATTATGAGAAAAAATGAAAAGAGTGGAGAATGGGTCATTCCAAAATTATTGGATGACTCATTAATAGTGTAGATATTTACAAATGTTCTAGCTTAGCAAAATTTGATTTTGTTAGCGATGCTTGAAAATATCTCAAGGACATGTATAGTCTTAAAGATATTGTCTACATATGCAATGTCCAAAATAAAGTAAGAACCATGACTCAAGGAGAGATGAATATTAGATAATATTACAATGCTCTCTCTTTCCTATGGGATGAATTGGCTCTTCTTGAGCCAAAATGGCATTGTCCTCAAGTTGTAGAACTCCGTGAGAATCAAATTAAAACAAAGCATTTTTACCAATTTGTGAATGAGCTTAGGCCCGAATTTGAGGGAACTAAATCGGCTCTCCTTCATAGAGGAGGTGTGCCATCCATAGTTGAAATTCTTAAAGAATTGATTATGGAAGAGAATAGATTGAAGAAACCATCCGCTTCAAAGGATGAAGATACCGTACTTACTATGTCCAAGCTCGGTAATCATACTAGGACTTACAAGCCTCCTCACTTTGTGAATATTGAGAATGGGAGAAATCCCAACAACTATGAAAGAAGCGATAAAAGAGGAAATCATGAGTACAAAAAAGGTGGCAAAATCATATGCTATCATTGCTCTAAATCGGGACACATCAAGCCTTTTTGTCCCAAAAGAAAGAAAAAAGATCACCGTGATGATAAGAGGGTTGCTTTGGTGGAAAGAAATGGTGTAGACGACTACAAATGCATTGGCTCACTGTCTTTTAACTCAATTAATGGAGGCGCTAGAACCAATGTTCAAAGGTCAATCTTCTTCCTTCTCGGGGGTGGCCGTATCCACAAGTGGTAACCCTGGTAAGACTTCTTGGATCTTAGATTCTAGTGCCTCGTTTCATATGACTCTAAATGAGTCAATATTATCCGAATGTCATTCTAACCCAAATAGTTCTTATGTTTCAACCGCCGACGGAACATCTTTAAAAATCAAAAGTTTTGGAACTTTTAAAAAACAACCAAACTTCCACGTACCAAGTATTAGAGTTGTGCCAAAACTAAATTTAAACCTTTTATCAGTTTCACAAATTATGAATTATGGTTGCAAAGTTTTATTTTCTTCTAATGATTGTTTAATACAGGATCTCCATGTGAAAGTATCTTCAACAAGATACTTTAGTCGATAACGCAACAACCTTAAGAATAAATGTGTGAACATACACACCCAAGAACACTTGTGCACAACAAGCACAACACACCGAATCACAAATGTGCACTTGCACCCATAAGTTTCATAAACACTAAAGAGGTTGGGCTATAATCCCAAATCCCTTGAGAAAATACAAGAGGAGCTGCCCATATATATAGGGCTTGGAGGAGGCCTTGGGAGGGGCTCCACATAGTCGTTGGAGCCCCTCCAACGGTCACAAATGTGACCGTTGGAGGGGTCCAACGACTAGTGGGTTGGGCCCCTCCCAATGCTAGTACAAGCATTAAATGCGAAAAATAAAAAAGAATAAAGAAAAAGAAAAAAGAAAATAATTACAAAAACATATTCTTGAAAAAGAATGTGTAAAATTCCTAAACTACCCTTACTAGGAATATATATATTTTATATATATAATTGGTAAATACATATACATATATTATATATATGTATATGTATTACCTTATATATATAAAATATATATGCGAAATTATAAGTTTGATTACATAATTTAACACCCCCCCTCAAACTTAGGGCAAGATGACCGAAAGTTTGCCAAGAAGAAAGTTGAACCGTGGGGCGCACAGGGCTTTAGTAAAGAAGTCTGCCAACTGATATTCGGACGTGACATAGGGAAGATCAATAACTCCTCGGAGATATGCTTCACGAACATAGTGACAGTCCATTTCGATGTGTTTAGTCCGCTCATGAAAGGTGTGATTCTTTGCAATGTAGATTGCACTCTTGTTGTCGCAGCATAGCTTGGTGGGTCCTTCAATTTTGATCCCCATGTCTTCTAGCAGTTGGTGAATCCAAACAATCTCCATGGTAGTAGTTGCCATGACCCGGTATTCAGCTTCAGTTGAGGAGAGCGACACCTTTTGTTGTTTCTTGCATCTCCACGAGATTAGTGAGTCTCCTAAGAACACACAAAAACCAGTGGTGGAGTGACGGTTATTTGGGTCACCTCCCCAATCTGAGTCAGTATAAGCAATCAATTTTAAGTCAGAAGAAGAGGACAGAAAAACTCCCTTATTTAGAGTACCCTTTATGTATCTTACGACCCGTAAGATGGCACTCATGTGAACGGATGTAGGCGCATGCTGGAACTGACTTGCAGTATGGACTGCATGGGATATATCTGGTCTGGTAATACTCAGATACATCAAAGATCCTACAAGCTGTCTGTAGGGTGTCGGATCCAAAAGGGGAACCCCATCATCAATTTTCATCTTTGCTCCTACAACCGCAGGAGTTTCACAAAACTTTTCATCTGTAATACCTGACCTGTCAATGATCTCAGAAGCAAGCTTAGTTTGAGATAAGAAATATCCTCTAAGAGAGTATGCTACTTCAATTCCCAAAAAATAAGTCAGAAAACCCAAGTCAGACATTTCAAATTTATCTTTTAAGATAGATTTTATACTCTTAACCCCGTTAGAATCACTCCCAGTGATTTCATCAACATACAGAAGTAAAATTACAATCCCTGCATTGGATTTTCTAACAAATAGAGCAGTGTCAGTAAAGCAAGAGTAAAAACCATTTTCAATCATAACAGAGTTAAATCTATCATACCAAGCCTTGGGGGCTTGCTTTAGACCATAGAGTGCTTTCTGAAGACGAAGCACCTTTCCCTTAGGAGTCTCCATTCCAGGAGGAGCATCCATGTAAACTTCTTCGCTTAAGTCGCCATTTAAAAAGGCATTTTTCACATCCATTTGATAGATGTTCCATTTGTTGATAGAGGCAACGGTTATAAGACATCGAACGGTGACCATACGAGCTACAGGAGCAAAAGTTTCTTCATAGTCAATACCATATTCTTGACTATATCCTTTTGCAACCAAGCGAGCTTTGTACCTTTCAAGGGACCCATCACTTTTAGTTTTTACTTTAAAAACCCATCGGCACCCTATTGTTTTCTTGCCTTCAGGAAGTTTTTGAAATTCTCAGGTTTTGGCTCTTCTTAGGGCCTCAAGTTCATTGTCCATGGCATTAATCCATTCAGGGGACTTTCGTGCTTCTTCAAAATTTCTCGGTTCGGTATAAGAGTGGATGGCACTAAGGCAGGCTCTATATCTTGGTGAAAAAGAGTCATAGGAAATGAACCTAGAAGGAGGCCTTCTACTTCTCTCAGTTCTACGAGGGATCACTTCATTCTGAGAGGTACTGGAACTGGCATCATTATATCTGTCAAGAGCACTCCTAAAGTTGTTTTGATCTCTATGAGAGTAGGTGATAGGGTCTCTAGGTAATTCAATAGGTTGATGTGACGAAGGTGGTAAGGAGATGTTTTCCTCGGTTTCAAGTTCATTTGTGTTACTTTGATCTGACTCATTATCACTAGTGTCATCGTCCTTGTTTAGTAAATCAAATAAAAAAGAATAATCCATATTTTCATTATGGGGGTCACAACGTTCAAATCCACTAATATTTTCCAAGAAACTTACGTTTCTGGAAACATACAATTTATCACTTTTGATATCATAACAACGAAACCCTTTTTGGGTTTCAGAATAGCCAAGAAAGGCACAAGGAATGGCTTTAGGAGAAAGTTTGTCATTCTTATCAGTGAGAACAAAACATTTACACCCAAAAACCCTTAACCTGCTATAATCAGGTTCCTTATCATACAGTTTTTCAAAAGGGGAAATTTTGTTTAAATTTTTCGGTGGGAGTCGGTTTATGAGATAGACAGAAGTAAGGGCTGCCTCAGCCCAAAGATTTTTTGGAATGTTTTGAGAAATGAGCAAAGTCCTAGTTGTTTCAATGATGTGCCTGTGCTTTCGTTCGGCTAACCCATTTTGTTGAGGGGTTTTCGGACAAGATTTTTGGTGAAGAATACCAAAATTTTCAAGATAACTTTTAAATTCATTTGAGAGGTATTCTCCTCCAGAGTCAGACCTAAAGATTTTCAAACATCCATTGAATTGATTTGAAATCATCATGTGAAAATTTTTAAAGGTTGAAAAAACTTCATGTTTATGTTTAAGGAAATAGATCCAACAAAACCTAGTATAGTCATCCACAAAGATCACATAATATGAAAATCCTCCTTTTGACATTACCGGAGCCGGTCCCCATACATCGGAATGGACAATTTCAAATGGTTTTGTCGTAAACATGGATCTTTGAGGAAAAGGCAAACATTTCATTTTCCCAAGAATGCATTCGATTACACAAAAAATCACTTTTACAAAGATGTTTAACAAAAGGCAAATAGGAGATTTTAACTATATTGGGATGACCCAATCTCTTATGCCATACATGAATATCTTTGTTTTGAACGACGTTGCAAAATTGACTCTTGGGAACTTGAAGAAAATCAACGTAGTAGAGGTCTCCTCTTCTAGAGCCTTCCCCAATCAATCTCCCGGACTGGCGATCCTGTATCCAACACTTATTAGAAGAAAATTTTATATCACAACCATGGTCCGAGAGTTGGGAAACGGAAAGAAGATTTAGGTTAAGGTTTGGAATAAAACGAATTTTTGGAACAAAGAAGTCTTGTTTTTCAAAATTCCCTATTCCTTTAATCTCAAGAGATGTTCCGTCCGCGGTTGATACAAAGGATGGAAAAGAGTTTTTAGAAAAATTTGAAAGAGAGCAATAGCTAGGGGTCATGTGAAAGGATGCCCCGGAATCTAGAAGCCAAGATGTCTTACCAGGGGAAGGAGATGACATAGCGGCTCCGGAAGTGCCTCCCTTGAGAAGAGGTTGTAGAGCTTCTACGATTTGTTGAAGAGAAAAAGACTCACTTGATGAGGAAGGGCGTTCTTCAATTTGAGATGCCATAGCCGTTGCAATCAATTTCTTCCATTTAGGACACAAAGGTTTGATATGTTCGGGTTCTTTACAATGATAGCAAGTCACTTTGCTATAGTCCCTTTTACCATACCGATCATTTCCTCCTTGACCTTGATTCTTGAAATGAGGAGGTCTATAGGTCCTCATGTTATTTCCCGGTCTTGACACGACATTAGCCATTTCACCATCTTTTTGAGTAGAGGAAGTAACAAGAATGCTAGAATTATTTTTGCCAATCCCCATACGGGTTTCTTCACCACTTAGCTTGGTGATAACATCTTCAAGAGAGGGGGATGTGAAGGCGGAGAGAAGAGAGGACCGAACTTGTTCAAATTCGGGTCTAAGGCCATTCAAAAAATTAAAGAACCGATCTTCTTCAAGTTGTTTGTGCCTTAATTCGATTGCCTCACCACTCCATTTAGGTTCCAGGATGGCAAGCTCGTCCCAAATGGAGGATAATTCGGCAAAGTACTCCCGAATGGTCATGTCATTTTGTTGGAGAGTCAAAGCCCTCTTTTGGAGAAAGTACTTGTGGGATAGATCTCTTGAGGTGTACATTTTCTCAAGATATACCCAAGCTTCGGAGGCCCTTTTAAATTTGATGATATTGGCGTTTATCTTGGTCTCAACGGATGAAAATATCCAAGATAAGATCTTGAAGTTCTTCATTTCCCAATCATCATGTTTCTTAGAATACTCTTCAAGAGCCTTTTGTCTTTCATCCCCTTCAAGGATCTTAATATCCGCTCCTTCAATAATGGTAATTTTGGGTTCCGGTTCCGGTATGGATCCATGAACGTAACCCCAAAGCCCCTTTCCTTTAATATGAGCTTCCATATTACCGGCCCAAACATGATAGTTTGAGCCATTAAGCTTAAACCCAAGGGAGAAATGAGAGTCTTTTTCGCCCATTAGAGAGGAAAGAATGCAAGGGATAGTACGTACCTTAATTACTTTTCGCGTCTTTCTTGACAAGAGAGGAGTCTAAAATATTGCTCGAAGAAGGTGATCCCCTTTGATTTCAAAAAACTTGAAGGCACGCTTTTCGAGGAATGCAAGAGGAGGCGAATCGTAATTCTTCTTCTTCAACGAAGCTCTGATACCATGTGAAAGTATCTTCAACAAGATACTTTAGTCGATAACGCAACAACCTCAAGAATAAATGTGTGAACATACACACCCAAGAACACTTGTGCACAACAAGCACAACACACCGAATCACAAATGTGCACTTGCACCCATAAGTTTCATAAACACTAAAGAGGTTGGGCTATAATCCCAAATCCTTTGAGAAAATACAAGAGGAGCTGCCCATATATATAGGGCTTGGAGGAGGCCTTGGGAGGGGCTCCACATAGTCGTTGGAGCCCCTCCAACGGTCACAAATGTGACCGTTGGAGGGGTCCAACGACTAGTGGGTTGGGCCCCTCCCAATGCTAGTACAAGCATTAAATGCGAAAAATAAAAAAGAATAAAGAAAAAGAAAAAAAAATAATTACAAAAACATATTCTTGAAAAAGAATATGTGTAAAATTCCTAAACTACCCTTACTAGGAATATATATATATTTTATATATATAATTGGTAAATACATATACATATATTATATATATGTATATGTATTACCTTATATATATAAAATATATATGCGAAATTACAAGTTTGATTACATAATTTAACACTCCAGTCTGGGAAGCTGATTGGGCAAGGCCATAGAAGAGGAGATTTCTATGTAATTGACAGTTTTGAGTTACAATCTTTTTGTAATTTTGTGAAAAAGAAAGATATAGAAAATTGGCACAAAAGACTAGGACATCCTAGTGTGACCAAATTATATTTGTTTCCATTTCTTACTAGTTATAAAGAAAAGAAATTGGTTTGTGAAGATTGCATTCTTGGCAAAATGAAATCTTTGCCTTTTGAATAAAGACATTTTATACCAAAAAATCCTTTTGATTTAGTAAATTCGGATGTGTGGGGACCAACTCATGTTATATCCAAAGGTGGGGTATCATACTATGTTGTGTTTGTAGACTACTATAGTAGACATTCTTGGATCTTTTTTCTTAAGCAAAAATCAGAAGTATTTGAATGCTTTAAATTTTTTTATTTTTACGTAAAGACTCAATTCAAAACCAACATTCAATTTTTAGGTTTGAAATGGGGGGGGGTTGTATCAAAAGAATTCAAAAAATTTCTTGACCTACATGAGATTATTCATAAAAAATCTTGCCCATACACTCTTCAACAAAATTGTTTAGATGAAAGAAATCATATACATGTTATTGAAACCACTAGAACACTTCTTATAACAAGAAATGTTCCAAAAATGTTTTGGGCCGAAGCCGCTATTATGTCAGTTTATTTAATAAATAGAATGCCTTCAAAAACTATTGAAAATATATCTCTTATTGAAAAATTGTTTAAAATCTTCTCCGATTATAAAAGGTTGAGAGTCTTTGGATGTAAATGTTTTGTTCTTACCCATAGAAATGACAAACTTTCCTTAAAAACAATTCTTTGTGTCTTTCTAGGCTATGCTGAAAATCAAAAGGGATATAGATGCTATGACATGGAAAGAAACAAGTTATATGTTTCACGAAATGTTACATTTCTGGAAAATGAAGACAATTTTAGCAAAAAAAAATCCAAGAGAACTATGATTATTAATTTCTTTTTTATCTTATCAATGACCATGATCGGTGTGAAAACATTCATAATAAGCATGAGAGTGAAGATGATATTGACCCCCTTCATACTACTATACAAACATACACTCGGCGGACCGAAGATCACCCACCATGTGCTCTAGAAAGATAGTCACAAAATCAAGATACAGACTCTGCTAGTATTAAAAAATCAATAAGAATTTTCAAGGCCCCTAGTAGATTTGTATCATATAATTCCTTTGAACCAAGATACTGAGCATGTTTAATGGCTATACATTCATATACTGAACCATCATCCTATTATGAAGCCAAAAATCATCAGGAATGGATTAAAGCAATGAATAATGAATTAAAAGCTTTATAAAAGACAAAAACTTCAGAAATTCAAACATTACCCAAAGGACAAAAAACTATAGGATATAGATGGGTTTACAAAATTAAAACTAAATGGGATGGGACATTAGAAAGATATAAAGCTCGATTAGTAGCTAAGGGGTATAGTCAAGAATATGGAATTGAGTATGATGAGACCTTTGCCCCAGTTGCTCGAATGACGACTCTCAGAACCCTTATATCTATAGCATCAATTCAAAAATGGCCTATCTTTCAAATGGATGTAAAAAAATGCCTTTTTGAATGGTAATTTAGATGAAGAGGTTTACATGGATCCCCCACCAGGTTTGAATTTAGCATATAGAAAAACTCTTAGGTTACGAAAAGCCTTGTATGGATTAAAGCAAGCTCACAAAACTTGGTATGATATATTTAGTAATCTAATGGCTTAACTTCATTTTAAATCTTATTTTACTGACACTGCATTGTTTGTTAAGTCTTCCAATGCAAGGATGGTTATACTACTACTCTACGTGGATGATATGATAATCACAGGAGGTGATAAGCAGAGAGTGAATCATATCAAAGATGTGCTTAAAAGCAACTTTGATATGACAAATCTTGTTTTTTTAAGATATTTTCTTAGTATTGAAGTGACTTACTCACCTCGTGTTTATTTTTTGTCACAGACTAAGTATGCAACAAAGATTACTGAGAGATCAAGACTCTCATATGAGAAACGGGTTGACACTTCAGAGGTCATAAATGCAAAAATGAAGAAGGATGATGGAGAACCTCTGCAAGATCCAACCCATATAGACAAATGATTGAAGCTTTGTCTTACCTTTCTATTACTCGTCTTGATATTTCTCATGCTATTCATTCTGCTAGTTAATTTCAGCATGCTCCCACTACAGTACATATGAGTGCTGTAATGGGAAGGAGGCTCGTCTGAAGAAGAAGAAGACAACGAGGAAAGAGAGAGGCAAGAGGGAGCTCACCTGAAAGGGGGCCGGAGGTTGCATCGCTGGCACAGAAAGGACCGACGTCGGGTGGCCGGAAATCCAAGGTCCGCCGGACGTGGGGCTTGCCGGCATCAGGTGGTCGGAAAACGAATGGGAGAGAGGGAGCCTACGGCGGGGGGAGAAGGCGAGCGAGGAGAGAGAGTGAGCAGCATATGTTTTATCGGGTTTGGATTCGGGTTGGATTTGAATCCCTACCCTGCGTGCTTATTTAAAGCACACAATGTATGTTTTATCGAGTTTGGATTCGGGTCGGATTTGAATCCAACCCGGGTCCTTTTTTTTTAGCCGCACTTCCGCACCCATGTTTTTTTAAAGTGCCGCATCCCCGCACCTGCACCCGCACCCGCACCCATGTGTCATAGCTTATAGAACCTTTGACATGTTTATTAGATGCTATTTTAGGGTGCTAGAACTTACATTGTGAATTGTATGCACTTGTGCTTTGGATCATCAAAACCTTGTTTTCACGTGTTCCTTTTCCTAAAAGAGTGGAAAAAGGAACATGTGGGTAAGTTGGTGGCTTCCTAAGCGTGCTCTCCATGCCTATGCCTGAGCCTTGCCTATCAGATTTTATTATTTTTTCTATTGTGGGCTTAAAGTGAAGAAATCTCTTATTTCTTTTAAAAAACTCGGTGCTTTGCCAATAAAAAATAGAAAATTTTCTCTAACAAAAGAGATTTGAGATATCAAGGTGACTATTCTATGGAATAAACGTGTAAACTATATTGAGGTTGCTTTATTGTCAAACAGGATCCTCAAAATATCTTTTTGTAAAATGATTTAAACCAGAGCTATTTTGGAGGGGCTGACAGGGCCCTTGGGTGATGATTAATGTGTTATGTAATTGTAGAAGAGTTTGTTTTCTCAAGCACTTTTTTTTCCGATGTTATATGGTGTATTTTTCGCAGATATGTCAGATATAGAGAAGCTATTTACATCAACCGAGCATTCAAAAGGTGTCAATGTGCTTTTCAAGGCCATTCATGAAATGGAGATCTTTTGATGGAAGCACTTAGGGCTTGGGTTATAATGAATGATCAGTGAGAAATTAAGATCTTCGTCAGCCAAAACAATGTTCGTGATGTTCAAATTTATTGGCACGTTCTATCAGCTCTCTCCAGAGAAAGCGCGAAGCATTGTAGAGGGTCATGGTGAAAAGCTTTCTGGCTTACCATCAGCAAGCAGGACAGTGATTAGACCTTGTTACCCATCTGGTTTCAGGTAACAATAGCTTCAAAGTATTGGCCAAAATTTTCAAAATGAACTGGTTTTATTTTCTCATTCTTCATCGTCCACGCCTGCCTTGCACCCCTTGTCTACCTCCACACTGTTTATTTCTCTTTTTTTCTGAATCTATGTCAACGTGAGCTCGCTTTCTGTGCTTTTCCTTTACTGGCACGTATGTTCAGGTGGGGTGGTAATTTGGCCTTATGTATGTCGAACTTCCTCTGTTGTTCTTTGAGTGGTGTTGTAAAGAAACGGTTGAGGTTCATCTCTTTGTTGCTTTATACTGTTTATAGAGATGCAGTTCTTGTCATGTACAAGGCAAAATATGGAAGTAGGCTGTTGAGGTTCATCTCTTTTTACCTTTAAAGCATGTGTATGAGTCCAGAGCATATGCTGTCAAATCTATGTTGATTCTTTTGGAAGTAATCTTGTGATCTTTTAAACTTTTTTAAAAGATATTATTTTTAAGCTTGATAGGCCCGTCTTCCAGGGTTTTATTTCCCCATTTCTAAAATATCCACAGGTAAGGTGAGGAATTTTTTCTACTTTATGACTTCTGAGATTTTTTATGATCTACTGTCCATCTGAATTTGTGGTTGCTGAGACATGCCTGACTGTTTCGGTGGGGATAGAAATACAAAAACTTTCGACTTTTGTGAACTATATTAGTTCCTTGTTTATCTGGTCGTTAGACCACTGAGTTGGCTCCTGTATTATTCGCAAATGGCAGAGCATTTAATCTAAGGAGTTTAAAGTTGCATTGTGTCAATATCCCTGATATTTACAGGATTGAAAGGAAAAAGAAACGAATATGCCCTAACAGAATACTTGCCATTATCAGCAGCATGGATAGTTTGCTATATGTGTGGATTTGATAGTGGTTGGTCAGTTTTTTTTAAGTCTCGAGGTAAATTTTTGTTAGGGTGACAATAGAGCATGAAACAGAGGAAGCAGGTTGGTGGATTGCGGGTATTGTAGTAGTTTGCTCTGGTGGTGGTTTTGGTGCTATTGCCTTGGATTTTTCAGTGGAAAGCCTTTGTGCTTGCTTTCTCCTTGAATAAATAACATTGACCATGTGTTGTACATGAGTTCTAGTTTTGGACGATGCCTCATGTATGTTGGTCTGTAGATTCAGCCTTTTTGCTTTCAAAATATGCGGCCTTGCTTAGAGCGGGAACAGTTGGACTGGATCAAGCATCGCATTGTTTAGTCCCTGTTTGTATGCATGGTAAAGGCTGATTCCGCTTTTCTAGAGAGAATCAAGAATGCTCCTTGTTTCCATCTCTTGAAGCATGATTGGGGTCCTGGATCTAGGCCACTTATCAAACGAAATTGGTGGTGCTTGCAAGGTTTTGGTTGGTGACTAGTAGATATAGGTCTGCCCTTTCGGAGGTGACTCAAAGAGGCAAGGCGGTATCCAATAAAACAGGATGCATTTGAGTTCTCATGAGGTTGTCCGATTCATATCCAGCTCTTCTTATGGGTCATGGCGCCATCTGGTTTTCCATGAGTTGAGTGGAGATCTCATCGGTTTCAATCCGTCTTTTCTGATGTCAGGTATACAGTAACTTGTAGATTTGCCTTTGGTATTCAATGAATTGGAGGCTGCAGAACAAATGATGGATGCCCTTGGCCATAAAATTAAGTTTGGAAATATAGATTTTTTTTGAAAGTCCAGCTGGGGTTAGACTTACCCTTACCAGTTATACAACGTTACCATTGGGATTTGAACTTGCAACGTCCCAACACAAGGTAACGTGCACTAGCTGCTCTCTCCGACCAGACATGGGGAGCCCCCGGTGATGGAAATGTAGACTGTGATGTGTTTTAAGGTATATTTAAAAGATTATGAAAGTTTACCTGGAGACTCATTTGGTAATTGGTGCTTAGCTTCTTATGTGTTTCAGTCAGTGTGACAAATATAGGTGATATTTTGAAAATATCACAAAAATGTGATATATTATCTTGCCATTGTGAATTTTAAAATCTCATGATATTTTCAAAATATCTTAATATTTTTTACAAAACCTAAATATTGTGCTTTTATCACAATATTTATGTTTTTATTGTGAGATTAAAAAAAAAGATACCCTTGCCTTAAACTCAATTAAAATGCATTGAACAACATTATTTTCAAGTGAATAAATTATCATTAAACTATCTTTTAATATATATATATATCATTTAATAGTAATAAAACTTCCTCTCACCCACCAAAAACATAAAACTAGTTTCTCAACAAGGCAGCTTTGGAAGGTGTTGATAATAGAAAACGGTTTCCTAAAAGCTATCTTAAAAATGTTTTTAGAGGAAATCTATCTTGAAAATTAAAAGCTTTAAATGCTTTGAGAATATGAAAGGTCTCCTAAAGTCCGTGTAAATTAAGCCCATATTTTGAAGTTTTAAATTATTTTATTTAGAAGTTTCAATCTTGGACAAGACCTTAAACCCATATCATTTTATAAAATTTTTATTTTGCCTCATATTTATTAAATATTAATTAATTTATTTTTAGCCGATATTTTATCAATAAAACTTGAGATAAATAAAAAAAATTAAATCTCACAAGAAAAATTCTGTCGCGTTTTAAACTTTTGTCACTATGGTTTCAATTGCTTCTTTGTGGGTTCACAAAAGTATTTTTGGGATCTGTTTTGGAGTTAAATGTCGAAATGATGGGAGGGAGTGGAAGTTTTTTTTAGAATCAAGACAGTTTCAAAGTTGCTTTTGGTGGTTTCTCTAGAAAGAATTGGAGGAACCCAAAAAAGTTGTGGAATCCGTGCTTGCCTAAGCCCTTTTCTTTTATAATGAAAGGTTTTAAAAAACTTTCAGCCAGATATTTGTATGAGTTTTACTGTACCAGTTCATGCCTTGAAATGTAAGGTAAAAAATTCCTTTTCAAAACTTTGAAATTCTATAAACTGTTTTTAGCTATTTGATTTTATGTAATCTTATATGTTGTAACTGGGGTTTCTGCCTATCCACCAGCGGGCCTGCTTGAAGGTGCTGATCCCTTCGTCCCAAGTTTGATTCTCGTGCTGACCCCTTTGTCACAAGTTTGATTCTCACCGGGTGGATAGGTGTTTTTTAACTGGTGAGCTCTGTAATGATTTGGGTGTCGGTGTCCTCACCTGGAGTTTTCCTTGCAAGTCCATTAGCTGTCCCGGTTCTCGTCCAGGGTTTCTGATCATCAAAAGAATTGGTCGTCTGGCTGAAATCTGTAAAATGGTCATAACGGTTTGGTTGATACATGACTTCGGAGATTCATAGCCGGCAACTGCATGATTTGAGAAAAATGAACGCCTGACTTTTTTTTCCATTACTGGGGTGCGTATGGGTACCCATAGTTTCCATGAGATTTGGTATTACTAGCATCTCTGGGTGTGATGCCACATAGGTTTGCACTGCCTATCAACGGGGTCGCTTGTCTGGTAGGAGCAGCTAGTGCACCTTACCTTATGTTGGGATGTTGCAGGTTCAAAACCGAACGGTATGATTGTATAACTGGTAGGGTCTGCCTAACCCCAGCTTGCCTTTCAATATATATATGGGTCCGTGCTAAACCAATTTGGTGCTAAACTGCATGCTAAATGGTTTTTTCGGGTTTTTTTTTCATTTTATTTTTAAATTCCAAAGTTCGAAAAACCAACGGTCCAAAAGCTTTGTAAATTTTTGAGGCTCCAAACATCATTTTTTTCATTGAAAACACATGATCCAAGTTTGAATTCTTAGTAAATCGACCATGCCCAACACATTTATGGGGCTGGAACTACATAAAAAGCACCGGAGAAGCCCGAAAAAACCATTTAGCACGCTGTTTAGCACCAAATTGGCTTTGCATGGAACCATCTCTCTCTCTCTCTTTATATATATATATATATATATATATATATATATATATATATATATATATAGACACATTAACATTAGCATGAGGAACCTCTAACGAATAGTTTGAAAGGGAAAATTTTAGACCTTTTTACCCCCATTTTCTTCGAGTAAAACCAGAATTTTCCTAGATCCAAACTAGTTTTACCTAGCTTTAGAATCTGGCTTTGCTCACCCAGGCTAGGGATGATCATGACCTGGATTTGGTTGACCCTGAAAAGGTTTGTGCCGTGATCTGAATCTTCTGGCTGGCCTACTAGCTTTCGTAAATGCCAATTTTGGTTAGTTGGGTTCGTCATGTTGGAACTAGTAAGAGTGGTACAAGTTTCAGGAATCAAACACAAATACTTGAATACATACCCATCAACGGGAACAATCCTGAATACAATGAGACTGATCCATCACAAATATGAGACATGGATTTGCTTTTTTTTTCCTTTTTCTTTTTTGAAAACTAAGACCTGAAGACACGTACATACAGTGGGGTGTTTGTGCAAACTTTAGGTCATGTTTGGTAACCTTTCATGAGATTCTGACTCAATGCGAATGAGAGAAAATCTCTTGGCATGGCTAAACAACCATAAAAAACATTCTGCGAGAAAACAGCTCATTTGCCTTAGCAGATGAGGGTCGTTTTCTCTTTTATATGAGAATCAGAATCTCAAGGGCCCTCTTTCAATTCTGATTTATAACTTCAAATCAAATTTGATCCACGGATGGCCCAGCTAACCAAACTTACCATGTTTCTTACGATCTGCATCCACACACACACACACACACACACACACACACACACACACACACATATATATATATATATATATATATATATATATATATATATATATATATATATATATATATATATATATTGAAATCTGGCTATGCAGTGTGATCTACATGCATTGTTTTATAAAAACCAGCTCTTGGATTGCCCGATTATGAGATGTGAGCAAGTTTTTTTTAAGCTTCAAAAATTAATGCACTATAATTATCATAAAATTTAAGACTCAAAAATCATACTTATTCATTGAGAAAATGTGATCCAATTGACTATTCCTAGCAAATGGACCATGCAGAATTCATCCGTGATGTCAGATTTATCAAAAAAGTTCTGAAAATGGTAGTTTTCTGTGCAGGTTATACGAAACTTGGTTATGCTGGGAGAGGGAGGGATTTATCCTCCTAATGATCCTAATTGTTTCAGAAAAACATAATTTCAGGTATCCTCTTTTTGTTTAATTGAAACTTGATGATATTTTATAGCTTGTTTAGCAAAAACATACATTAGATTAGGAGTTTTTTGTGCTTAGATGGGTGTTTAGAAAGAAACAAAAAATCAATAGCAAATATTACACCAAAACTCTGTTAAAGAAAAAAATCTTTGTTGAATAAATTTCATCCAAGGCATTTTTTTTCTTTACTAAACATGCCATGATCAGTGCATCCCCAGTTTTTTTTTTTGGATAGTCAAACTGGGGTTAGGAGGACCCCTTCCAGTTCATTGAGTTTAATGTAAGATATACAGAATCACTCATTCATAAGTGGGTGTCAGTGGGATGATCTTTCCATGTCTTGTTAATTCCCCCCTAGCTAATCTAGCTAGATTAGTAACCAAAAGATCAGATTTACAACGTTTAAAGCTAATTGTAACTCATAATTATACAAAATATCCAACAGAGGGATGGGGATGACCAAGGTGGGACCCTTACATTTCAAAGTCTGGCGTAAGACGCCGGCCAGGTCAGCCCGACCCATCTCAATCATCACCTTTCCAGCTATATTAGATTCTTTCATTATTTTTTTTTCATGCCGCCCTTCCCTGCCTTCCAAGCTTCCTCTCTTGGTAAAGCACCCCGCCTCAATGATTCCTCCCTCATGATTCCCCATATCCAGGTTTAGATTAAGCAAAAAGTGCCTGCAACTACCAAGTTTTGAACCGGTTAGAAAGGTTAGTATGAAACCAAACTGTTTTGGCCCCTACCCTGCAGGCTGAATCTGGGAAACTTCACACCTTGTAGAGGGAAGCAGATCAGGTCATGCTGAACATGAGTGTTTTTGCTCATGCTGACATCGTGGCCGTCCGATTTGCATTTTAAAAAGCTCAAAAGTCAACAAAACCACGTGGCATTCATCCAAAATGCAAACAGACGGCCGCGATGCCGGCATGAGCAAAAACGCTCATGTTCAGCATGACCTGATCTGCTTCCCTTGTAGAGACGGATTGAGTAAAAAATATCTTACTGCAATGTTGAAAAATATTGAGCAAATGTTTTCTTAAAAATATTGCCATATATTTTCAACCATATATAACGTTCAAGATGTCACAAATTTATGAAAAAATTGTGATATTTTTTCCTTGTAAAATTTCATGATCACATTGCAATGTTTACATTTTTATCCGTCTTGTCTAGGTTTTTCTTAAATTTTTAATTCGTTTTAACCATATAAATTTATGAAAAATTGGTGATGCTTCTGTTTTCTTGATATCATGATTTATTGCCGTATTTGTAAGCCACACAGCAATCCCACGAGGAAAAAAAAAACAAATGGCAGTCATAAAAAGCACTTTATAAATTACAACACAAACAAATAAAAATTTTCTGAAATTAAGGTCTGGTGGGGGCGCGCCAGGCCCTTGCAGTTGTGCAACGCATGGGCGACGCTCGAGGGAACCCAGTAGCAAGCTACCGTGGTGGCCCCCTCTCCCACAAGAAATTAATTTAATATCGTGTGGTCGCATGGACCACGTATCAGATATTAAACTGATAAGAACAGATACTACACTTGATGAAAGGTATGATTTTAAAGTCGCCTCCCTTCTACTTTTATAGCCCTCTCATCCCCCCACCACTTCGCTCTTCTCTTCGATATGGGACTAAATATTTAAAAAGCCAATAGTTTATCTTACAAGTTACAACCCATCTGGCCTCTCCACCGTCTGAGGGTTATAAAATCTTGGACTCGGGTCGGGTATAGTGGGACTTAGATGAGTTGTCATCGGAGTTGGACTCCGTAATGGCTCAGATCCAGCACCATTGGTAGCTTGACGTTGCTAGTCCAGGCAATGAAATACAGACCAGATCATGGTTGATCTAATTCTTAATATGAATTGCTAACGATAGCCCCTAATTTAGATCAAGATCTATCAAGTTTGGATAAATTACAGTTGTATCTGGATCCGAGTTTTATATGGTGATATTGGATTTAGAAAAAAAAATAGACAAGCTTGGAAACAAGTTTTTACTTGTGAAAAGTTGGATCCGAGTTCATTTGTATCAGAACACGATGTAAACAGAATTTTTTTATCTGAATCTGAATCTTAAAAGGAAAAGGTCTGATTGGATGGATCTGAATCCTACCCTAACTAGACATTCGGATCTTATAAGATCCATACAAGAGAGCTGAGCAGTTGGATTCAGATCAAAGATCAGACTCGGTCCATTTGCACCCTTGTCAAGTAGATTCTTATTTGTCACTCAAATTCTCTTGCCAAACAAAAGAATGTGCATGCATGTGATTTAGCGCTATAGGTCAGCCAGGCAAACATGTGAAAATTGAGCCTGGAAAAAGTGAATCATATGAATCACTTTCTCATAGCACAAGATTCTGGTTTTTCAAACATGCCCCTCTCGTGGATATTTGAGTGTACCAAACAAAGATCCACGTCTATGTCCTGGCCTAGGTAGGACAGCATTGCCCAGGTCCATTTTAGATAGGTTTGACCGGCCATCCTATTAATGGGCCAGGCCTAAACTCAGTCCAAGGTCCGAAATACTGGCCTTCTATTGGCGTCACCCCACTGCCCGTCAATGGCTGGTAAGCCATCCGGGTCCAGACAATGTCAATGCCCAACTTTAGTCTCACACTATTTATGTTGCCCAATCCAATTTATATGAATCAAGCATGAGATGTTTTGGATCCGAACCGAAGCCATCTACTTGCACCATTTTGAAGATGTCACTTTATGGTTAATCGATTGTTAGCATCCATTGGTGCCATGCGGCAAGGATATTAGTTTTTGAGAGCTCATCAAAGGTCAGAGGCAGAGCTGCCTTCGATGACGTCCATCCATGTGGTGAACGGCAGCCAAAACACCATCACATTTGTTTTGTTTTAGCTGTTTGTTCCAAGTCAGACGAAAACAGTTAAAAAATCGAAACCAGATCCGACTAGCTTAAAATCCGATATTTACACTTAATCGGGTTTGGGTTTTAGTCAGATTCAGAATTTGGGTTGGTTTCAATACAAAACTCAATACCGAACCCGAATCTGATTCCGATATGGCTATTGAATCTGATTGATCGGATTCATATTCGGGTTGGATGTCGGGTTACATCCGACCCGACATCCCTACTGTAGATGTCGTTCATCTAACACTTGAATGGCCCTCAAAAAAATTGTACAATCATCTAAGAAACAACCTATCATCAACATAGTTACTTTCTACTAACAGCACAAACTTTAGGCCTTGTTTGTTTCATGTAACTTTCATGGGAAACTGCTGAGCTGGCAATATGTAATCCTTTGTCACCATAAATGAAGCAAACATCATATCATTGTGGTGGGAAAGTGCCATGCGCCTCAAAATTTTCAGTGTAAACCCTTTCATACATTCCCCTTATGAAAGCGTTATCGTGGGAAAGTTGAGCTGGCATGATTTTTTAAAATTTGTGCCCATTCCCATGAAAGTCTTTCCTTTTACATGGGAATGAAACAGACAAAACCTTAGGGATGTTTGCATGTCGCATAAACCTCAGGGTTTCCGCGGAAATGGATGGGAACCCACACATTTTCATGGGCTTCCTTTCCTCGCAAAAAGGGAGCGCTGTTTTCAATGGGGACTATCCCCTTTCCACATAACTCTTTCTCGTGTTTGTGGGGGTGGGGTGGGGGGTCCGAATCTGTTTCAGCCTAAGAGGTGCCCTTAGTATAGAAAAAATGGAGGTGTTTCTTTGGTAAGTACAATATAAAGTAACTTATTTTCTAGTCTCATACCAAGCAGGGAATCAAGATTTACAGTGGCAAATTGGGAGCTCACGTCATGGAAGGGAAATCCCTCGTTAGAGTGAACTTCGGATTTGACATGGGCCCCATGTTAGATCCAACCTTGAACCACACGTTTAGGGATGTCAGTGGACCGGGGCGGAGGCCCAGGACAAGGTCTCCACCCCTGTCTCGTCTCAAAATTCTGCCCTCCATCCCTGTCTTCATGTCCTCCATTCCCAGTCCAATGCCATCCCTAAATGTATTTTAGTTATTTTACTAACGGGGATTTGAGATGGGGCAGGGCTGAGGAAAGCGTAAGTCCATCCCCACCTCCATTCCCGCATGGGTTTTGATTTTAACATCCATCCCCGGTCCAAACAAGGCAGGGCGGGGGCCATTTCCCCCCGGTCCACTACCATCCCTACACATGTTCAAGGCATTCAAACATGCCTTTAGGGCACCAACAAGGGATCCACCTGTCTGCCAGGAGCAGTCAGTGCACGTCACCTTGTGTTGGGACGTTGTAAGTTCAAATCCCAATGGTATGGTTGTATAACTGGTAGGCATATGCCTAACCCCAACTTTCTCTATCGAAAAAAAATCAAGCCTTTAGGGCACTTTTGAAAAAAATTGCTAGGAAAATTGCAAGTAGAAAAGAGGAATTCACAGTTTTTTCATCCATACTAAATAATGGAAAAAAAATGAAAAGATTTTTTTTTTCTATTTTGTCATCATTTTGATAGGAAAATTTTTCCATGTCAAGAGACTAAAACAAGAGTTTTTAGTTTTTAGACATTCACCCTAATCAAAACTTTCTAACAATTTAAACTTAGTTTCTCATGTCACACAAACATGGAGAAAAATTTTACATAAGAAAAGCCCTCATATCAAAATTTATCATAGGAAAATTTTTATTTTCTTGGGGGATTTTTTCATGCTTCCAGACGTATGATTAACGAGAGAAAATATGGCATGTTTTTTCGAAAAAATATAAGTAAAATATTGGCATATATAAGGGTGGGGGCGTCGGCGGCGGCGGGGGTTGAATCCCCGTTTGCGGGACACTCTAAGCATGGGCCTCACGTGCGTTTACGCACCTACACAAACGCGGGATCGTGGATGCAATATTAGTGTGTCCTGTGGATGCTTATTTGGCATATGCCGCTGCTATGCGCCCCCCCCCCCTACGGAATAGTGGCGGACAGACAAGAAGGAAAAAAAAAATGTGCTTGGACAAAGTATGACAACACATTTTGTCTTGTCCTTAAACGCGATCGGGCAGGATGCGTTATTCTGTTCTTCATTGTCTGTGATTCAAATGTTCTCTAAGGATTGTTTGGTAGCCCATCTGCCGCGTGATTTGGGACTGTGCGACCACAAATCACGCGATCGCCACCAAACGTTGGACGTGGCAGACACACGTTGTTATGCCGAGAATAGGAATGGAGGGCCGGGAGCATATATATATATATATATATATATATATATATGATAAAAAAATACTTTTCGTGGATGAATAATCGTTTTCACAGAGGTGTATAAATAAAAGAAAAATATCGCATGTGGCGGCTCTGTAGCGATTGTCCGAACCTACTGTATTGACAAGGCTGATAATGCATAAGATGCCATAAGAATGAATAAAATGGTCCCTGAAAAGGGTACAAGGATTGTTATAAAAAATCACATAAAATGAGGATTACAGTGTTAAACTTTAACTTTGGCTGCAGATGTTAATTTACTTGAATTTGAATTGTTATGTTAATCTTTTGCAAGCATAAACAGTCACCTTCCCATTTCCTATGCTGATGCAACACTTGGATGCAGTGGTTCTTGTTTTAGGTGCTATCTTTAATAAGAGTTATACAGAGCTCAATTGATTTTGGCAACTGAACCCAATGATTTTGACAATTATTTCTGTAGGTTGCAGCTATGGGTTTGGACCCTACTAAGCACTTAGGCCAAGATCTTGCACACATGCAACATTGTCTGCATGCATTAAACAAGTATGCTGTAGTGGTCCTATTGCAAATTTCAGTCCTTTCATGACAGTTCATTCCCTGGTTTCACCTGACTGCTGGCATGATGTAACCGTCTGCAGGTTGTATGGAATAAATGTGTGTGGTGAAGGGGGAGAATATGAAACATTAACTCGACTGTCAGCTTTTTAAGGTGAGATCATAGTGGACCATAATATATTTCTTTACTTTAAACTTTTCCTCAGCCTTTGACTTCAGCTTTTTGTTGTCAAAATATTTGTTATATGAGGCAAGCTTCTTCAGCCGTGTATGATTTATGGATCAAGTTTCACTTAGTCTGCTAAGCATGAGTTGGTTCTTTTTGTATCCTAACTTTTCTTTTCAATACTCATTCCTTGTTAAGTGGTTGATGGTAGTGATACATAGAAGCTCAAAATCTCTCATATGCTTGAAAATATTGCACCTGGTTTAGGTGTCATATTTTACATAAGACGATTGAACATGCATTCTTCATTTCAAAGGTGAGTTTGATAAGCTTAGTTGGTGACCTTTGGAGTTAATCATCTCTCCTGTTAGAACTTCTTAGGGAAGAACTTGAATTCCTGATATATATATCCAGAAAAAAGCAAAAGGTGGCCTGTAATAAAGATGAAATATGTGCAACATCTTGATTCACTCCTGGTTTTTATAACAGAATAAGGTACACAAACCTTTCATCAATTGATTTAAGGAAAATGAGATGCTAAGCAGGTTCTGTTTGGTGCGGCTAGTATCATGTAACTTTTCAACATTTTCCAAACATAACTGCAAATTTATTTGTTTTTGGAATTTGAATAATACTTTTGTGAGTTTTTTGGTGTCTGAATTGCTTGGCTACTTGCTGGTTCCATGTATTTCGTAAAGTTGATGCTATGAATCCCCCCATAAATGTTGAGACGTTCCAGTTGATGACTTTATAATCCTCAAAGGCATATTTTGTTAACATGTTTCAAATTGCAAAATAGTAAAGGTCTAATGTGCCAAGAGGTATCCGTTAGGTCTGTCTCACCTTTTTGAGGTTCATGGCTTGGTGCATTTGAAACATGCTGAGTTTTTGGTGTTTCACCATGCCTGTCCTGCTGAACTCCCTATGCATCTTTAGGTGAAAAGGAAGAGGGTGTGACAAGGGACACCTGAAGATACATAATATTGCTATTGATATACAGGCTTGGGATTGTACGATGCAGATAGATATACCAGCATATTTGGGAAGCAACTTAAAACTTTCTTTCCTTAATGTTTTGCAAACTTAATAAACATCAGTCTTCATATGCATTGAATATCAACTCTATCAGACTAGTTTTACTGGCCCCATGGGCCAGAAAAGTGTAAAAAATAGTATCAAGTGTGGAGATGGTGGATCATTTTGGCTTGGTGGCTGACATGGTGTAAGATGAACAGTAGTATCTTTAGGGAAGAAAATATGGATGTTTTGGCTATATGCAGCAGCATTCATAGTTAGATCCTACTCTATGCGCAACGAAAATAGGCAGGTTCGGACATTAGTTGGATGGGCATCAGCAGAATTGAACCAAGAACATTACTCTTGATGTGTTTGGATTGGCTGATTGCTGGACTTTTTTACTGTTTAAAATCTGCATCAACATATCATTACTCTTGTATTAGGGTAATTACTAACTACTTGTCACCTTTTATTTATAATTCTATTGAAAGTTATTTCTTATCCTCAAAAAATAAAACAAAAAACTTGTGCTTTGATCATGTTAAGGGCTGGTGTACCTTAACCCCTTATATAATTTTGCTTCATCTCCATAATATCTTTGAATCTTTGGATTTTCAGAACTCAAGGATTGTCCTTGACAAATTCCAAGTTGTAATGCATTCCTCATATTCCATAGCTCCTGTAGGGATACTACATCCAACGGCTTTCCATTTGGAGCCAAAAACTGAATCACATTCTTTCAGCGACACAACTGAACTGAATGCTGCCTGTTTAAAGAAACTGGATTTTGTTCAAGAGGTGAACGGGAACCTCATAGATTGCACAAATCAAGTCAAGCCTCAGTGCATTGAACCAAATGCTCAGAGTGTTAATGGGGTGAGCCTAAACATTTCAAGAACCAGAGGAAGTGCATTTTCAATTGGATGTTGGATCCAAAAGTCATCTGGAACTTCAGAAGGTTGTTTATATTCTTTTCTTTCTTATTCTATATTTTCTTCTTTTTTCAATTGTGTAGTAGTTTCTATAAGCTTGCTGTTTTTAAATTTTCGTATTTGCAGATATGCAGGATGATCTGGTGGCTGTCCTAAAAGCAATTGAGTCACAACTTCATGAAGATGGTTTTAGCTGGATGGATGTTCTTTATATTCACCTCTATCTTGCCGACATGAAACAGTTTGCTGCTGCAAATAAAACGTACACCTCATTCATAACAGAAGAAGGTTGCCCTTTGGGTGTTCCATCTCGTAGCACAATTGAGCTCCCTTTGTTGCAGGTTGGTCTAGGTCATGTGTATGTTGAAGTATTAGTGAAAAGAGATCAGGGTAAGCGAGTTCTTCATGTTCAGAGTATATCCTGCTGGGCACCAAGTTGCATTGGACCATACAGCCAGGTGAGGTCTCAGTTCACTTTTCCTTTCTTGGTTTCTGATTAATCCACTGCATGCAGCAGACACTACTTATTTGACAGAAGTTGCAATCACGTGGTACAGCTTGAGCACCTTAGTTGGTCACTATCTTGATTCTCTTCTGCATTTTCTTTTCGTACCACGTAGAGGTCGTGGTCATTTGGCTCATTACTTGGACACTGTTAAGGACATTATTTGAAAATTTCAAGTAATTCTCCCCAGTTATAATGTGCCATCTTATTTAACTTTTTTGTCATATTCAGGCAACAGATTCTCTGCTCGTCTTTTTGCTTATTAATCATTCTGGTCATGGGCAAACTTACTCAGTTTATTTAGACTAGCCATTTTCTTGCATTCTGAACTATACGTACTATTTACTACAATCGTGCCTTTAACATTTGGTTTCTTTTATAGGCTACTTTGCATAAACACTTACTCCATATGGCTGGGCAGTTGGGACTGGATCCACCTACAATGATGCTTTGTCCCCGGGGTGCCAGCGTAGAGCTGAAACAAGCATTAAGAAACTGTGAAGCAGTGGCAGACAGCTTTAATTGTGACATAGTTTCATTTGGAATTCTTATTGTGATTTACTGTTCTGAATCTATGACATCCTCTGAGAAAATCAATATTCAGAAAGAAGAAGAAATATTATTTAAGAGAACAGAAAGTTCTAACCTGCGGAAGAAGGGGAATTATCAAGCTTCCAGCCCTATCTTTCTTTATGTCCTTGTGCCCGATCTTCCAAAAGGGTACCACAACTTCTCTGACTTCTGTAGGTTTTCTTTCTAGTTTACTTAGTTGAGTTCCATATCAATTGAGTAATGAGCTGCACAATTTAAGGTGCAGTTTAGCATCTCATCAACTTCTCTTCAGGACTCCATGACAGAATCTTGCATGATTATCTGCGGTGTGCTTATAATTAGGGGTTCTGGTCTTTCTGCCTGCTTATACAGAACATGTTTGACTGAATATCTAACATTGGGACTTCTATGAAGCAGCTTTTATATTTAGGGTGAAGTCTTTTTTTTTTGGATAATCTAGGATGAATTGTCTGAAAAAGGTGAAAAAGGATCCGACCCGGGATCCGACCCGAGTCGGCCCGATCCATGTAAAGATTGTGTACAGAGTATACGTTTACCTTTAATCAGGTCTGGATACACCAGACCCGGATCCATATCATGTAAAGTAAAGTTATAAATGCATTGTTTTAGGTCACGATTTCATACAGAAATCGTGACAGCCGCAGACCCCTTCTTGCTTTCGCCTCTTCGTCTCTCTCTCTCTCTCTTTTTCAATGCAGGTACGGGTGGATTTCTAACATTGTCTTAGTCAATGTTGCTGTTTGAATATGTTTGACTTTTGCTCTCTTTGAAACTTCCCACACACTGGACAACCACTACTGTTGGTCAAAATATCCCATGCTACTGAAATTGCTTCCTTTGGTTTCTCTCTATCTTTTATGCATGCAATGTTGTATAACCTTTTGTTGTAAGTTGTAACCTATTAATATTTTTCTTTTCTCTCTCTCTCTCTCCCTTTGTTGGGGTGTGGGGGGGGGGGGGGGCTCAATGGTTATTTTTACCTTACAAGTAATTGTGTGTCGGTTATATAACTGTAGGCCACTTGTGGAAGTAAAGCTTCTCCTTTATGTTCCAGAAGATGGAGAGATCTCATCACCAACTGATATTCTGAGACAATATGATGCAAGATTGTTGGACTTTTGGGGCTTTGGACATATGAAGTGGCATGATTCCTGCTGCCATAAGTACATTATTTGTGAAAGGATTTGTATGTGCGTTGTATCTGTTACTGATGAATATGTAGCAAAGTTATGTTCAGAAACAGATGGGAGTCTCTCCAATTCCCCTCATCATTTTAGATCAGAAAAGTGCTTGAAAAGAATAACAAGGTTCTGCCTTTATCTTCTCGATAAAATATTGCTTGAGTATGACTTCTCTTGGGAAGAAATGAAAGTAAGTTTGCCATCCTAATACCATTTCTTTTCATAATTTTTATGATGGCCAATTTCTTTGACGATTATAAGCTGCTTTTGATTTTCTTATGAAATGTATTTACAAAATTGTTGCAGCTGTCATCAGAAGGTGATGTGAATTTGAGCTGCTTTGACCAATTAAACTTACCCCACCAGTCACTCTGGGTTATGTATAGGGTTTCTGTTGCATGGCACCTGCTGTAGTCGGTCATGCCACTTTATTTCTGTTAACCTGAGGTTCAGGATAGGGTGTATTATGTTGTCACATATGATTGGTTGCAAGTCTTCAACCTTTGGGTTTTCAGTCAGTTCGATCAATTTGTTTTATGACTTAATCCCTCATGTCTCTGGCAGTGTTGTGAGAGGCGTACGCCTCAGTACTTGAAGTGTACGCCTCACAGGCGAGGCGCACGCTCAAGGTACTGAGGCGCACACTCAGTACTTGAAGCGCTGCCTCCTCAATGGGGATTTTGAGATTTTCTTTTTTTAACAGTCATGGTCAGGTAAAAAATGATGAAGATATCAAGCATTAAATTCAATCCATTAACATCCCTATAAAAATGCCACATATTTTTATGATATTTTAGATATACCACGGATACTTGAGAGTCTCACGAGGCGCACGCCTCAGAGGCGAAGCGCAGGCTCAACGCCTCGCTTCGCCTCATCGCATTTAACAACCTTGGTCTCTGGCACAGTTTTGGAGCTAGCATGCATCAAGTCATGTTGCTCAACTCAACAAATATGAGACCCAACTGATTCATGCCATGGTCCTGTCTTAAGATTTTGGCTAGCTCCTTTTCTTAAATTTTGGGGGACTTGGAGTTCCATGATTAAATACATTTCAATTGGATTGCTCATGATATTTCTTGAAATCACAAGCTCACTGATGCTTAACCAGCTAGTAACTTTGCTCGAGGTTTGCTGTTCTTTTGAACCCGTGACATCAAAGTTACTATTTTGTCTGGCACTAAACATGTTCAATAACCCATTTGATTCAGTCATTTAGTTCTCCTGTAAGAGATATTCTTTCTGAACTAAAAAGAAAGATCTTGTCCCATCAAGCAAGTCACAAGAATTGAAGAGCCCAAGACTGAATTTGAGAAACTGCCTTCGGATGAATTTCCAAGTAAAGCAATATTACAGGAGGCTCAAAGGCCATTTGTTGTTGATGACAAATCAATGGGAGAACCTGAGCAATCGTCAAACAGTAATTCTTCTAGTGAAGTAATACCCGGTTCTGATTTATGTGACCCAAATTTAAGCAGCCATGCTTCATTGGAGCATAATGTTTCTCAGCTAGAAATTTCTTCTAGCTCAAAGGATCAGAGATTATTTCCAAAGTCTGAAGACCATGAACTTTCATTGTTAGATAATATTCTAAGTGCAAAAACTGTTTCCCAAGCACAAGGAGTATTCAGCACCAATTCCAGTTTTAGATTTAGACAATCACTAAATCCAAACCACCAGGGAAGTAAAAGGATGGCACTACTTCAGCAAATCAAGGATTATATAGACCAGGGCAAAACTAACATAAATCCGAAAGTATAAGTCCAACAGAAAAAGTTGAACTTAACGATGTTGAGCTTCACAAAGGAGTGCAAGAAACGGCCATACCTGAGCAAGTCAAGGGTCTTGGGAACCGCATCAATTCTGATGGGCATAAATTTAAATATGTATATCCAATAGAAAAGAATGAAGCTATCAGTTCTAGTGAGCTTCCAAGTCCAGATGATGATGAAGATAGGACTGCTGATGCAGGGGCAGACAATCAGATCAAGGAAACACAATGGAAAGAGGAGCATGGAAAGCCTCAGGGTGCAAGTGTGTTCAACTTGATATTTGGCTGCTGAGAAAGATGGAAGGGCAAATTCATCCACTTCTGAAAAGCTTCTCTTCACCAACGAGAGAATATGAAAGTGGTGACGATTCTGATTATGCTGCTATTGATTATGTAGACTCTGACCATGGGGAACCTGTTCCTGTTCCCCAGAAAGAGTCGAGACAGGAAAAGTTATCCACAGAAGACACAAGAAAGCATCGAAATTTTATCTTGGTGACATTTTTGCCAAAAACGGCAACCGAACAGGACGTAATCACTGCATTTCATAAGTTTGGGCCAATCTTGAAAATTGACTTTGGTCCGTTAAGGAAAGAAAGCAAGTTCAATTTTGCATTTGTTCATTTCAAGGTAATTCTTTGTTCTTTTTTATCGCAATTGGCATTTCTTATCAACTGATAAGTTTGCAAATTTTCAACAGACAGCAGATTCAGCAGTAGCAGCACTACAGGGAAGCAATGCAGTCGCTGATGCACCTGTTGTGGTAGTTGGAGCTTCTTCCATGTTAAAGAAACGGAAAACTTCATTGACTTCTACAGAGAACGTAGATTATATACCTGTGCCGCTGAAACATCGGAACAGCCGAACAGGGCTATTGCAATCAAAGGTGTTCCCCACAACATGGGATTTGAGCATCTTAGGCATTTGTTTTCCTTTTGTGGATCGATCACCAACATTATTTTGGGTTGCTCAAGCGCCACTACTTGCATTATCTTTGAGGTCATGTTTCCACCCATCTTAAATCTGAATATGTTTCTGATTTCCGGTTTTGTGCCATCTGATTGTTTCATATTGCTTATACACTTGAGTTCCACCAAATTCTACAGACAGAAGCAGCCAAAGAAAGGGCTGTAGCTGCTAGAACAATTCCATTATCAGGATTCCAGATTGAGATATTGAGAGTAGATGTGCTACAAACTACGGTTGTGAGGATTTCCAACATTAATATAAAAACTGAAAATAGGACTGTCTTTACTATTTGTAAAGCTTGTGGCAAAGTGAGAAGATTAGCCCGTAGGGCCAGCAACATTATAGATGTGCATTTCGAAGCAAGCGAGTCGATGAATATGGTGAAAATCGATCCTCAACAGGTGATTAAGATTCAACTTTGTTCATTTTCAATTTTCACTTTCAGTTGGCTCTTGTTGCTTATTTCCACTCTCTTTGTTAGTTTACATAGCGGAGTGCTTTGTTAGTTTACATAGCGGAGTGGTCGATCGACATCAGTGGCAGGTGCAGCCGGCAACAATCATAGCACATGATATCCTTCAAACCCTTTGGACCACAGATGCAGGCAGGCATTACATACACACGCTATTCATGAAACTTTGCCGAATGATCAGTGAGAGCTCAATCGATGCAGCTAAAATAGCAGAGCTTGCAGACGAATATCATGGAACAGCTATGCATGGATCAACCGTTTTATGAGGCCATTGCATTTTATTATCAGTGTTCTGCCATCAGCTTAGGGACAAGGAGGCTGTTTGGAAAAAATGGTGCTTGTGGCATTTGTAAGGGAGAAAAGAAGACTCGTTGAATTCTCATTAGGTCTAATCTCTCTTAAACAGAGAGACAGTAACTGTTTCTCAACACTCCCTCTCAAGCTAGAGCATACATATCAATAATTCTCAACACTCCTTGTCACAATAATTTAAAAAATTTGAACTAGCTAAGGGTTGGTTCTCTGAAGGTATGTGCTTGATACAAATATACTCAATCTGGACCGGGTCACGTACATAGTGATAATCCATCTCAATATGTTTTGTACGTTCATGAAACACTGGGTTATTAGCAATGTAAGTAGTGACTCTATTATCATATATCATCTTCATAGGTAATGAGACTTTCACTTGGAGATCAGTCAACATAGATTTAATCTACATCATCTCTTCAGCAGTTTGAGCCATAACCCGATACTTTGACTCAGCGCTCGACTTGGCAACAACACTTTGTTTCTTACTTCTCCAAGTAACCATATTTCCTCTACCAAACACACAAAATTCAGTTGTCGACTTTCTATCAACAACCGATCCAACATAATCTGCATCTGAATATGCAGTAACATCCAAAGAAGGATTTTGTTTAAACCATAGTCCTTTTCCAGGAGACAACTTTAGATATTTGAGAATCATCATTGCAGCCTTCCAGTGGGCCTTTGTAAGTTTGTCCATAAACTGACTTATCTTGCTCACATCTAAAGATATGTCAGGTCTGGTCACAGTCACATGTAATAACTTGCCAACCAAGAAGCGATAACTGCTATTGTTCACATACTCTGATTTTTCATCAAACAGATGAGCCTTAGGATCCATAGGAATCCTTACAGGTTTAGCACCTAACATTCTTGTCTCCTTCAACAGGTCCAAGACATATTTTCGTTGTGATAGCACCAAACCTTCTTTACTCCTTGCAACTTCTATACCTAAGAAATATCTGAGTGGTCCCAAATTCTTAGTCACAAAGTATTTCTGAAGATGGGATTTTGTCTCAAAGATGTCTTTTTCACTACTGCCTGTGACTATAATGTCATTAACATAGACTATCATAACCATAATCCCTATGCAAGGTTTCTTAATAAAAAGAGAGTGGTAAGAGGCAGATCGAGCAAACCCAAACATTGACATGACCTCAACCAACTTGGAGAACCACGCACGAGAACTCTGTTTGAGACCGTAGATTGCTTTGTTCAACTTGCATACCTTCTGACACTCCCCCTGAACTTTGAACCCCAGAGGTTGCTGCATGTAAACTGTCTCCTCTAAGTCTCCATATAGAAAGACATTTTTCACATCAAGCTGACATAGAGACCAACCATGGTGTACTGTGACTGACAAAACCAGACGAATAGTCCTAAGATGAGCAACAAGAGAGAATGTTTCAGAGAAGTTCATACCATAAGTTTGAGTATAGCCTTTGGCTACCAGGCGAGCTTTGAATTTTTTAATCGATCCATCTGAGTTATACTTAATAGTATAAACCCATTTACAACCAACAATATCAGCCTCATGCGGAGGATCAACTAAGTCCCATGTTCTTCGAGAAAGCAGTGCATCCATTTCATCTTGCATGGCCTTTGCCCATTTGGGATCCAGAAGCGCTTGGTGATGATTGAGAGGAACTCATGCCGCAGATGATGCTAATACAAAATTTTTCATATTTATACCAAGTCTTGACTCAGAAACAAACTGAGAAATGGGATGAAGTGTACACTGCCTTCTTCCTTTTCGAAAAGCAATAGGTAAATCACCATCAACAATAGGTTCGTCAGTAGGGTCAGGAACACTCACATATGAAGAAGTTGATGGCAAAGGCATAGAGTTGGGTGGAGCTCGATGTGTGTACACCACAGGAGGATTTTTGTAACGAGACGGAGTCTGATTTGAAACAAGTGGCTCAAGACAGATAGACTCTAATGGAAAAGGAGGAACAGGAAGAGGAAATGAATCACCTTGACTAGCATGTAACCGTGGAGAAGTACTAAAAAAATATGGGATAGACTCAAAAAATAAAACATTCGCACTGACATACTCTATTTGGGATATGAGATCATAACAATGATATCCTTTTTGGTGCTTGGGATAATCAACAAAAACACATTTTATAGATTGGGGTGACAATTTATCTTGATTGGGACCAAGTTTATGAACAAAGCACACGCAACCAAACACCTTTGGAGAGATAGGGAAAAGAGGAGCTTCAGGACTAAGAATTTGAATAGGAATACGATCTCCCACAGAAGTTGAAGGCATATGGTTGATTAGGTATCCCGCAGTTAGAACCGCATCTCTCCAGTAAGACGCAGACATATTAGACCAGATCATGAGGCAATGAGCAACGTTTAGGATGTGTCTATGATTGCGCTTCGCGACTCCATTCTGTTGTGAGGTATGAAGACAAGAGGTCTGAGGTTGAATTCCCAGATTTTTATAAAATTGTAATAATTCAGAGAATTTGAATTCGAGAGCATTGTCAGTACGAACAACTTTGACGCAAGAATTAAACTAAGTTTTTATTTTAATAATCAAGGATTTAAGAATAATGGGGGCCTCAACCCTAGTTTTTAACAAGAATACCCAAGATAATCTTAAAAAAGCATCTACAATGACTAAATAATAACGACACTTAGAACGACTAGGAATTCTACTTAGACCCCAAATATCAACATGAAGAAGATCAAACAAATTTTGACTTAAAGGACTCTGACTAGACGAAAATAAACTTCTATGATGCTTCCCAAGCTGACATGATTCACACAACAGAGTAGTGGATGGCGAGAGATGAGGAATAACTCGACGCAATTTAAGCAATGAGAGATGACCAAGATGATGATGCCAAAGCAGTGGACTAGATGGGGATTCAACTGCCGAATGAATTGATCCAACTGGTTGATGTAGATAATAGATTCCACTTTCCTCATAACCTCCAATCAACTTCCTCGTCAGCAAGTCCTGAAAAGTGTAACAGGCAGGATCAAATATTACTCTACAATTCAATTCTTTTGCAACACGACTAACAGATAACAAATTTTGAGAGAATGAGGGGCATGAAAAATATTTGATAACTGAAGAGTAAGGGAGATGAAGATATTTTCCTAGCCAACAATTAGAGAGGAACTTTCATCGTCAAGAAATACCTTTTTATGGTTAGCAACGCTATTCAAAAAGAAAAAATCATATTTATTTCCACATAAATGTCTAGATGCCCCTGAATCAATAATCCATCTACTACCTTGGCAAGATAATCCATCACCTGCAAAACATGCAACATCAGCCACGGGGGAACTAGACGGATGATGTGCCAACAAATCATCATACTCAGCACGGGTAAGTGTAACAGAATCATTAGGAGGAACAGCGGGAGACTCGAGTTTGGCAACTTGAGCCGTAGGAACAACTTTAGTTGAAGGTGCGGGAGGTCGTCCATTCTTGTCAAAGCATATATCTTCTAAATGCCCAAATCTCCCGCAGTAGGTACACTGTAGCTTGCCTCGTCCTCCTGTGCCTTGACCACATTCACGACCTTGTGTATTAGGAAGAAAACCTCGGCCTCAACCATAGGAGACAGACAAAGTAGAGGTCTGTGATTCCGATTGGGATGAAGGAAGGGACATGAAAAGCCTACTTAGACAATTATATGCATCATCAGCAAGAGTGCGAACATCTGAGCCTGTCAACATCTGAACTTTCGCAACTGAGAATTCAGCTCACAAGCCAGTAAAGAACCGTGCAACCATTGTGTGCTCCTGGTGTAGTTTCTGTTTGTCACAACACCATGGTCTATGTGCATTTAGTCTCTCAAAAGTTGTCTTCACAGAGGTATAGTACTGGGCTAGAGTTTGCTCTCCTTGCTGCAATTGATAGATCTCTTGCTCTACTTGAAGAATACGACTTACATTAGTTTCTTGAGAGTTGGTATCTTGCAAATTATCCCACATTTGTTTTGCGGTGGTGTAATAAATAAGTTTGTCGGCTATGTGAGGTTGCACACTATTCATAATCCAAAACATGACAATGTCATTGTCCTCTTCCTATGTAGCATACTTTCCAATTTTGTCTTTAGGCTCATTTTCTAACAAAATATGTTTTCTATGATGCCTTGAGACAGACATCATGAACGTACGAGACCATCTAGCATAGTTAGTCTCATCCAGCTTTACCGAAGATCCATATGAAAAGGGTTTTGTTAAGGCTTTATAATCAGCCACTGTTTCGGTCTTCATGTCTGACTTCTACCTTTCAATCATGGGATAAGATAATGGGATTGATTCAACACGCAGGTACGACCACAGTCAAGTGTCACCTACTGAAAAACCCGAATCTGATGTGCACACCAACTACCAACTTATGAAATCGACTATACTAGATTTTAGTCACACAAAAAAAAGCTGATATACACGACCCACGACTCTTACACGATGTTTAGATCCAAAACTTGCATACCTAACTCGTATTGAACCTTACCTGACCATCCACAACAACCGCGACAAGCTGCATACCATGACCAATTTCATATCTGAATAATACAGATCAGATTTGATCTACTCCACGGTTGCTACCTTAGACGGTGCCAAGATCATGACGCAACTGGTTTATGACGCAACTTGTTTTGATCATTGCAAATTTTTTCCTCTTGATTCTCTCTTTTCCTTCTCTTCACCTTTCTAGCCTCTATTCCCTTTTTGAAGGGGAATAAAAGATAGAAAAGAAGAAGAGAAGAGAAAAGAAAAGAAAGAAGAGAGGAACTCTTTTGCAAAGGTCTCACTTAATCTTAATTTTGAAAATGTTTTGAAATTACTCGCCTCCGTTTTTGAAATATTATAGAAAAATGGAGAGACAGGATTCGCTCGTCGGTACGAGGTTCGATCGTTCCTGGCGCCTTTACCAAGGGTAATCGAACCAAGTATCGAACTTATACCTTTTGCTTTGCCTAAATATTGTCTAAGAATTTATTCTAAGTCTAAAAATGCACAAAGAATCATGCTTGTGCAATGCAAATGCAGAAATATATGCTTTTGAGAAAATAGTTTAGAAATTCTGGGATTTTTCAAGTGATTCTGAAATAAATTTGAAGATACTCGGAGAAATGATTCAAAGGGTTCGAAATAGGTTCAAAAAAGTTAGATTTTGAATCTAACTTAGAACTTTGGACAATGGATCTCGAAGAAGAGACATTGAAATTCTAAGTCTCGAAATAATCAGAATTTGGAAAATAAATCTTGGATGAAGAGAAAAAAGGATTTTGGAATTTGAGATAGAATTTTTGAAGAAAATGAAGTCTCAAAGTCAAAATGGACTTTGAATTTGAATGGATCGATTCTAAAAAAGAATTTCTTAATTTCAGAACCTGAAAGAGGAATTGAATTTTGATTTAGACTTAGGAAATAGATTTGAAAATGGTTTTGGAAATAGGAATTGAAAATGGAATTGGATTTGAAATCTGGAATCTTAGATGGAATTTGATCCAAAATCTGGAATCCAAGATGGAATTGAATCCAAAATCTGGAATCCTAAACGGAATAGGATCCAAAGTCTGGAATCCGAGATGGAATCGGTTTTTAAATCTGGAGTCCAAGATGGAATTGGTTTTTGAAAATCCAAATGGGACTTTGAAGATGGATCTGGATTTTGGAAATCCAGATTGAATTTAAAAGTGGGCTTAAATTTAAGGAAAATCAAATTCTGAGATTCAGAATCAATCTCAAAACCTTGATTTTGGATAAATGAATTGAATTGAGAATCAAGACTCAATCTTTAGATAAAACTTTAGAGATTTTGAAAAATAAAGAATAAACTTGATTTTAAACTTGAATTTTGATGTCAGGTGATGAATATGGGATTTCAAAGTTGAATTGAATTTTGAAATTCAATGTTGAATTGATTTTGAAATTGAATCCTAAAAATGAATTTGGAATTTCATAGTTGAATTGAACTTTGAAATTTGATTTGAATTGAAAATTGAATTTTGAATTTAGAAATGAATTCAGAATTTCAAAGTCAAATTGGACTTTGAAATTGAAGTTTGAATTTTGAAATGATATAGAATTGAGAATAGAAAGATGAATTTGAATATATAAATAAAAATTGAAGATTGATCTGGGAAATTAGAAGATGTTTGAAGAATCATCTCAAAAATCACTTGGATTTTTAAAGAAAATTTTGAAATAATTTGAAGAATATGATGTAATTTTATCCTAAATGATGAATGAATAAAAGAATTTTGAAAATTGGATATTGAAAAGCATATTTCATTCTTTAAGCGATTTAAAATAAGATTAATATTATAATACGTCCCTGACTATGGTCATGAAACGTATTATAAAATAATCTGTTTTTTAATTCAGATAAAGAATGGAATATATTTTGGTGCCTTTATAGAGTTTAAAATGAAATTAACTCTCAATATATCTTGACTATGGCCATTGATATATATATTTTCAGTTAATTTCAAGTTAAACCCTGATAAAGGAATAAAATATTTAAAAAATATGATGATTTTTGAAAAGAGATCCAGTGTGGATCCAATGTTATTCCATAAAAGATGAAAACCCTAAGTCTTGTTTGCATTTTGATTATGGCCATAAATGCAAATCGTCAACTTAGGATTTAATCACCTTTTATTAGAACGGTGTGCGTGCCATTCGTGTTCCCATTTGTGAATTTTTGAATTAAAAGAGAAAATTGATATGAAACAAGCATTTCTAGAAGATAGGCATGCTCATACATTCTAATCTAGTACTGAAAAGAAGATTTTCTCATTAATACCTAGCTATTACAACTTGAATTGTATTTGAAATTGCAATTTCTATGCTAAGAAGGATAAATAACATTTTCTACCTAATTCCTGCAAAATAGAGTTAGTCATAAAACAACATATCCAACATAACAAAAAATTGCTAAATTGGAAATAAAATGGGTATGCTGATGAAGGGGGGGTGGCTATGAGGGTACACGAATGATGTTCATGCTGAATATCAGCTAAAAATGCATTAAAATGAAAGATGGAAGACTTATGCGTATGTTGGGGAATGGTGGCAGCAACACTATTATGAAATGGAGATGGTATGTTGTGAATGGTTACAGCAGGGGTGTTGGTGAAAGTGGTGTTATGTGGCAGTTAGAGAGTGTATAGCAGTGTTTGTGCAATGAGGAGGGCAACAATAAGAGATGGAAACTAAGTGCAATGGTGTGTGTACAGAGGGTGTAAACAGTGAGAGTTGTAGGTGAACATACCATGTTGTAGGATGCACAGGTTTATAGTGAAGGTAATAGGTATAATGCTGCTGCAATGAGCAATGTTGTGAGGTGCATGTATGTTGCGAGTAACTGCATTAAGTTGGAGGATGTCCTGGACATAATTGACAGATTGCAGGTGGTTTTTTTTTTTTTTTTTTTGGGGGGGGGGGGGGGGCAGGTAACAAGGTGGATGCTTGAAGCCACAACAACTATAAGTTGTTGTATCATACGGATATGAAAGGCTATAACAGCCCTCAAAGCGGCTGTAAATTCCTATGGTTGTCATGGATTCCAAAAGGAGCCACAAATTTCATCATACTATTATTAGAGTCACTTGGGATAAGAGCATTAAGCCTCTTTCATGATCATCACCTGTAAATCAATAAACATGTTAAATAACAGGTTTTTAACAAAGATACACTTTCCCATAACTTCCCAAATAACTTGATGACAACACAGACTCGACTATGGACTACTTGCTCTAGATAACCCATTTCAACTGTATTATTTGCAGGAATGTCCCCAATATCTCTGCATCATAAGAGCTACTGGTTTTCATGTTTCACAACTGCGAATGGTGAGCCTGATTTCTTAGATGATATACCAAAATCATGCATGTTGTGAATGGTATGTAGATGCCCAGTGTGAAGGCAAGTGGGAACTTGCCGTGAACAGTGACATGGTGCAATATGGTGGAGGCTGTTGTGCTTGCAGTAAATGGGGGATACTAAATGAAGGAAAGCAGAGACTGTGCTGGAAAAATGATGTTGCCAGCACAGTGAGTGTGTGAATGTGTTGGGCAACAATCATAACAGGTGATATGTTGTAGGCATATGGGGTAATGGAGTTGTAGCTTTGGTGAGGTCGGGCTGTAATGTATAGCACGTAGGTGGGTGAGAGTGAAGATTGTGAAGTGTGCAATGGAAGATGTAAATGAGGTATGATGGATGCTGAAGGTAATTTAGGATATGCAAATGGCATGCCCACCGATAACCAACGCATTAGAATGATGAAAGGCAGGTGAGTTTAGCGATGAAAAGGATAGATGATGCAACAATATATGTAAATTGATGCATGTAATACCGTTGATGCATGTAAATTACTATATGTGATGTGGCTAATATGCAAAAAACTAACCTGTATGATGCATTTAACATGCAAAGCAAATATATGTAATATATCTATTATGTATAGACAAACAGACGCAATATACCCATAATGTATAAACTAGTATATATAGTGTAATGAATCAGGATGGGCGAATCAAGGTGATTTTACCACAGTAACCTCAACTGGTCCCTCAAAACTCTCCCAGTCGACGTAAGATACCAATCCAGTTGGCCATGTCAAAAAAAATAAATTTGATTCCGTAGCCTAAACTTTGAGGCAGATTTTGGATCCTTTACATCCTTTTTGACAGGGTTATTTCCCCTTTGATGTAAGACAATTTCAACCTCACCAACATGTCCTTGAAGAGCAGGAAGAACTGCCTTTTTTGCAACAATGTTGTAGGTATGCCTCTTGGTCCACCAGAGAAGGAAATCCTTCTTGCAATTGATTTTCTTCTATAGCTGCAGAACACCATAAAGCAGAGCCTCCGGGTTGGAAATGAGATAACGCTCCTTGTCCAGAAACCGACATTTCAAGATCTTTCACATTTGTTCAAACCATGGATAACATAGATATTAACCACAATTTTCATTCATGTCATACTTACCCCTTTTGCTTGACAGTTTATCCAGAAAAGGCCACAAGAATTTGGCAGGGAGATGGCGATCTCTGCTTCATAGCATTTACGAGGACATCGATCCCATTTTCTGATTGGTTGCTCTTAGAAGAAAGAAGAGAGTAGAAATAATTTCACACTATTTTCTTCGACAGGCTTTTAGCATCCAACTGCGATAGTAGGGAAGTTAACAATGTCTGGTGATCTATGGCCATCAGATTACCAAACCTATGAAGAACATTACATAATATATCGAGGCACTTGCATTTAATCTCTGTGTTCATTCTGAGACTTATAATTCATTTTATTAGTTGAGGAAACTGTGTCACAATAACACGTTAGATGACACCCCTATTGTTGGCTTCAACCACAATTATTTTCAGTACATTATTGGCAACATCACGATGCTGATCTTTCCTATGCAACCATCGGGTATATAATTTGTATATCATTTTCAGAACTCTCTCATTGCTTACCTTCTTCGTCAATGGTGCCAGGCATTTCACTACTAATCCAGAAAACATCGTCGGCAGCATCATCAAGCTGTTGAAGCATAGTATTGGACAACTTGATCTCCATGTCACTTTCAACTTTAAATCATTTGTTACTTGGCTCATTTAGCAGATCAGATGTCGCCAAATATCTATAATCCCAGATTTGGATCGAATGATAGAGCAAACGAGCGGAATTGACAGGCAATTAATAGAGAAAACAGGAAAAATAAAAGGGACCCTCAAAAGAAGGAATGAAATCGACAAGTAATCAAAGATCAAAAGGCGAATAGGTTATTCATGGTATAAACATGAGACCAGGATCATCGAAATTCATGCAAACATGGTGCCAAGATAATAGTTATTCACCAATGACGGGAACAAAACTTCAAAGATTTTGCAAAATGTAAGAAAAATGGAATAGAGATATTACTTTCAACAGGAACGCAGTAAAATGAAAACCATAAATTCGGCCTTATCAAAGTAAGAATCCAAATGCATATGAATAATCACGATTAATAAAAATAAAAAATAAAACATAGAATCGAGAATCAAGAATCGAGATCCTAGCCGATTCATTGCGACTGGATAAGGATTCCGATGTAAACAAGGAATTGATGTAATGAAAAGAAATTGGAAATGAAATCAACCATAAATGGGAGCATAACAAAAACGTGAAATGTAGAAGAAAATGAAAAGGAAGATGTTGAAATAGGCGATTCCATTGATGTCGCACAGGGGTGGACTGAAATTGCTATGAGCAATTTAGCACCACCGAGCGTGCTTTTAATAAGGTATGAAACAAACAAAATTCAGAAAATGAAGAAAACTTTCGATGGATGAGGGGAGGTATTTGCAGAGAATAAAAAATGGAAGAGGAATTCTTACCTGTTTTTTGCAGGGATTCTGAAATGAGAGAGGGAAGCAAGAGCAGAGTTACTCACCTCGGCGGAGCTTCTATTGCAGGATCAACCTCCCTCAGTTGATGGGGATAAAAGTCAAAAGAACGTATAGAGGAGAGAAGAATCAGCAGAGGAAGAGGAAAGGAGAAGCTTTAAGAGAGAAGTGTCGAGAAGAGCACATAGAGGGGTGATAACGGATGAAGGGAAGAGACCCCTGCGCCTCATGTTTTATAACAGGAAGTCGTTAGGCTCTCTTTCAATAAGGTCCTTCTCTTTTTTGAAAAATTTCAAAACAATGACTTTCTATGTTTTTGAAATTTTCAAAAGGGGCTCTTTTACAAGTTCTTTTCAAAAAAGGGTGGTTTAAAGCCATTTTTCGAGTTTTTCTTTTTCTATTTTTTTTCTTTTCTTTTGTAATTTCTATTTTATTTTTTATTTTTTGGTGTTTTTGACATAAAAACTTTGAAAACTAAAGGGTTTTAAACTAATTTTGCGAAATTTTAAAGATATTTACAAAAGAAGTGTTTTCTGAAAATTCGGGTTTCAATTTTGAAAATTTCTTCACAAAATGGGTTTGGGTCTGAATTTTGAGGAAATTTTTGAGTTTTGGACCTTGAATCAAGAAATATAGGATAGTGGATTCAAAAGGATACCGGATGGACTGTCTGAGTCTTTCAGAAATTATTTTTGGTATTTTTGCGAATTTAATTTGAAAATTAGACAATGAGGCTCATATTTGAATTTTTAAACTGGATCCGAAATTGAGTCAGATATATAAAATGAATTTGGATTCCAGTGAATCCGAGAAATAACTAGAATTTAGATTGAAAATGACTCAATTTACTCAGAAAATGGAGGCCAAGGGCAAAAAGAGAATATTTATAAAATTTTGAAATTTTTGGAGTGTTCACACTTGCAAACTTATTCGACATTCACACTACCACCATCGACACGATATGACGTCAGATCCAAAGAAGTTGGGTCACCATAAGAAAGATGTGATCCAGATTGCAGTTTGGGTCTGACATTAGATTTTAAAACAGGCGTCTTCCTGCTCCTACACGAAGGGCGATCTCAGCTGCAGACAATATCAACGATCTCTATAGACGCGCGTCGATCTCTGCTGTAGACGCTGTCAATAATCGTTGTAGACAGGAGGAAGATGGAACGATCAGATCAGACGCCCAGCTACATCCTTCATACCATGTTGACACCGGCTAGGGTTTTAAGAAAACCAGAAAAAAAGAAAAAAGAAAAAGATAGAGAAGGAGAAAAGAAGACTCGGTGAATTCTCATTAGGTCTAATCTCTCTTAAATAGAGAGATTAAACAGTAATAACTAATTTACAATAATGCACCCGACCTATTAAATGATTACCATACTACCCTTAAGTACATATGCCTATATACGGGGACTTGTTTCTCAACAGTGCCTATAATCATAGACGGTTGAGAAAGAAGGGCCAATTTTAAGGCAATTTTGGTATTATTCGTTCAGGGCAATTCAGTCTCCTGAAGTAGCAGCTGGGACAATGATATGCATCACTTTAAAATGTTGGTTGTGCAAATTATGTGTTTATCAATCATAGTTATCAGTCTGAAATTTAACAAAGCCATGGAGTCTGCAGAAGAGCCATGGCCTCTTTTGACCATCTCAGGATCTTCCTTCCTTGACAGGGTCGAAACAGCCAGAGGTTACACAATGTGACTTCGGACTACACTGTCAAGATCCAGAGATGAACAAAATAGGCCAATAGAAATAACTGTCCAGTCCTACTTTATGTTACTGCAATAGAAAAGCAGCGATTGTTGGTCATAAGGCCAGTGTTGTGATGATGGTAGTTGCACAAGGCAAGAACCATCTCGGCACAAGCTGAATGAAGTTGATATAACAGGGAAAACACAATTCTTAACCAACCTCAGGGCCACATCTAGACTCATGATATTCAGGTTAGGTGTAAAGTCACCTTGTTGCAGGCCAAGCCACTTTGATCTGCAACACATTATGACAGCCAGAATCTCAAATCTACCCGACACCCTCTTTTTTAAGCCAATTAAATTGTTGAATCCAACAGAAGCTTATCATAATAATGAAGATCATCTATCACCCATGATGCTGATGAGGCGCCGGGCTGACATGGTATTATACTAATTTGGGACACAAATCACAAGGACATCAATTTTGGTATGCCCAGATGAAATAAAGACAGTTTAATGGATGACACAATAATATCATCTATTAGTGATCATATGCATACAGTTTTTTTTTTGGATAGTCCAAGGAAATAAATAATAAGGAATGCTACAAAGACAGATGGAAGACAAGTTATGCAAGGTCGTATGTTGCAAATCATCCTGTGAAATTTCGTCTCGTATCAAACCGTCTCTGGTATATGTTGAGATTTAATTAATAAGGGAATTACTGGACATGGTCCCTTGTTACATTTCAACCATCCTGATGAAAAAACTGTGCATACCTGAAGAATGAATTGAATTAAAAGGTGCTGCAGATTTATAAATCACTGAAAGAGCATTTAACAATGAAAAAGTTTTCTAAAATTGAACAAAGGCATATTGAAATACAAAATGGTAGTCCTTCCCAGGGAAAAAAGAGGATAACCCCTTTTGTTTTAAATCCAAAACACAGCTAATAACAAAGTGATTACGAAGTTGAACTCTTCTTAACAGTTCCCTATGAACTAAGAAAGAGCCCATAAATCCAAAATTGAATTCAGCCCTTCTCACGCCCCACTCTCCTTTTGCAGCTTTGAGAGCTCCTGCCTGATCAAGCTAGCTCTCTGCACACAGGGGAACCAAACAAAGAGAAAAACTGATGATCAGAATAAGCAATGTGTATTGGTGGTGGCAATAGCTGAATGGTGATATCCAGAATGAGTTGGGTTCTAAGAAATGCAGCCACAAACCTTGATCTTTGCCAACATAACCTTGAACCTGTCAAAATCATTGAGTGCAGCTCTCTTTTTCTGCACAATCAGTTTCCTGCCCCAAGAGCTGCTTTCCCACTTGTTTTTCACATCTGCGATCAATAGGCAACATTTGATAGGTCAACTTAATATCATTAATCAGACAACACTCGCAGCTAGGGTGACAAGCACCACAGTGAATGCAAGATTCCCTGAAGCCACACTAATGCAAAGAAACCACATCGAGACAAGGGCATCTCAAGCCAAGGCCATAGTTTAGTAACGTGAACACAACATTTAACCTCATACCTGCAGCCTCCATTGCTGCAATCAAGGACTTCTTTTTAGGAATCCTCGGAATGTCGATCTTGATATCAGTTAGTGCAAGTCTCTTAAAATTCATCTGACTTCTCACCATATCAGGTGCATCAACAAGAGCCTGTTTGGCAATTGAAAACAAAAGGATGAACAACTTGTTGAAGGGAAAAGAAGCCAAGTTACACGAGATGAGATGCCCAAGATGACAATCAAATTTCCATTATTCCATGGATGCTAGAAGATTGCACTAATTTACTAGCAGTTCTTATTTATACCTGTCTATTTATGCCAAACTATGGTTGCTCTTGAATCTATCCTTTATCATTCCAATTTATTAGTTTCTCATTATTAATAATGATACACTTCATTTTTTGGAAAATCCTATCGATTGTGCCACCTATCATGGTTTCCATGCATTCTAATGCAAAAATTTAGACAAACTATGAATGTCAGGTTGATTTCAATCCTAAATAAACCAGCCGAAAGATTAAGATTTAGCCAAGTCATCCACCAATTGTGAAACTTCCAAAGACCATTATAAAGCAACAGATATCTATAGTACAAGGTATCCAAATAAAATTAATCTAATAATTACAAAGAATGCCGAGCCTGTCAAGTTTGCAAAACTTTGCCATGAATAGATAGAAAAAGGACAAAAAATATCCACTCCTCAAGATCCAAATGTGGCATGGACAAGCATGACACTGAAATAAAAAATATCAGTATCCATCTTTCATAGCTGACAACAAATTTGAAGATATAAAAATTTTCAAATAAAAGAGAAGAAAAAAAAAAGAAAGTGGAAGTTTGTAATCTTTATATCATACAGATATCATATGTTGTGCTTCCAGCATGAACAAAAAATCGCATTTGCTGTTTGATATGTTTATGAAGCGAGAAGTGTTCAACAGAGCATAAACATCAATAAAAGAACAGCTGGGAGATCACAGCAGCACGATGCCAGGCATCAGTCATGTCTCATAAAACAGTGATTTCGCAGGAAGGATAATCAAATCAAATACCAAAGATCATGCATTGCAACAACAGAGAAAAAGTAATATGTGCCACGATATCTCACATGCATCGGATCGATGAATCGGGATGCAAACATGGTCGTCATGCTGTTGCCAAAAGATAGTGTGGCGTCTGGGGTTGAAGTTGCCAAAAACATCCTCATCTAAATGGTCTTTAAATCTGGTGTTGGGGTTGTCAATTCTATCCGCATCACAGTGCTTTGGCAACAACATTGCTCCCAAACAAAAGAGGGTGTCGGGGAAATTTCAATGCACTTCTTCAAAACAGCAGGATGTGTTGGGAAACTGCAACACACCTTCAATTCAAGGCTCCCAAACATAGCCCTACTGTCTATCTTTTTGTTACTCTCATCTCAAAATCTGATAGGATGCCATCTCGAGCTCTCAAACAATCAATAAGGATTATGCATTCCACACCCTAAAACTAAAACATGATTACAATGAAAACTGCACGCAATCACCATGAAAACATTCACAGTATACAAACATAACTCATTGAGGGAGCACCCTTCTGACAGTAAAAGAGTTATATCTATACGTTTCTAAGTGTGATTCTTTCACCCGATAACCAATCAAACTTTTTCAATTTACGGGTTCTACAGATGTAACAAGATACGACCAAAGCAATCAACAATCAACGGAAGTAGACCTTAACTGCCGAAAGTTAACACAGTTTCGAAGTTTTATGGAACTACCGAGAAACGACGGAAGATCAAAAGGAAAAAATAACGAAAAGTCTCAACAAACACAGATTAATAACAAAAAATAAAGAGAAAAATGCTAGAAAAATAAGAAAAAGAGGACGCATCTAGCAGCAAGAAACTTACTCGGTTCTGGTCGATGACATCGACGATCACGACAAGCCTGCCGTATTCCTTCCCGTAGTTGATCATCGCCACCCTACCGATCTCTACATACCTTTTGAACGGCTAAAAAAATATAATAAAATAAAAATTAATACGAGAAAATTAGTATCCGCGGATCTACTCTTCAACAAGGAAACGCGAGAGGAACAGCCGAAAGAGTAAATCGAAAAAAGAAAAGAAAAATAAAACACTAGGGTTTTAAGATAGGACTCACCATGGTTGAGGGTTTGTTGTTCAACCAGAGAGAGATGCAACGAGGAGGAAGCGTGAAAATAAAGAGGGGGCAGCAAGGAGGTAAGATGTGAGAGCATTATGAGAAGGATGTAAAAATGATTTCAGCCGTCCGATCTAGGGTGAGCTGGTGGTTCAGATCTATGACATGAAATTACGAAAAGGGGCTTCTCTTGTTTCAACATGGCTAGAGTGTCCCTTGCTTCACTCTAGAAAATGAAATGGATCGAGACCAGGTTGCACCGGTATCGGGTTGGACTTGGCGGGACCCGATCGTAGTGGTACTCTCTGAAACTGAATCCATGTCTATGTTTGGTTGCATTCAAATGTGATTTGGAATCTTACACAAATGAGAGAATGAATCTCATTTGCACAGCTAACCAAACATGTGATTTGGAATAACGTCAAACATGTGATTTGGAGTCTCATGGAAACGAAAAGGGAATGCGAGTTTGAAATCATGTTTGAAGTGAATCTCATGTGATTCCAAATCACATGGTAAAATATGTGATTTAAAATCATGTGACTTGAAATCACATTTGGGGTACGTTTGTAAGCGTTTTTTTCAAAAGTGAAAGTAAAAAACACATGAGATTTGAAATCTCATGAGGTTCAAAATCATTTGATTTAGAATCTCATGCAATTCAAATCTCATGTTTGTTTAACGTAAGGAAAGGAATCTCATTTGCACGAGAATCCAATGTTTTTGTTTGGTTCAAGAAGCTGCTCATAACCCCTGACTGGAATGGTGATTCTCGGTTCATCATTGGAGATGCTCACGCCGGTGGCTATTATCCGATCTTGAACTACTGCTGGTTGCGACCCTACGATACTCGTCCAGGATTTAATTCCTGCCAATCGGGAGTCAGACGATGGATCAAGCTGAGTCGAGCCCAACGGTAAGCTGCTCGTTTCGATTTCTCATCCCTAATAAAAACCCCAGGTCCCATTGTTCACAAGGGAGTACACGCAGCTTTGGCCTCGTGTGACAAGGGATGCACACCATAAGTTTTGAACTCGTGATGTTCATTCAGTTTGGTGACGTTTAACAAGTTGCCCCTGCCAAATGGGTGGAGCCCTCATGGGCATCGCATCTTTAGATAAACTGCTGATTATGGTTTATATCAATATTATTCATCTCAAGCGTACTCGAAAATTGAGCTACATTCCACGTCATTCATCTCAAGATGGACGGCCGCTTAAGGGGGTGTCACCATAATGACAAATATCACGAGATTTATGAAAAATCTACCTGAAAGTTAAAAACGGCAATTTCTCACGATATTCTCAAAATATTGCAATTTTAAATGTGTTTTTTACGTTTTTAATGGCTATTTATCGTGAAAACCCATGTGGTTTTTATTTTAAAATATTTTATTGCTGATATTTTGCTGAAAAATACGTGAGATTTAAAAAAAAAAATCAAATTCTTGCGAGTTTTTGACTGCCAATATTTTGCGGTTTTTAACTTGTCACTATGGGTGTTACATACTTTGATGCTCCACAGAGAAATCTTTCTGCAGATGTCATTGTTGGAATATTTAGCAGTAATTAAAGTTGCAAATGGCATGTGAGATAACATTCCCTGCATAGTTTATAGGCTACTGAAAGGCCAAAGTGGATAGTCAAAAACTTGGATTCTGTGGACACAGGATAGGAATCATATATAAATATAGACCAGAAACAACAGCTTAAGGTAAGAAATTCGCTGAGATGACGAAGTGCATTCCCAGTAAAAGGTTGAACTGCAATATCATGAGGGCTTATTTAGATTTCACCAACTTAATCAGTTGCAGGATAAATATTGGTATATGTTCAGAGAAGTTGGTAGGTGTGCCCTCATATGCACCAGGGTCAATAACATTTCTCCCACTCAATCTACCCCTATATGTTAAGCATAGTTTGTTTGCTACAAATCATAACTTAGACCATACATTTTTTTAAATTATGATTTTTAAAGTAAAAAATTTGGCAGAATACAAGCCATTAATTTCTGACACCAATGAAAATCCTTCGTGAACATTGCAATGATATGATCCAAAACTTGCCTTTTACTAATCAATGTAAATCATAACTCTAAGGGGGTTGTTTGTTTCATTCTCTCTTACAAAAAGATGCTCTCTTTCACAAAAAATAGGGCCTCTTTCCTAAGAAAAAGTGAAACAAACATGTCCATCAAAAATATGTAGTGAGACCTATTCAATAAATGCAAAAAACCAACTTTTCTAACAAAATGGGTTCATACCTCTTCTCATGGAGAAACTTTTCCTCCAAATTGACCCTTTCAAAGAAAACAGGCCTTCCTTGAGGGGGAGTGTAACAAACACCCTAAAGAATTTTTGGGCCATTCGAGCATTTGATTGGATGGTCTAGCGTGCAAGTGCCGTAGAAGAACTTGGGGGCGCATCTACCAAATTTACTATAGCCCTGTTTGGAATCTTGGAGGTGGTAGCTGTCAAATCCATTTTTTAGTATAAATACAAAGGAGAAAGGGCCTCACTTTCCATCCCAAATACATAAACGCCCATCCCAACTGCCAGATTCCAAACGAGACCACCAAAGTACTTTGACCAAGATTTTACGTCCAGTACACCAAATGCATAAACTCCCATCCCAGCTACCTCTAATTTTCCTGCTTTTCCCAGCTACCTCTAATTTTCCTGCTTTTTATGTGTAAGCAAACACCCAAATCCCAATCCAATATCACCACTTGTCCTACTTTACTTTTCGTGATAATGGTTCATCCAAACACGCAAGTGGTATCAGTTTCATCACTACCAAACTCCATATAGGTTACGCTTTAAAGTAGGTAGGGAATCACCAAACTTACAAATTGTAATGTGTCACACTATGATACAACCGTTTCTTAAAATGAAAATAATGCATCAAATAGCACATGACACGTTCATATACATCCGAGTTGAACTCTGCATGGTTTAGTCATATGTCAAGGTTTCTATGGCTGTTCCATTACATGCCATGCTGATCATGTAAAGAGTTTTTTAAATGCAAAATAGTTCCTGCATTATGCAAATCAGCTTCTGTTCATTAACCCTTGTAAATCAGTTATTGAGGTTAACAGCTGTTAGCTTTCCTGGCAAGAGCAGTCAACGGATCTGGTCAGGATCGACTTGGACCTGCAAATAAAATTAATGATCAGGCTCGGGTTTCACCTGAAATCTTAAACCTGGAACAGCATAACTTCAAAAATTTATTTTTTACTGAAAATACATACAAAATACTCGGGTTGAATCGGCTCTCATAAAAAACCATAACCCAAACCCGACCTGCATTTGCTTGGCTCTACCAGAATATTATTCAGGACAGCACTTTTTATGCTTATACCCAAAAAATTGGGTTCGGGTTGGTCGGGTACCCAAACAGCCCTACCTGATAGTAACAGGTAAAGGTAGACAAATTGATGGTTCTGCCCCTACAGAAAGACCAATGTAAATAAGGTAGGGACTAATTTGCAAAAAGCTAATACACTAACAACTATTTAATGAAGGGCATTTTGGTGGCCAGTTAACCATGTAACAACTGCTGAATAAAGATTAAAGCACTAGTTTGTAATAAGGTAGAAAAGGCCAATACTGCTTTGCAAAATGGCATAAGGCAGTGGCGGAGCCAGGGGTGGGCGGTCGCCCACCCCATAATTAGAAACTGAGTCGGCCCGGGACTCGGCTGAGTCAACTCTACTCGGTGCCCATCGAGTCAGTAGTCGGGACCTTTCAAAAAATTAGGGATTGTTCACTGTTTCATTTGTGTTGCTGCTTCATCCATGCCAACCCCTGGCTCCACCACTGGTGCCGACGTGAAGCACTGCCGTCCGCCGTCATGCCGGAACGCCAGTTGAAGGCTTAAAACAGGTCGGTATCTCTCTCTCTTCCCCTTCTTCTTCTTTTTCTTTCTTCAGTTCTCTTTCATGTGTTATCTTGCTATTTCATATGAACATCTTGCAAACACCCAAATGTGGTAACGGGAGGGGAGGAGGAGGTCTTGGTGATGGAACCCTTGCAGTTTTTGCCAATACCCATATCCTAAAATCTTCCTGGGGTTTGAATGGGGGAATTGAATTTTTGGAGTGTGGGTGTACTTCTCTTCCTCGTGGGTGATTTCTTGGTGTTTTGGTTTTCTAGGGTTTTGATGGGTGGTGGTGAAACGGGAGAAACAGAGGAGGCCTATGGGTGGGTTCAGGTAAATTGGGGAGGAGGGGGACATAATGGATGGAATATTATAAAAACGATAAAGGAATGATTTTCCTTTTTTTAGAGAGAGAGAAAGAATTAAAACAGAGAGAGATAAAAGGTAGGTGTAGGTGTTTATAGAGGAGTTGAGATCAAAGGAGGGGTCAGACTCTCTCTTTCTCTCTTAAAGGATAAACCAACTTTAAACGGATTAGTGCTATAACTAAACCTAGATGAGCAAAGCTACATATTAACCAAACTGACTGCTTAATTGGTAGGATCTGGCTTTCAGCTTTATGGTTTCTGTCCTGATATTCCTCTACTTTGGAAGATGGTCCTTTGTCTTTCTGTTTTCTTTGTTGCTTGATTTTTTAGTTTCGCGCTTATATTCTTTAGTCTTTAGGGTAAGCATAAGAATTGGAGCATGTCTTTCTCTGAAAAAGGAGGATTTGGAGCATCTGCAGGTAATTCGTGGTAAGGGGATGGATATGAGAGAGAGAGAGAGTGGAGTCATAATAATGTGAAGAAAAATCGACTTTTTTATATCCGTGTGTGTGTTGTGTGTCTCAATTTAGTATGACATATCCACGATGGTTGATTGTTAGCTGACACCGTCTAGTCGGGACTCGGGAATTGAGGCATCATGATGATCCACCACAGTCAACAGTTTTGCGGATTTGTTGCCATTGAGTTCGATTTGGTCTCTATTAAGGTATTTCCAACCTCTAAAAAAGATGATCAGATTAGAAATATGACCTCTCTCTTTCTCTGCAGTGCTATTTTAATTGTAACAATAGTGTTTATAATGGCCATCTTAAATTAATGAGCTAAGCATGTAGGAATTATACGTGTGCTCTATGGTGTTCCCTAAATGTCATAATATTTTACCAAAAGTTTGAAATATCATGATATTTTCAAAATTTCATGATATTATCATTTTAGTAGCAATATAATGGTTTTGACCATAGTTGCCTCAACTCTATTGTATTTGAGTTGGGTTCCCACACATCTGACTACAAATCTGAGAGTTTGAGGTCTAAATTTTTTCACATTGAGATTTTAAAAACTTTGTTATTTTCAATCTAAGGTAATCAAACACCACCAGTTTCCAAATACCCTTTGATTTTTCTATTACTTTCAATGTCTTTCATGTTTGTTCTTTTCTGAAAACTAACAGATTTTACTTGGACATTATTTGAAAAAGGGGATATATTGAGTTTTCTATAAGGTATAGGATGAAATTTAATTGATTCAGTAATCAATTTCACCAAGATAATTCATCAGATGTATTTTTTTGTCATGCACATGCTTCTGGTGTGGTTTAAGAACTGCTAACATGATCTGGTTTGTAGGTCTGAGATGTATGATGTGCACTTTGTGTTGTCTTGGATATATGATGTGATTTATGGTAGGACCTAATTGAGCTCCTTGTTTGAACCACTTTTCTATAGGTTTAATCATCTTTTTAATTCATCTCAAGTTACACCTTTCTACCACTAATATCCAACAGTCAAGCAAAAAATTTACAAAGTTTTGGGCACGATTTAATTTTAGTTTGTCAAATAAATATCTATGCTTTTTTTCATTCAACACACAGGTCACTCATATCAGGTTTTCAAAATTACTAAATGAAAAATATCATATATAGTATTCACTTTAAGAATCTTGCTAAAAATTTGATTCTTGAGGCCTTCTGGGTCATATTTCCCATAAGCCTCCATAAAATTTGGAGATTATATATGGTTTTCAAGTTTAAAATCTGTAGCAGAGTTAGTAGAGATGATGGTAGCAACTCAAAAGCACATTGTATTTTCTCATGTGTATCTATTGATTAAGTTGGCATTAACTTTGATAGTTGCAACAAGTGTTGAAAGAGCATTTTCAGCTATGAACAATATCAAAAGTCGACTATGTAATAGAATGGGAGATGAATGGATCAATGATGCTTTGGTTACTTACATTGAAAAGAAGACATTTGATACCACCAGTGATGATGCAATTATGAATTGTTTTCAAAATATGAAAAATAGAAGATGTCAATTGTAAAATTTTCATGAATTTAGTTGTTTGTATTTCTTAGGTGAACAATCTTTATTTTAGTTTAAAAGTACAATTTAAGGTTTTATCTTGTTATGTTCATAAATTTAGTTGTTTGTGTTTATAACAATTGTTATTTTAATTCAAAGGCTTATTTAAGTTTTATCTCTCCACAAACATTGTTCCTCTACCAAAATTTTTTTTGGCTCTGCCACTGATCTTAATAAATGGATCGTCCTTCAAGACCATAACATTGTCCTCGAGACCCGAAGTCTACCCACCCAACGAAAAACTTCTGGCTCCGCCACTGGTATAAGGCATGGACTATTTTGTAAATCAGTTACAAGGTGGAACCAATTTGCAAAAACCCTAATGTAAATGCAAAGCCTTTTTCTTTTTCTTATGAAAGTGGCAGCATTTTCTATGGAAAAAAAATGAAAAAAGCAAAAGCGATGAACTTGAAAAGGAAAATCAATGTGAGACAATATGCAATAAGATATTTTTACTCGTTGAGTTGGTCATTTTCCACGGTATATGATATGGGACAATACACAATAAGATATTAGGATTTGGTGTATACTTTCATTTTCTTTTTTCTAGATAATCTTCCATGACAGTCATAGTAAAACACCTGTATAAAGTCATAAGGATTCCTTCTCACAAGACGCACAGAACGAGAATGGGAGGAGGAAAGGAGGTAAAAGAGGAGGCGAATAAAGAACTGGTGAATGTTGGTCTGAACGAGCTTCGAAGCAAGCTTGCAGAGTTTGCAAGAGCAAGAAACTGGGACCAATTTCACAACCAAGGAACCTACTTCTTGCTACCTCCCATGTATACTTCTATGAATTCTTTCGTATGAGAATTCAATGTGTTTGGATTCGTGGAATTGGATTTCGATTATATGGATTTCATATGAGGACCTTTGATGGTTTCTTCTTTCTCTTTTCGTTTTTTTGAGGGGACAGAACTTTGGTGGGCTTTTTATTTTCTTTCAATGATGAGAAAATCTTAACCGAGGACCAGGTTGTTTCATGGGCCCACCCTTCTGTGAGGTAAAAATCCAAATAAGGACATGACCACCCTGCCTTACGTGGCCCATCCACGACAAATGTGCAGACACAATCGTGTGCCAGCAGGGTTCGATCCGACATCTTCACGTCAATGCCTTCACACATTACCTATTGGGTGATAACTTTGATGGAATTGAACTCCAATTCCACCCTATTTTGATAAATCCAAACACGCCCTTAGAGTGCATGCCAACTCTACATGAAATCCTATTCTACACCAAGACCTGGTCACGCTGCTTCAACCTGCCATACCTACAGCTGTCATGCCAGCATCATAAAACTCAGAGGCTAGGACCCCTGCCCCCGGAGCCTATGCTAAGCATTGGCTTGCACACAGGGGCGACACACATGAGAATCAAACCTTGACTTCCCGTCAAGCAGCCAAGGCCCCACCCCACTAAGTCAACCCCCCTTGGGACCTCTAGCTATATATATACAGCCATAACAGTGGGCGGGCGAGACGCTCATGCATCCAGTGTTCATCTAATGGAATTAATTAGTGGTGGCCGTGAACCACCGCTAAAGGGTGTTTTGCCTTGAACCATCACCCACTGCTGATAGTGCACGCGATCAGCGGCCGATGTGTATCCAATAACAAATGTATCGTCCACTGTTATGAGTTTCTCTCTCTCTCTCTCTCTCTATATATATATATATATATATATATATATATATATATATATATATCAAGTAATGTGTAGCTTTCGTACCATTTATCTCACGAACCCTTTCGCACTTAAAAAAAAATATGCATATATATATATATATATATATATATATATATATATATATATATATATATATATATATATATATATATATCGTTTGGCCCGTTTCTTTGTGTTTGAGATGTTCAATGAATAGCACATCTCAAACACGATACAATTTCACATGGAAGCGTGAAATGTCGTGCTTTCAAAACGTGTTGTGAAGTGTATAAAAAAATTGGGAAGTGTGCTTCCCAATTTATGGGAAGCGAGGGAGACCTTTTTTTATTTTTATTTTTATTTTTTTTCCTCTTTTTTTGCTTCTGGTTTGCTTTCTAGGTCGCTTTCGGGACGATTCCTGGTTCGCTTCTAAGTCATCCCACGCTTCCCGCTTCCTAAAAATTTGAAAGTGCCTCACTTCCCGCTTCCACTTCCTGAATCGCTTTCCACTCCTGCTTCCTTGACTGACAACTCTAATTTAGACAACCAAATGTAGATTTATGCCTATATGCTACTGAAGCCAAATAGTATAAGTGGGACACATTTTAATAATGATGATGATGAGGAGGAATTAAGATTAATCACAATGAACAATGTAGTCTTCAAACATGTCTCTTCGCCCATAGATCGTATAAGTGCCTAAAAAACTATAGTAAATTGTCATACTTTGGCGAATATTTTGAATGCCAAAATAAATAATAAAGAAGGCTGATAGTCAAAGAAATCTTTAATTACTATTTATTAGAACGGCTCTTTTGATTTTAGAGCTAAACAATACCAAACAATATTTTGATACCATGCGTGTGGACGCCAACCCATGACACAAGGTGCTACGCCCAAACTTTTTGCGTAGTTTTGCCTTTTACTAAGCCTGCTGAAAGCGCTGCATGGCTCACACGGGTCTTTCGGCCTTGTAATGTTTGTATAACTTTACATACCTGTAATTTGCATTTCCCTTAATGAGATTGTGATGCACGACACTATTGCATTTACCCCGCGTTCAATGAATTGATTGTTATTGAACGTTCCTCTCTCCCCCTCTATTCTCTCTTTGTTGTGTGTGATTGTTGCCTCCTTGTAATTGTGTGTTTGCTTGCAATACTGACTAAGCACTTGTTGCTTCGAAAGATCGGCTGTGTTCGCTTTTGGAACTCGCTAAAAGGCTTGTTGGGTCAAGGTTCCTCAAAACCGCACGGGCATATGAAATTTAGCCTGTGACAAGTGATACCAGAGCTGACTTCACCCTAGGCAAGGTGAAGTTTGTCGAGTCTCACTCGACCAAGCGACAATCGTTGATCATAGCTTTTGGAGATTCTGGTGTAGTGATATCACCGAAGCCAAAGAGCAAGAAAAGAAAGGGGACAGGGATGTCTACCGCCGAAGAAGCTTGGGAAACATGAACGCAGCCAAAGGATACTGGTGGGGGTCTGCCTAACCCCAGCTTTCTCTGTCTAAAAATATGTAAATCCTGCATGAAATATATTAAAAGTGTAAATAGTATGGAAATGCAACAAACTTTTAATGCATTAATATCACATTAAAATGCTATATTTTAAAACAGGTGATTCTGTTTTGCATAGTATGGACTGTGGAAAATGTCACATTAAGATCGTGAACTTCTCGGTAATATCAGTGATATCTGTTAATAATCCCATTGAATTAATGATATATGTTTGTTGTCCATTTGGTGCATAGACCATAGTTAGCAATGCGTGACGTCAAAAAATTTGTTAAATACTGAATATGTTATTGTATTTGAAAAAATCTAAGTTGCCTGAAAAAATCAGGCACCATGCAAGTTGTCAACTGAAAAAATGATGGCGACAAACCGGTAAAACAGTTAAGAAAACAATAAACATGTTTGTTACATTAATTTTTTAGTTTGTTGTCAGTCTTAATATTTGTAAAAATAAAAAAATAGTGCCATTTAGGCCGGTCTGTAAAAACATAAACATATGTATGAGATTTTTCCTTGAAAAAAATAAGTTAGGGATATACACTGTGATTCATATACTCAATAATTATTGTGATTCAAACTCAATAATTGAGTTTTTATGAAACAACTAATTGTTACCCACCTGATTTGGTTGCGATCCAACTAGATCCTTACCAAGCTTTATATCCTGTCCACCTAAACCTGAATTCAATCCATGAACCAAATTACACACAACCCCAAAACCAGCCTACGAAACCCCAAACCTATCGACAACCACCCATGTATCTTACTTGTCCCTCACCTGGCCTACCAATTTCAACCCAAACCTTGTTATTGGACCTTATCGGAACCCAAGTCCACTTTAGCGTACAGAGCCATGATCTGCGTGGTATTGGGAGTACAATTTGGGCAACATGCACATATACCAAGAGCAACACAATGAGATCATAGGCCACCTAATGCGCCTCTTGCTCGTCTACTAAATAAGCCTCCACCCACACATGTAGTTTAAGGTGATCCAACATATCCAAAAGACCGATTTGCGAACAACATTGTTCTTATGGTCTAATGAAGTTTTCCCAACTCGGGAGTGAATTTGAACCAGTATGATGTGAAGACTTCTAATAAATGCTAAGCAAACGCTTGGACATGAAGATTTAGGGTCTGCATACAAGATTAGGGTCAACAAGAGAAAGAACAAAAACAAAAACAAAAGATGATGATATTGAGAACCAAGATCCAATTGAATATGCAGTTTGTATTTAGAATTTCGGTTTTATTTTCAGATTTGCTTTTATATTCCGATTTTATCCAATATCCAACGTACGGTTTGGGTTTTCTTTCATGCTATAAATATTTGTTATGAGGTTCTTAAGGGAAGTTAATTTGATTGAGACTTAGTTATTTTTGTTCTAATTTCATGCATTAGAAATTGCTTATTTTTTATTATTTTTGCTTTGATAGCGTAAATCCATAGGACTAGCATAACTTAGTTCTTTGGTAGGAAAAAATTTCTCCATCTTAGTGATGGCGACATTTTTCCTATAAAAAACCTACAGTTGTGAGCACATCCCTCGCCCTAATCAAAACACTCCTGACATTTTTCCAATTCTATTTTTCTCATGTCACACAAACAAGAAAAGTTTTCCTAACATTTTAATAGGAAAACTTCTCATAGCCAAATTTTTATTTTCGTACGAGGTTTCCCCCCTTCCAAGCGTGCCCTTAGCAAAACTAAAAAGTTGAAAAACAGAGAGCGTGCGTGCAGCAACTACACATGATATGAGCTAGCATAGACAAGTATGTCCGTGCGTGCGCGCGCGCACACACACACTCAGAATCCGTCACCACAAAGAGTTTCTGATTTGAAATTTGTGTCAGGTTGGATGATCCAAATAATAGTTGGGTCTGCAGCTGTTTTGAGGGGCTACATATTAGAACTGTTAATCCCAAACCATCTACACCCACAATATTTTCTCAAAAGTAAGGGTTAGTGTGTAAACGGTTAGGGTTCACGTCGCCAAATCCGAATCATTTCAGTCGGATTCAGTAGCCAAAATGAGATCCAATTAATAATCAGTTCCAGATTCAGTGTCATGTTTTGCATCCAAATCAGAGAAAAATCCAAATCCAAATGCATGTAACTTTCAGATTTTAATAAAATTGGATCTGGATTTAGTTTTAGTTGATCCCCATATGATTTTGGATCTGAATTTGGATCCAAGTATGAAATCTGATTAAGTTGGACTAGACAATGCTTAGATCTGGCCGTAGTCTGACCTGTCTACATGCCTAGTTAGTACTGATTAACCAGAGTATACTCACATGAAAGCCGGAGTGCAACGACTGGTCCGGATCCAAAACTAACTTATCCGCCCCAAGTTTGATACCGTTGACATTGAAAACGTGGCATCATGACGACAAGGGCTTGATTTTTCTAGTTTCACAGGTTTCGCCCAATACTAAAAAAAAAAGAAAAGGAAAATCAGATCACATGGTTGCGAGTTACAAGTTACAACCCAACCTGGAATTGTAATGTTTGTTCCGAGTCTATCCAGATTCGGAATGGACCCACCCTTTAAATTTCAAGGTCCATTAGTATTGAGTCAATATTGATCTGGCCAATATCCGAATCCTAGTTGGATTCAAAACTAAACTAACACATCTGTGTCTACTGGCATCTGGGTCAGAATCAGAAAAGAATGGTAAGAACCGAGTTGTCAACGTTGGAGTTATACTTCCTGTTCCGGATGTCAACGGTTCCTATTTGGGTTGGATACCCAATCAAATCCGAACCTGTTTAGTCTTATTCGGTATAGTCTGTAGGCCAAGGTGGATCCAATTAACAATTCTATGTGCAGAAGTATACCAAGGTATATTTTCTATGCTAGCCGAATCTGGATTCCTTATTGCAATTCTTCATCAAAATCTAACTCACCCGGATATAAGTAGATCCGATTCGTTAAAGCCTACATTCGAGCCAAATCCAATCCGTTCATAAACGGGTTGGAGACAGGTCAGATACAGTCAGGTCTAGGTTAGTCGAGCTCAGATTCGGATTCCGATTCTGATACAAAGGGCCTCAATTGAACTCGGGTCATGTAAACAGGCCAGACTTGGGTCGGATCTAGACATTACCGAATCCGACCTAACCAGGTTCGGATTTGGATTCAGAGTTGGATGGGAAAAGATAAGGCTGAATCCGAATCTTACTGGTTTAAACCTTGATATTTACATTTAATTGGTTTGGGCTTTTAGTCGGATTCGAGTTTCAGTCAGATTCGTGTTCGGGTTTAAATGCAGAACTCAATACCAAACCCAAAAAATCGGATTCAGATTTGGGTTACATCCCACCGTTGACATTTTCGTGAATTCCTAATTGAAAACATATTCACATAAATCTGGTCAGACTTTGTTGGATTTGCAATCGAACTCTGCTTCATGTTTGGATCTGGAGGCATAATTTTTCGGTAAAAAATCTGACCCCGAACCTGAACCGTTTCCATCCCTACTGCGAGATCCGAGTCGTATCCGGATCCGAAAAAAAACCTTCTCTCGAGATTATGAATTTAGGATCCAGTATCGGGCTAAGCTTGACCCGACCCGTTTGCTACGTAAGCGTAGTGAGTGCTTTCATTAGTCACCGAATTCGCCGCTCGTTTGGAAATAGAAGGGCCGCGGAAGCTCACGGAGACCGTTGAACCGTCCCCTCCCTCTCTCCCTCCGCTTCTCCTATTTCTCCCCTTTTTTTTCTCCTTCTTCCCGCCGTCCTCTCTCTCTCTCTCTCGGTCGATCGATCTTCGTGGAATGGAGAGGTGAAGGGTTGACGGCACTCCGTTGATCGCGATTCAGATGGGGAAGCCCAAGGAAGACGTCGATTTGTTCTATCCCGTCAGAGAAGAGTGTCGCGCCGACGCTCCGCCCACTCGATTCGTTCCGAAGGTTTTGTTTTTTTCTCTTCCCCTCTTCTCTTCTTCTTCTTGTTCCTCTTTCCCCTTTCTTGATCTATTCACATCGCGAATCTCTCAGAAGTTGTTGTGATCACGACGTGTTAAAGACATTGTCCGAGTCGCAGATTGGTTAATTAATCTGGTGAAATTATACGATACTTGCGTTTTTACAATAGAGTGCGTCGAATTATTACAATAGAATGCATCGTAATTCGTCTGTTCGATCTTTTGTGTATTGCTGATTTTATGTTAAGTTGTTCCTTGTTTTTTTTTGTGTGTGGTATGAAGTAGTTTTTTTCTTCTAGTCATTCGATCGGTGATTTCCTCTTATGTTGTTGTTGTTCGTTTTTTTGGTGGTATTGAATTAAGGGTTTTCTAGTATTCGTTGGATTATCTTCCGTGTAAGTATAATTAAGTGAAATTTCTGATTCCTTAGTTGGACTTTACATGTTTTGATTGTTCAGTTAGTAGAGATAAAGGTTCAAGCATTTGGAATCAGGGAAAATGATAAAGAAGAAGAAGGGCTATTAATTATGTAGATTTTTTTTTGGGATAAGAAGGGTATACTTTTGAATAAAAGCTGAAGATGCCAAATTAGATAAGGTTAAAGGATACAAAATATCAGTCAATCATATGCTAAGTTTTGGTTAAGAAATGAGTTGGTTGATCATGTTTTCTTACCTATATTGCATAGATTATTACTGTCAAATAAGGTAAAGATCATGATAGATTGCATTAAATGTTATTGGATAGGGTTAGTGTGAAGAAAATCTGCGATATTTTGAAAAAATACAATAGTTTTTTTAAGATTTTACCCAAGGGATGCAAGACGCCGCCCACCGCAAAAAAGAAAATGACAATATTTTCATGGGCAATAAGTTGGCCTTAAAACATAGGGATAGAGTTATGAACCTTATATTGGTCAATAGAATTTTCTACAAAATGTAACCCAGCCAGTCTTAAACTTCTACAAATATCACACAAGAGTAGGATGCTATTTTGCAAAAAGTTGACTATACCCATTTTATGCTTTTATATGTTGCGTACAATAGTGCATATGCTTCAATATCCACAATTCATCTTTTGTTTTTTCACCATTTAACATAATCTCTTGCTATGACAGAAATGTTTGTGTCATACCAAATTTGTTGTCCGTCTTTGCAGATTGTTTTTCTAGAATTCTTGTCAACGGGTGCCTTTTTTTTCTAAGCCTCTTTTCTTTTCTGTTCACAGCAAAGGAAAACTCTTAGTGAACGAAAGTGGCATGCTATATTTCGTCCGCAAGGTGAATTGGACTTCAAGGAAGCACTTAAGCGAATTCAACGTGGTGTAAGCACATATGTGTCTTTTTTGTTCCTATAGTTTGTAAGAATTTTTATATGTTAGCAGGTAGGTAACATGACTGAGAGAAGAATGGTGCTTTTCAACAGTGAAGATACATGACATTGTGTAGCTTAAGTTGTGTTTGATGTTGGACATTTTCCTTATTTTTGTACTGATGTTAAAGTATGTTGGTCTCAGTTCTTGAAGTATTCATGGTAATGGATTTTAATGAAATAAGAAGTATGTTATGTGAACAAATTTGATAAAAAGAAAAGCTGAGAACTTTACACATTTCTGGGAATTTTTGATGCCAACTTGCCTAGCTTCTCCTATAGAATAGTGACTGAAAACTAGAAAAGTTTAAAACAAAAAGGCATATTTATAATGTAAAAAAATTAAACAGATTATGGTATGTGAAGATATCATAAAAAAACAGGCTGCTGTCATATTAAGTATTGATAATCAATGTAGCGTGATTATAATCTCTATGATTTCAGTCATTCTATGAATTGCATCAGAGTATATACCATACTTTTACATGCAGAGATTAAACTTTCGTATATTAACATGAGAAGATCTATTTGAATTAATCCAGTTATAGATGAACTAAGTTGGCAAAATTACACTTATTAAGTGTATGCTGATCTATTTTGTTTGTTGTGAACTTGTCCACAAATATGCACAAGAAGATGCATTTCCATTTGCATAATTTTATTGGATCTCTAATATCTATACGTCACACACTGTTTGTTCTTCATTTGTGTCTTGTGATACCACTGGGATTGAGATGGAGGCTGTCACATGGACACTTCATTTTGGTCCATGTATTCTGTCCCCTCATATACTAGTCATATTGAAAACTTCATAAAAAATGTCTGCATCCCCGTATCCACCGCTGTATCTATGTGACATTGGATGGAGGTTAGATGATGAGAATTTGGGGAAAATTGAGGGAGAGATTAGTGTAGGAGTCGGCTAAGGTGGATTGGCTAGCTTGGAATGAGAGAGGTGGGTTAGGGAATGATAGATGAGTTAGATGAATGGAGAGGTAATTCTGAATTGCAAGCAATTGAGCCAAATCTCCAGCAAAATGCTAGAGCCAATATTCACTCTAAAACCAGAGACGCCAAAGAAACAATTCCAATTCCAAAAGATAGAGAAATTACGTCTAGGAAACTATTTATATTTCCCTCCCAATTCAAAGAGGCCAAAGGACTAAACTACTCTTTTGCAATATTCCTTAGCTCCATTACACCCTCATATGTGTCGTGGACCCTCATACAAGCAAAATAAGACCCAAAATACAACTCAAGCCCCACGTACGAATGGATCACTCAAAATAGACTCAAGTACATCACAATCTCAAGACCAGCCTTATGGGTATGGGAACATCTTGCATGCACGCTTGAGTTTGGCTATGTTTGTAGTTTGTGCTTCATTTTGCTTACATAATAGATTGCCAAGGTGGAACTTGTAGCCATAATAGGATTTATCTTTTTTTAAATTACTTTGATTCACAAGGCCAAGCTTTACCTAGACTAAGACTGTCAATGGGCCAGATATCCAACACATCAAGGTGCACTCTAAACCACCCAGCTAATGCATTTTTGGGTTTTTTCCAGGTTGGAGCTATCTCAGATCAAGAAAATGGAAGCCCAACCTAAACCCTTATAATTTTGAGTGTTTAAAGTTTAAACTATATTTTTACTGCAATAGGCATAAAATGCTCATGTCACGTCAGATCAGGTTGGATATAGGACAGAAATTATAGCTCACTCCTGGCTTATATATTATTTGATCCAGGTTCAGGTCAACCCAAACAATATTTGAGCCAGCTTTTTTTTGCCCATACCTAATAAATCAATTCCATGTTTGGCCGGATAACTGATACAGCTCCAACCTAGTGGCAACCCACATGTATTATGCAAGGACAAGACCCATTGCGTAGGCCATGCCTTGCATTTTTGATAAGCTTGGTAGCGACTTATTTTCTTGCTTTTCTTATTCAGTTATTCTTTATATATATATATATTTATTATTTAACATATATTCTACTTTTGGTGTTGATTGTTTCATTGTACTTTGCATTTTTTCTTATATACACACACATACATACATACATGTGTGTGTATCGCATGCATGCTTGCTCCCACACTCACCGGTCGCGTCCCCATATAAAAACATGACCAAAACTCTAATACAGAGATCTTAACAAAATTATAAGTTGTGGTAATCTGTGCTGAATCGAGAACTTTCTTCAAATCCTGCAGTTCTTTTAGGGGGTCTTTGTTACACACGCCCCCACTGGAAAGCTGGGTCATATGATATGCCCCCACCCATGGGAACATTGTTTCCTTGGGGTGGTGCAACCCCACTTTTATATGAAATGCAGGGTCTCATATGAATGTGGTGGGCCGAATGCCCCAATCCCACAGTGTGTTGTTTCAACGCCCATGAGAAAGAAGGCCTCTTTCCCATTTTTTGGGGTGAAACAAATGCTCCTTTATAGAAACTATTCAACTTATTAACTTTTTAAGTCAAGGATAACCTAATGGAAGCCCTATTCTGCAGCTGTCTAGACTCTAGCATCAATTGGTGCACCATGGAAAAAATTGAATTTCTGAACAATTCAGGGGAAAGGAAATCTTCAATAGCTGAATGAGAGTGTACATTGATGTAAGAAGAAATTTGAAACAATTGATCAGTCGTTGTTTACATTTTAAGATCTGATGACCTCTAGTTCAGAAAAGTTTAATTTCTTGGTATTCAGTTGGTATGGAAAGAAAAACAGTATTTTGAGAATAATACTAAATCATAAAGATGGCGAGTCCAAAATTTGTAGTCATTGACTGATTGAAACTAGTTGGCAATTTTAAGATTTGTGTGTCCTAATGACTCACTAAATATTTCATACAACATTTTAAATAGGCAATTATCCAGTTAAAAGAAAAGGCAAAGACCAACAAACTATGCAGTTTGTTGCTACTTTTATCCTTAACCTTTTCTCTGTGTTGAATTGTGAACAGTCTGGGTCCTCTTGTATGTTAGACAGTAAAAATCAGATGCTTTAAATAATTTTCTGAAGTTTCAAGTGAATTTTACTACCTATTTTGTTATATATATATATGTGTGTGTGTGTGTGTGTGTGTGTGTGTGTGTGTGTGTGTTCATTTTTGGGTGGTGATTTATCCATGTATTATTAACCACTATCAATATTTCTGCTTGATTTCCATAACATTGACTGCTGGTATGGTGCTTCTCATCTTTCAGACTGAATTGATTGCGTTATATTGTTTTCTTTAATGGTTGTATGCTTTGAGAGGTATATGTTGAACTTCTCTTTAAGCAGGGTATTCATCCTTCAATCAGAGGCGTGGTCTGGGAGTTTCTCTTAGGTTGTTATGATCCCAACACTACATTTGAGCAGCGGAGCACTTTGAGACAGCAAAGGAGGTAGCTATATGTTTTTCAATCATATATTATTCTCCATTCTATTGTTATGACATATCTATATTATTATCTTTGTCTGTCTATATTTGGAGTATTATTTTCCTTTCTGTGGGGGAAGTTAGTTTTCAAAGTGTAGCTATTGGCACACTATATAGTTCTTAGTTCCAACCATTATTTCTCTGGCATTAAATATATTTTTCTTTCCTGTCCTTTTACTTTTTATTTTTTTGACAATTTATGGTTAAGTTATTCTACTGCCTATGATAGAGAACAATATGCTATGTGGAAAGCAGAGTGCCAAAAGATGGAACCGACCATTGGTAGTGGAAAATTTATCACTGCACCGGTTATCTCTGAAGATGGCCAGCCCATCGTTGAAGAATCAGATGAAGTTGCAGAAGCAAGATCCAATGGAGATTCATCTTTGAATGCAGAAAATAACCACAACCCTTTTATAGATGATTTTTCACCCGCAAATATTTCTTATGATGGATCCTCAACAAAAGTTAATGGCCTTTCACATAAAGTTCATCTGGACAAGAAAGTCATTCAATGGTTACGAACGTTGCATCAAATAGGTGATGTTTTGTTTTCCCTTTGATGTTCCATCTTAACTATAAATTCATATTTTGTTTGTCAAGTTCATGTCTTCATGTTCAATCACAATATTGAGAGGGATCATGCAATTTTTATATGATCACACTTTCTTTGGTTTTTGGCCATTATAAAGGTTCCTTGATTTTCATTTGAGTGAGTTTAGCCTAGACTTTCTGTGTAATATCTATATACCAAATCTGTTCACTATGTAAACAGGTTTCTTGGTAGAACACATAGCACTTGTCGCTTGTTTCATTGCCTTGTTATTCCCTTTTGTCTTAATCATTGTTTGTCATTGATTCTCTGCTTGCTTTTTGGGCCATGAGTAATCATTGGAATGCTTAAAGTTGAGAATTCAGTTAGACATCTGTATTGATCAGGTTCACTGAAATGCAATTGGCTCTTTTTGTTTTTCCCAAAAGGTTCTCATTGTATCATGCCTGGAATCTGTGATCTAGGTTCTTCTGTCTTGGCATTTGACAGTGATTTTCAAAATTGATAGGCAGCCAGTTCTGCACTGTGACTGTGTGAGGGTTGTGGATGGTAAAAACTTCTACACTTTTTCTTTAGTTCAGAGCAGCCTAAATTAGGATATTGAAGTACTAATGTCTAGTCAGGTTATGACTTGATACGATCTCTAGCAAGAATGATCTGTGAAGAGTTTTCTTAAGAATCTAACACTTGCATTAAGGAAGAAATGACCACAATACTCTTTGTAGTATGTTATATGTGTACAGGCAAAATCCTTCTTTTGGGTAGACAAACTTGTATATTGGCTAGTTTTCTGGTCTTATATTAGTGAATGTTACCTTCATTATATAATACATCCACTTTGGTTGCATTTTAGGTGAGTGCCTATGTCACAGAGATTCGGCTAGCAGGGTGCCGCACCCGCGTCGACGCAGGTGTGGCACCAGGTGCGGTCAACCCGACCCTGGGTGCGTTGATCGCACCCAGGGTCATTTGTGTCCAACTTTTTTATTAATTTTTTTTTTGCTCTAGGGGGCGCTGCCCCCCCAGAGACCCCCCCCCCCCCCCCCCGCCAGGGGCGGCCCTCGGACCCCCCTTTCTGCAAGGGCAAAAACTCTGAATCAGGCTCCACAACTCATCAGCTTGACCCCTCCCATGCACAAATTATATATATATATATATATATTTTTTTTGTTTTTTTGCCCCTCCCCGCACCCGCACTTGCACCCATGTGACATAGGTGAGTGCCAATTTCAGTCTTCTATGTTCTATTGAATCTTCAAATTTTTACTCTTATCCCTTAGGTAATTTATGCCCTATAATTTGTCAGGAATTCTAGAAATTTTTCCTTTAAGATGAAGTGTTCAGTTACTTGACAAATTTTAATTTCATCGAAAATATTAAACTTTTGTTTACTTGATGTCAAGTTTTTTGCTTTCAGTGTTCCACTTTCTCTATTCCTTCTCATTTTGTCAGTAATTTCATATCAGCATTGCAATAGAAATAAGAATCTTTTATGAGCCGTTCCTACAAGTCAGGAATGATACACTTGTTATATGGAAATCAACCCCCATATCATACTCACATAACCTTTTAACCCTGGCCCCTGTGGCCTGCTTCAATTTATATGGTCAATTTGTGCTTATCTCTATCTCTAGTTTTGTGTGGGTCCTTATGAATGTCTTTCCATAAATTTAAGCTAATTTAACCATGTTCCATGTCCTATTTCTTGTGAGGACAATCTAATATTCTCTTCCATATCTGTGCTTCTTGTAAGCGACTTCTAAGTAGGGAGCTTCTGCGAAAATCATCCAGAGATCAGTTCCTGCACAATAAACAGATTAGAAAACAAAAAAAGCAAAAGAGAGAAGACCTGTGGATTAGAAATGAAGACGTCTCAATAGATCTGACGTCTTTTCTTATATTTATATGTGTGTAACGTGTTACATTATGGATCTGGATCGAGATCAGATCCATATACAAACAGTGAGTATTCTTAACATGCCCCCTCAAACTGAACATGGTGATGAACCATGAACAGTTTGGATTTCAAATACCAGTGTCGCTGCATAGTAAAAGCTTTGGTAAAAAGGTCGGCAACTTGATCTTCTCCTCGAATGAATACCGGCTGAATTTCATTTGCTTCCACCTTTTCTCTAACAAAGTGTTGATCGATTTCTAAATGTTTCGTCTTACCATGTTGAATTGGATTGGTAGAAATGGCCACTGCACTTCGATTATCACAATATAGTAGTGAGCTAGAGATGTGTTGCTGGAGACTAAAAAGAATATGCTTAATCCACACAACCTCTACAGTAACTGCTGCCATAACACAATATTCCGCCTCTGTGCTCGAACGGGCTACCGTTTTCTGCTTTCGACTGGCCCAAGACACTAAATGAGTTCTCAAAAAAACTCCATAACCAGTCACAGAACGCCGTGTAGAGGGATCATGGGCCCAATCGGCATCAGAGTAGGCAATAACTTTAACGGAGACTTGAGAACTCAAGGAAGCAGGTTTGACATAAATAAGGCCATCTAAAAGTGTACCTTTAATGTACCTGAGGATTCTTTTCACTACTTCTCAGCTGTAGTTTATGCATAAACTAAACTGGGATACCTGATTCACTGAAAAAGCCAAGTTTGGGCATGTAAAAGTTAAGTACTATAAGGCTCCTCAGGCTCAGGCAAATCAACTTTGTCTACAAGAGTATTACCCAATTGGGCCTAAATTGCCATAAGCGTATGGACTGGCTTACACTCTAGCATCCAACTATGGTGGAGTATGTCTCTAGCATACTTGTGTTGTGAAAGAATGAGTCGATCTGCTTGTTGATCCACCTGCACACCTAAGAAGAATCGAAGAGGGCCCAAATCCTTCATGTGAAACCGCCCATGGAGAATGGATTTCAACTGCTTAATCTTAGCACCATTGTTGCCAGTAATAATGCCATCCACGTAGACCAAGATAATAATAATATCGGATTTGTCACAGTGAACAAACAAAGAATAGTCACGGTGGCTACGCTCAAAACCTAAAGACCAGACCACAATACTAAAAGTGTCAAACCACGGCACGCGATGCTTGTTTCAGCCCATATATAGCCTTCTTCAATCTAAACACAGTAGACTGAGGATCACCCTCAGGATTGCTAGGTGGATGTTCCATGTATACTTCGAATAAATCTCCATGAAAGAAAGCATTTTTCACATCTAACTAAAATAGATCTCATCCATTCGATAGCGCTAGAGATAAAATAATACGAATCATCCCCATTCGAACTACTGGGCTAAATGTTTCATCAAAATCAAGCCCATGTTCCAGAGTGTAACCTTTGGCTAGTAACCTAGCTTTAAAACGTTCAATGTTGTCATCAACTTTTTGTTTGACCTTATACACCCAGCAACACCCAACAACATTCTTGTCTACTGGTCGAGAGACTATCTCCCATGTATTGCATTCATGAAGAGCTGCTCTCTTTATTCATAACATTTGTCCATCGAGGATGTTTGCTAGCTTCAAGGTAAGAACGAGGCTCTTGTATAGCATTGAGAGATGTGGCATACACCTGAAAATCCAATGAAATGGCTTCATAACTAACCCATTTATCAGGCGGGTGACGAACTCGAGTGGATGTGTGAGTCGAGACAACTGATGACTGGATAGCATTATTATTCAAGGAGGGAACATATGCTGAAATCGACGGACTACCAGCGGCCTGAGTTGGCTGAATTGTAGGTGTGCTAGTATCACACATGATGGGTGGTTGGGCAGCATTATGAACAACATCGTCATTGGGCTATGTAAACTTACTGGCTGATTATTCACATCTAATGAATCTTGATTTTTTCTGTTGTATATCTGCTTGAAGAACTCAAAACTGGGCTGCTGTATTGGCGGTGGTTCAATAGAAAAAAGAGTGGCTGCAACATCATTATTGAAGGCAGGTTGCGTATTTTGAGGAGATGACAGCCAAAAGGAGTGCAACGCGAAATTGCCGACAACGGATGATATTGCTCCACATACATGTAGTGAAATGGATTCAATCCAATAAACATGCAATAACACACTACTTGATTGAATAGTCGAACCATAGATCTATATTATTAAGACCCTTATTTACATTCTCATTTGCATCATGAGTGTCTTCATTTTCACTCTCATGCACATCATGAATGTTTTCACACATTTCATGTTCATTGACAAGGCAAAAAAGACAACTCTTTTGGTTTTTTTCTTTGCTAAAATCAATTTTATTTTCAAGAAAAATGACATTTCAAGAAACATATAATTTATTTCTTTTAATGTCATAACATCTATATCCCTTTTGGTTTTCGACATAGCCTAAGAAAACACAATGGATTGCTTTTGGAGAAAGTTTGTCATTCTTATTGATAAGAATAAAATATTTATATCAAAAAATTCTTAACCTTTTATAATCGGGAGATGTTTTAAATAAATTTTCAATAGGAGAGATACTTTCAATATTTTTTGAAGGTATTCTATTTATCAAATAGACTGATGTAAGGGCGGCTTCGGCCCAAAAAACTTTTGAAACATTCCTAGACACAAGAAGTGTTCTAGTAGTCTCAATAATGTGTTTATGGTTCCTCTCGGCTAGTCCATTTTGTGGAGGAGTATATGGACACGATTTTTGATGAACAATCCCATGTAGACCAAGATAAATTTTAAACTCTTTTGACACAAATTCTCTTCCAAAATCAATTCTAAAGATTTGATTATTGGTTTTAAATTGGTTCTTTATATAGCAATGAAATTTTTTAAAACAATCAAATACTTCTTATTTCTGTTTAAGAAAAAATATCCAAGAGGGTCTACTATAGTCATCTACGAACACAACATAATAGGATACACCTCCTTTGGATACAACTGGAGCCGGTCCCCATACATTTGAATGCACTAACTCAAATGGATTTTTAGATATAAAATGTCTTGGTCCAAAGTGCATAGACTTCATTTTACCAAGAATGCAATCTTCATAAGTAAAATTTCTTTCTTTATAATTTATAAGAAATGGAAACAAGTGTAATTTGGACACGCTAGGATGTCCTAGTCTTTTGTGCCAATTTTCTATATTTTTCTTTTCCACAAAATTACAAAAAGTTTGTTTTGATAACTCAAGATTGTCCATTACATAGAGATCTCCTCTTCTATGGCCTCGCCCATTCGGCTTCTCGGATTGGAGATCCTGTATTAAACAATCATTAGATGAAAAATATACTTTGCATGCATGATCCGTAATTTGAGAAACATATAAGAGATTTAAATTAAATTTTGGTACTACTCTAATATTTGGTACTTGAAAGTTTGGTTGTTTTTGAAAAATTTTAAAACTTTTGATTTTTAAAGATGTTCCATCAACAGTTGAAACATAAGAATTATTTGGGTTAGTATGACATTCAGATAATATGGATTCATTTGGAGTCATATGAAAAGACACCAAAATCAAGAATCCAAGAAGTCTTACCAGGGTCACCACTTGTGAATGCGGTTGCTCCCGAGAAGGAAGAAGTTTGAGCTTTGAACATTGGTTGTAGTGCCTCCATTAGTTGATCCAAAGACAGCGAGCCGATACTTTTGGAGTCATCTACATCATTCCTTTTAACTGAAGCGACTCTTGTCATCTCTATGATCATCTTTCTTTCTTTTGGGACAAAAGGGCTTGATGTGTCCCGGTTCATAGCAATGATAGCATATAATTTTGACACCTTTTTTGTATTCACGATCTCCTCTTTTGTCGCTTCTTTCATAGTTATTGGATTTTCTTTCATTCTCATTTTTTATGAAATGACGAGGTTTATAACTTCTAGTGTTATTGTCGGGCTTTGACATAGCATGTACGGATTCTTCATCCTTTGAAACAGATGATTTCTTCAATCTATTTTCTTCTATAGATAACTCATCAAGAGTTTCAACTATGGTTGGTATGCCTCCTCTATGAAGAAGAGCCAACTTAGTTTCTTCAAATTCGGGTCTAAGCCCATTAATAAATTGGTAGAAATGCTCTACTTTAATTTGATTTTCACAGAGTTTTATATCTTGAGGTTAATGTCATTTTTGGCTCAAGAAGAGCCAATTCATCCCGAAGGAGAGAGAGTGTATTGTAGTATTATCTAATGCTCATTTCTCCTTGAGTCATATTCCTCGCTTTGTTTTTGACATTGCATATATGAACAATATCTTTAAGACTATACATGTCTTTAAGATATTTTCATGCATCACTAGCGAAATCAAATTTGGCTAAAATAGAACACTTGTGGATATTCACACTATTTATGAGCCATCCAATAATCTTGGAATGTCTCATCCTCCATTATTTCCATTTCCTTTCATACTCGAAAATGATTTTGGACATTTCTTCTCCTTGGAGAGCAACTTTTTTCCCATTCTCAATTTTTGTAGGAATGAGTTTGAGTTCTTCGTAAAGCTCTTTATGGTTTGAAACAAGCTCCCAAAGCTTGGCACGATAGGTTTAATAATGTAATGACTGAAAATGGATTTTCTTATGTTATATTGACACTGCATTGTTTGTTAAGAAATCTGATGCAGAAATTGTTATATTACTACTATATGTTGATGACATGTTGATAACAAGAGATGATAATAAATGAATCAAAAGTATTAAATCTATCTTGACTTCAAAATTTGAGATGTCAGACTTAGGTTTTTTGACATATTTTTTGGGAATTGAGGTTGCTTATTCTCATAGAGGTTACTTTCTGTCTCAAACTAAACTTGCTTGTGAGATTCTTGACAGATCAGGAATCACAAATGACAAGGTCTGTGAAACTCCTAAAATAGTGGGGTCAAAGATGAAAATTGATGACGACATTCTTCTAAAAAATCCCACACCTACAGGCAATTGGTTGGATCCCTAACGTTGAAAAGAAGTGTATCTCTTGTTACGGGTCAAGGGTCAGGAGATCCAGACCCATGATCATTGCCATTTTATTAATGACACTGTGTAATTTATTCTCTTGTAATAAGGGTATTTTAGTACCCTAATCTTTGTATTAGTATGTTATTATAAAGGGATTAGAATAGCAGCCGACCCATACAATTTTGGGCATCAGTTTTCTCTGCAGTCTCTTTCTTTGTTTCTCAGCTTTCATGCGTGGAAGAATTCGAGCATTGCAAATCTTTCATGGTATCAGAGCCACGCTACAGCTAGACCTGGAATCGATCTTAAAGGTACGTCTGAAAGATCTGAACCCTATCAATTTTCTCTTCTAGGTCAAGATTTTTTTTTCTTCTGTCTGTTTCCTCAATCTCGTCTGAATATTCATTCCTCAATTTTCTTCTCAATCAGATCTGAAGTTAATCAGATCTGTCTCACCTTATTTTCTTTGCCTCTTGATCTCGATCAAATCTGACATTAATCAGATCTGATCAAACTTTCTTCTCTGATAAATCTGAGTTAACTCAGTCCAGGTAATCGATCTCAATCCCTTCTCTTATTCTTCAATCTGTCGTCAACATATATTGTTTATTGTTTTCGATCAGAGCGTGATCTAATCACGTAATCGGGTTCTTATTTGATCCAGCCACATCCCTGATCAGATATGACCAGACTCAGACCTGACGTTACCCTCATTTCTACCATTTTATCTCTTTTAGCTTGAAAGCACTGCGTCAACACCGAGTGTGAATTCCTATTCACATATTTTTTTGTGGTTTTGATATTCAGTATTATTCTCTTCTGAAAATAAAAAATCTGATAGATATTCAATATCTGTTTTAAATCAGACATTGATCTGTTACAGAAACTGTAGACAGATTGTGCTGGACACACTCTTAATACTGTGAAACATGGATTCACTTCCTACTCAGTCGGTCCTTTCTTCAAGCTTCCTCAGTCAAACTCATGTCTGAAAAATTAAACAATTCTAACTTCTTGACTTGGAAGAGGCAAATCATACCTTTCATTAGGAGTCAGGATCTTTCCGGACATCTGGATGGATCTGTTCCAGTTCCTACCGAGTTCATATCACGAGAAGAAAGGGACAGCAAAGGAGCATCTACTACGGTATATAATAGAAATCCTGAATTTGTAGCTTGGATGAAAAGAGACCAAGCGCTAGTTGCTTATATTACATCTACACTGTTACAAGAGGTGCTTGTAATAATTCCAGATGACTGCACTGCCATGCAACTTTGGGACAGACTTGTTTAGACATACTCACAGGTTTCTCAAGCCAGGATTATGTTTCTTAAAGGAGAATTTCAAAGGTTTCTCAAGCCAGGATTATGTTTCTTAAAAGAGAATTTCAAATGTTAAGAAAGGATTCCATGACCATCATGGAATACTTAAACAAAATGAAGGTTATCACAGATCAACTAGCAGTTGTTGGATGTGCAGTAACTGGTAAAGACTTGGTACAACAAACTCTCAGTGGATTGGGACCCGACTATCATATGATTGTTACTTCTTTGTTATGTTTACCTGAGCTGCCCAACTTTAAAGATCTGCGTGCAAAATTATTACAATATGAGATGAACCTAAAGGGATTTTCTGAAGAATCATCTATGCATACCGGGGCACAAGAAGTTCTTGCTTCAGAAATTACTTATGCACGAGGACGAGGAAGCCATGATATCAAGGGAAAAGGAGGACAAGGGAGAAGTGGTCAAGGAGGCCGTGGATTATTGCCTACAACTAACACATATATCAATCCACAAAGACAAAGGCCAATTCCTACTTGCTTTCTATGTAATAAAAAGGGGCATATCAAAGCTAATTGTCGGTTCAATCCCCAAAATAAAGGAAAATCGACACAAACTGAAGCAAAGAGAGGCACTGATAGTACAAGGACCAACGGAGAAGTAAAGAAGTTATTGTTGTCTGTTTTAGCAAGATTGAATCTGAAACAGAATGAGCAAGGTACTTGGTACGTGTACTCTGGCGCAACGACTCACGTTACTGGTGATGCCGGTAAGCTCCTAAACCTTATTCCTTACATTGGTAGAAGTAGTATAGTTACTGGGGATGGATCCCACCACTCTATCTCTCATATTGGAAACTCCATTATACCCTTGTCAGAATCTTCTATCAACCTTTCAAAAGTTCTTTATGCTCCTAACATCAAGAAAAACATTGTTTCAGTTTCTAAACTTGTTGATGATATCAAAGCCTCAGTTGAATTTACTCCCTCTTCTGTTCTTGTCAAGGACCTCTGCACGAAGGAGACGTTCGCTAGAGGAAAACGACAAGGCAATATGTATGTTTTTCAAGAAGATCCTTCAACACATATTTGCCCTGCAGACCCAAACTTGAAGCTCCACTCATCGTTGCCTTCTGAGAATTCTACATGTGTCTTTAGTGTCTCTGAAATCAATAAGCTAAATATTTGGCATGGTCGTCTAGGTCATTGCAGTAGTAGTTTCATTGAAAAGCTTGTTTCAAATAACCTCATTCCCAAGTCAAGTTTAGGAATAAATGTCAATGACAACAAATGTTCTAGTTGTCTCTTATGTAAGAGTCATGTCTTACATTTTCATTCTATAAATAAAAGAGCTTCAAGACCTTTTGAGATTATCTGTTCTGATGTTTGGGGGCCTGCCCCAATTGCTTCCATATCTGGAACTAGATATTATCTTATATTTGTTGACAGTTATTCTCGTTATTCTTGGATATTTTTCATGAAACACAAATATGAGACTTTCAAGTTGTTCCGAAACTTCTATTCCTTTGTCAAAAACCAATTTTCTGAAAACATCCTTAATTTTCAATGTGACGGAGGAGGTGAATTTTCTTCCATTGACTTTACTAACTTTCTTCAAAGTAATGGGATAAGGAGAAGGGTGTCTTGCCCACACACACCTCAGCAGAATGAGATTGCTGAAATGAAGCATCGCCATATTGTTGAGAGTGCGATAAGCATGATGCATGATAGTAATCTTCCGATTACTTTATGGACAGAGGCCTTTCATTCTGCAGTTCATGTGATAAATTGATTGCCCATGACTATTTTGGAAAACATGTCTCCTTACTTTTCTCTATTTGGTGCACATCCCAACTATCATGATTTGCGTGTGTTTGGTTGTTTATGCTATGTTCATGTTGATAGTTCAATGAGACATAAGTTTCAGGACAAGGCCCTGAAGTGCAGGTTTGTGGGTTATGCTGATGACTATAAAGGGTACAGGTGCTATGATCCGGTGAGCAAGTACATCAAAATATCAAGAAATGTCATCTTTGATGAATTGAATTTTGATTGTCGATGTACTAGCTCTTCAGAATCAAATTCTAAATTTGAGACTTATTATCCTTGGCTGAATTATGAACTTTTCTCCGGAGCTAGTGATGTTTGCCCCTTAAATTGTACTCAAAAGGATAAGGAATCTGTGTCTGCTGATGAGATGATTGCCCCATGAAAATATAGACCCAACTTTGGATCCAGAAAGGTATAAAGGTCTTGTTTACACTCGACGAGAAAGTGAGCCGCCCACCGTAGTTAATCTAGAAATGGACACATCCTCTACATCCAACATCGTTGATGCTAGAAGATCCACTCGTTCTCGTCATCCAATTGAAAGAGGGGTCAGTTATGAAAATTTCTCATTAAATTTTCAACTCTTTCTAACAGCCTTGAGCAAAGAAGATGAACCCACAACGTTCTCCCAAGCATCAAATTCTAGAAGATGGATTGAAGCAATGAATGAGGAAATGGAAGCTCTACATGAATGTGGTACGTGGGATGTTGTACCAAGACCACCTGACAGAAATGTTGTTGGTTCGGAATGGGTGTACAAAATAAAGTATAAACCAGATGGGACTATAGAGCGATACAAGGCGAGACTTGTAGCTAAAGGTTTTACACAGGAGCAAAGACAGGACTATGATGAAACCTTTAGTCCAGTGGTGAAAACGAGGACAATCAGAGCCGTACTTTCTTTAGCTATTGAACATCAATGGACTATTAGCCAACTTGATGTGAAGAATGCCTTTCTTCATGGAAATTTGAGAGAAGAAATATACATGGAACAACCCACTGGTTACGCAAAAGGCAATCCTACAAAATATGTATGCAGACTAAAAAAGGTATGCAGACTAAAAAGGGCGATATATGGATTGAAACAGGCATCTCGATCTTGGTTCGATAGTTTTTCTCTTGAAATACAAAAATATGGTTTTAAGAAATCTCTTCTTGACCACTCCTTATTTATATTTAAGAACCAAGACACAGTTACTCTGTTGTTGATATATGTAGATGATATTATCATCACTGGTAATTCCAATGAGCACATTGAAGAAGTCAAACATCTCTTGAATCAGAGGTTCAAAATGAAGGACCTTGGTAAACTACGATACTTTCTTATAATTGAAGTCGACAGTACCCCTGAAGAGATGACTCTCACTCAACATAAGTATACCATTAATGTTCTCAATAAAGCAGGTATGAAAGATTGCAAGCCCTTGGGAACTCCTAGCGTTCTTCACCAAAGGCTTAACTCTCAAGATGGAGATCCATATGAAAATCCCACACAGTATCGTAGCATAGTGGGTATGTTACAACACCTCACTTTTCCTTGCCCTGATATAGTTTACTCTGTGAATCAAGTATCTCAGTTTATGCATGCACCATGTGAAGGGCATATAGAAGCGGTTAAACAGATACTTCGATATCTGAAGGGAACTGTTGGGGGTGGCCTTTTATATAAGAGAAAGACCAATGGGCAAAATGCACATGAGATCACTATTTATTCTGATGCGGACTGGGCGGGAGATCCAGATGAACGCAGATCAGTATCCGGCTATTGTGTGTTTGTTGGGATGAATTTGGTTTCTTGGAGTAGTAAGAAACAAAAGGTTGTTGCCAGATCCAGTACAGAGGCTGAATACAGGTCAATGGCAGCCACCACTGTTGAAGCTACTTGGATTAGACATTTACTGACAGAAGTAGGAGAATCGATCTCTCAATCACTTCTTTTGTGTGACAACCAGAGTGCCATTAGTATGTCTTTTAATCCAATCCATCACAGTCGTGCCAAACATATTGAAATAGATCAGCATTTTGTGAGACAAAAAGTGGAAGAGAAAGAGATTATGCTCGAATTTGTACGAACTACAGATCAAGTGGCAAATATATTTACAAAAGGACTGACAAAAGACAGATTATGGATGTTAAAAGGCAAGTTGTTCATGGTTCAAGACCATGCACAACTTGAGGGAGGGTGAAAAGAAGTGTATCTCTTGTTACGGGTCACGGGTCAGGAGATCCAGACCCGTGATCATTGCCATTTCATTAATGGCACTGTATACTTTACTCTCTTGTAATAAGGGTATTTTAGTACCCTAATCTTTGTATTAGTATGTTATTATAAAGGGATTAGAATAGCAGCCGACCCATACAATTTTGGGCATCGGTTTTCTCTGCAGTCTCTCTTTCTCTCTCTGTTTCTCAGCTTTCACGCGTGGAAGAATTTGAGCATTGCAAATCTTTCAAACGTATCTCAGCATTACTAGGTCTGACATTTCTTATGCAGTACATGTTGCTAGTCAATTTCAACATACACCTACTTCAGTCCATATGAGCTCCATTCTTCGCATCATCAGATACATAAAGGGTACAGTAAACAAGGGAGTATTTCTATCTTCTTCTTTTGAATTAAGTTTAATTGCTTATACTGACTCTGATTAAGGAGGTGACCCAAATAACCGTCACTCCACCACTGGTTTTTGTATTTTTTTAGGTGAATCATTAATTTCTTGGAGATGCAAGAAGCAACAGAAAGTATCGATTTCCTCCACCGAAGCTGAGTATAGAGCCATGGCGTCTACCACCATGGAGATTGTTTGGATTCGCAACTCATTGGAAAATATGAATATTCAAGTTCAAGGGCCTACAAAATTGTGTTGTGATAATAAAAGTGCAATCTACTTTGCCAAAAATCACACATTTCACGAGCGCAAGAAGCATATCGAGATGGACTGCCGCTATGTTCGTGAAGAATATTTAAGAAGAATCATTGACCTTCCTTACGTTACATCAGAATATCAACTGACAGACTTCTTCACCAAGGCACTGTGCTCTCCAAGATTTAACTTCCTTCTTGGCAAACTATCGATTTTGTCACCCTAAGTTTGAAGGGGGGTGTTAAAATGTAGTGTCTCTTTTATATATATATACATATACATATACATACATATATATATGTATATGTATTTATCTAAGTATATATATATATATATAAATATATATCTCAAAACCTGATAAGGGTATTTATGTAAATTCACATATTTTACACATTCTCATTTGAGAATATGTTGTATTTTTGTTTTTCGATTCTTTTATTTTCTTGTATTTTGCTTTTTTGTTCTTTTCTTTTTTTAATTTTGATGTGACATGGGGGGAGCCCCAATACATAGGATGGAGCCCCCCCTCCAACGGTTAGATTTCTAACCGTTGGAGGGGCTCCAACCTATGTATTGGAGCCCCCCCCCATGCCTCCAAGGTCTTATAAATAAGGGTGAACCCCTTTAGGTTTCTCATGCTTTTGTAAAGTCCCTTTTGGGATTTCATATATTGAAGGTTATATTTTTTCATGCCTTTGTGCATGTGTATCCGTACTTTTGTGCACTTGTGAGTTCTCCTTTGTGCCTTCGTGCACCCTTTGTGTTTATACACAAAGTCTCTTTTTATAGAGATTTTCACACACATCACATAGTTTGTGTCGTTGAGTCGTACGAGAATGAAGATGATAACTTCCCTTTCATTCTCCATTTCTTTACAATAACGAGGATGGAAGGAAAGAGAGAGAAAAAGAGCAACAATACAAGATGTGAGAGATGGTGTGCTTCTGGATGCAACGATCCACGATTCGTTGTTTTGCCGAGCTCATGATCCTCGTCTTGATGCTATTATGACCTTTCTCTTGAAGCTTATCGAAATAGGACTTTAAGAGTACCAAAGCTCTGATACCATGTAATAAAATGGATTCAATCCAATAAACATGCAAGAACACACTTCAATCAAGTAGAATACTTGATTGAATAACCGAACCACCCACACAAGGTCAAATAATCTTTGTTATTGTATAAAAGCACTCTTGAAAGAGTGAGAAATACAAAGGCCACACAGGCCTATTTATAATACAAATGGGAGATAAAGGGGGCAGCTCCATATGACTGTTGGGCCGGGGTAGCTCCAACAACTATATGGAGTTGTCCCATCATTCTGAAAAAATGATAAAAATACAAAAAAATAAAAATGTAAAAAAGTAAAAAAATAAAAAGGTCAGCCCCCTAATGGGCTAACAGCCTGAGACCTATTACAGGAAAAGATTGAAATACGGTTTACACAAGTATATATATATATATATATATATATATACATATATATATATATATGTATACATATACATATATATATCTTAACAATACATTCTCATGAAAAACATGTCGTGAGATAACAATTTTATTTACAGCATGATCAAAACATCAATACCCATATACTCCTCGTCATAGCCATTGAATTGACACATAGTTGCCCGAGGAGATAACTTATGACGCAACAAATCATTAATGTGAACAAAACATCGACACCCATATGCACACAACAAAGAGTAATTATGATATGAACCATGCATCAAAGAATATGATGAATCACCACCAAGATTGGACAAAGGCATTGATTGTATGAAAGGCTTCCATCCACAAACCGGCTTTGAGATTAGCACCATACATGATAGTTAATGCTATTTCCACAATATGACGGTGTTTGCATTCAACCACACCATTTTATTGAGAAGTTCGTGGACAACTCAACTCATGTTGAATTCTATTATCGATTAAAATTGTGTGAATTGATTGGACATGTATTCACCACCACCATCACTTCGTAAGGCTAATTTTTTTTTGAAGAATTGAGTTTCAACATGAGCTTTGAATCTACAGGAAACAAAAAACACTTGATCCTTGGATTTCAAGAAATATATCAAAGTGAAACGAGTAAAGTCATTCACAAAAATAACATAATATTTTCATTTTGACAGAGACATAACTAAAGAAGGTCCCCAAACATCAGAATGAACAAGCTCAAAAGAAAAAGCTCTCTTATTAGATATTGAAAAGGGAAGTTCATGACTCTTACAAATACGACAACTAACGCAAAAAGAAGAATTTTTTCTTTTGACATTAATTAATCTTTTATTATATAGAAGATCAAGAAAACTCGAATTGCAATTACCTAATCTACGATGCCAAACATCAACTTGTGGATGAACTTCTGGACTTGATGACGACGAAAACAATGAATGACAGAATATGGGCTTTGGAGCTTCATTTAGGACATATAAGTTTCTATATCTTCTTCTTTTAGCGAGTGTCTAATTCGTGTGAATTTCATTCACAGAAATAGATGACGGAGAAAAAGAGACTCATGAATTAGTATCACGGCAAAATTGAGAAACAAAAATGAGATTTTTATGAATGTTAGGAACAAAGAAAGTGTTGGGCAAAGAAAGAGATCCTTTACTTGTGGGAACAATGGTTGTGCCTATGTGAGTAATATGGTAATGTTTTTCATCTCCTGTAATCACACTCCCATTATCACGATAAGGTTCAACATGAGAGAGTTTACCTGAATCACCTGTGACATGGTGTGTTGTCCTTGAGTCCATAAACCTGCTGTGTAAGGGGGTGCTAGGAGCGGATCCTGAAGGAACCTGAATACCAGCCCACGATTTTCAACATGATTATGATGTTGTTGGAAGTTAAATTGACCAAAGCTAGCAGTAAGAACCACTAAGTCATGTGAACCAACAATAGACGGAGGATATGAGCCAGTAGGAGTAGAAGCCTGAATAAAATTTGTTGGAGCATGCAGACCAGCACCTGTTAGAGGTTGGGCAACAACTGCAAGTGCTAAAAACGAGGAGGAATCAGTATTGTAGGTCGGCGATAAGTAGGAATGTAATGCCAATAACAGTTGGAACAATGGTCCTTCTTCCCACATATCTGACATACTAGGGTTGTTTGATTGGAAGAAGAATTCAGTGTGGGGAGAATACCTGCTCCACGTCTACCAAAATTACACCCGCGGCCACACCCTCTTCCTCTGTAGGGATTGAAATTTTGGGCTGCAGCCATAACCTCATGATGCACTTCTTCCTTCTGAAATCATGATGATATATTAAACATGGCCTCATGTTCCAAGTGCGTGGTTTTCAATTTATCAAAAGATAGGCGAGGCGTAGTGCTAGTGTAAACGGTAATGAACATGTTATATTCTTGGCCAAGCCCTATGATGGTTTTCGCGCATATATCTTTGTTTGACAATGGTGATCCGATGACAACAAGTTGATCCACTAGAACCTTAATCCTGTCCAGATACTCAGCTACAGGCGAATCCCCTCTATTAATATCTGCTTTCAGTTGATATATCTGTGGAGTAAAAATCTCTTCGTACCATTGATGTAGATTATCCCACGGAACTTTTGCCGGAGCTCCAGATGGGATGTGTAGAAGAATGTTACGAGAGAGTGGTTGTCATGAAGGCTACAGTCAACTGATCATTCTTTCGCCACGCGATAAAATCTGGATTTCTGACCATGGTCTTCGAGGATTTCTCTGCACTTTCATCCTGCACTGAAATTGTTTGGGAAACCAATTCTGGAGGCACAAGGATTATCCCATCAAGGTGACCCTTCAGATCATGGCTGGAAAGGTAAGGGATAATCTGCTTCTTTCAGGTTATAAAATTGGAAGAGTCAAGTTTTTCTACAACTAAATGACTAAGAAAATAGGCATTGATAGCAGCCATTTGACAAGACGACATAATTTTTTTTTTAAGAAAAGACCGATGGGCACAGGCACGGGCAAGGGCACGATAAATAAAAGAAGATTCAGAGATCAATGAAAGAATAACAAAGGAAGCACACAAAATCAGTCTAACAATAAATGGAAATATTTTTTGACCTTAAATAATATCTGCGTTATTTTTGCTTTGGTCAGACCAGAGTTCAGCAATGAGGATACATGTCAAAAGTGATACGATGTGTTTGGAAACAGAAAAAAATCGCATCAACTAATGGTGATGTTTTTTTTAATCAAGATCACGTCAGACTGATTGGATGTGATTAGTTTTTTTTTATTCAAAACCAGACAGAAGGAAACAATTTTGAAAAAGAAGTCTGATCGATTTTTTTTTGAAATCGACCCAGGAGAGGTCTTGCAAAGAGGAAGGAGGATCAAATTTTGTAAAGAGAAAGGAGAAGATCAAATTCGGCTAGGATCTTATCAGATCTGTTATTGATAATCAAATTTGATCATATTTGAACATGACACAAAAGAAATCACGTCAGATATGATTCGAAGAGAAAGAAAAAAGGAATTTAGGGTTGAAGAAAGAGAAGGATTTGAAGGCGAAGTGAAGAAAGAATAGCCAAGATCAATGAGGTTTACCTCTTTTCAGGGTGCTATACCGTGTGAAAATTCTCCGAAGATCTGTTCTTGCACAATAAACAGACAAGAAAGGAAGAAAACAAAGAAAGCAAAAGAGAGAAGACATGTGGATTAGAAAGGACAACGTCTTTTCTTATATTTATGTGTGTGACATGTTACATTATGGATCTGGATCCAGATCTAGATCCAGATCTAGATCCAGATCCATATACAAACAGTGAGTATTCTTAACAGCTTCCTCATGAATGATGGAGATAGATGCTACTTATATTGGAACTCTGGCGCATCTAAAATACATGATGTGGCAGTGCTTCAGAAATTGAATTTGGGGGAAGATGAGTCAGTGTTTCATTCTTTGGTGTATGATATGGCCTTCTTGCTAGATGGATACTTGATTCTACTTTTTGTGTTTTCCCTCTTAAATTGGAAACGAGATTCTATTCAAGGCACAATCAATATCCAAGATTTTGAATTTATTGATTGTTGTGTTGGTGACAGCACAGGTTTAGTTTTGGAGGCATCCATATCTTTTTTAATATCCCATTTTGGGAACTTTGGCAAGTTAGTGTCTTGCATGGTTAATATCAGTTGCATCATGCATGTTTAATGAATGTGTCTAGTGGGAATAGATGGCGGATGGCCTTTCAAGGGGGCCTGAAAGATGACTTGAAAATAACACCGTGATGCCTTTGGACCTTTGGTAGAAGGCTATTGTCTGGATTGAGAAAAAAGAATCAGTGTTTCACAATGAGGCCATGATATAAATTTCTAATTGAGTTCCCTTCCCATCTCCCGGAAAACCATATGTGCATGTGGAACTTCACTTAGAGCCATTCCCTTTGCTTGGTTGGTGGCTTTCTGTGGCCATCTTACTTGAAACAACCTTCAAGCAAGGTGGAACTTTGCGATATTAAGTTCATGCATTACTATATAATTTTTTTGATGTATTATCCTCGTTTGTGTTCAAGCCTGGTGTTCCTTCTTTTTTATCAAGTTCAAGAGCAAGTAAAACAAAAGTGAAGTTACATTATTCGGGACCAGAAGTTGCATTTTTTTTTGTGTTGAAGAGGACAGATAGATCTGGTTTGCTTTTCTGCAAGTTTCTTTGCTAGTGGACATGTATGTGTGTGCTCTTCAGTACTTCCTTTCATTTAAACATGAAAGTCTCACTGCATCTCCTAGATTTCAAATGCTACTGTCCTATTCTTTATGTGAATGAGGAATACTGATAAAATCTTTTTTTTATGGAGAATATTTATGGTGTGCTACATTTCTTAGAAATGAACTATTCAAGTTAATGTTCACGGAAACTTATCTGTTCACATCATGCTTACCTAGTTCAGCATGGACAGGTCTGGATGTTGTTCGCACAGACCGGATGCTTGTATTTTATGAGAGTCAAGAAAATCAAGCAAAGCTTTCAGACATTTTGGCAATCTATGCATGGGTAGATAAGGATGTTGGATATTGTCAAGGTGGGCAACCGGTAATATGTATTGTTGCTTTATAGGTTCAAACTTCAAAGTTGAAAAGAGGTCTAAAGTTGGGCATCAAAGCCATCTCATTTTGTATTGATGATTCACTATTATCTTGATACGCTAATTTGGTTAATGAAACATTATTGAGCAGGGATGAGTGATATTTGCTCTCCAATGGTGGTTCTTTTTGGGAATGAAGCAGATGCTTTTTGGTGCTTTGAGCGACTTATGCGTAGACTGGTATCTGTTTACTTTGTGTACCCTGATTAACATGTCTCTTGATTTTGATGCTTCGCCATTGTTCTTTTCTTTTTATTGTGTTATATAGCCTTGTCTTATGTGCATCTAATAGTGAAACACATTTTAGTTTATTGTGTCGATATTCTGTTTGATCTATAGTTTTGATTGTAGTGGTTATAGTCTGTTTTTGGGAAAAATTGTTTTGCATCCCCCACTTCCAAATGTTCCTTTGTTTTTCTTGATTTCAAGGTGGATTAATCAAATTCTCAAAGCTTTTACTCTGATAAATGTTAAAAAGTGACTACTTCCTGTATGTATTAATCCATCACCAAGTGTTCCTGTCAATACAAAGCTAGTGTTAATACTTCAATGCAAGAATTCTTGTATTTCACTAATCTATCAGTTGGATATTGAACCTGGCTTGAACTCCTTAGAGTGGTTCTGCTACAGGATTGTGTTCCTAAATCTCTTATTGCTTACCCAATGCACTTCCATTTTGTCATTCTGGTTCGGTCTTTCTCCATCACTCCTATCAATGATACTCTGCCCATTTTTTTATAGCCTCTATCGATGCCAATTTGTGGTTGCTTTTCAATTTTACCATGCTGGTCCTGTGGTTGGCATTCTACTTCTGTATTCTGTTCAGGGTTACTGGAAATTCTATTTACTTGTGGGAAACTCATTTCCTGGGAATCTGTTTCCAAAACCAGAAACTGAGTGTTTTCAAAACTTAAGGAAAACTTCTAAAAGCGCATGGGAAACTTGTTTCCCATTGATTAAGAATTTTTTTTCACATCACATGGAAAACCTAGTTACTTTATATAAGAAACTTGTTTCCCTTATTTGAGAAACATGTTTTTTGTATGTTTCTTGTGTGCTTTTCTTAAATAAGAAGTTTCCTTTTCATTAAAAACTTGAGATACACATGTTATTAAAAAATTTAATTACTTATTTAAAAACTAAATTATATATATTTTTAATATAATGAAGAATGCAATGTATTGTATGAAATTGAGAAATTTCAAAAATTAATGTAAATGCCTTATTTTTTCTTATTTCTTGATTCCATTTAAACCTATGTTGCAATTAAATATTTTATTTAAGATATTTAATATTTTGTTAAAAGCTGATTATGCACTCATTTATATAAAATATAACCAACTTTATAATGGGTTTATAGTTGTAGTCAATGTAACCATATTTTTTATAAAAAATAAATTTATTAATTCTTACTAGTTCTTATAATATTAGCAAAGGAGTATGTGTATACTTATAATATTCTTCATGCTTATTGTCAATATTTGCACTTTTGCGACACACACATACATATATAAATATAAATATAAATTTAAATATATATCACATTTCCCGTTTCACATGAACTGTAGAAGGTCCCATTTTCCATTTCCGTTTCCCAACATGTTTCACATTTCTGTTTTGGTTCCTGGCTACTTTATTTCTGTTTTTTGCGCTTTTCATGAACTTCATGTATCATCCTTTCTTCAGTAATGTTGTTAATCAGTTCAACATTTAACCATGGCTGATGTGGTTCAACATTAGTGGTGTTTGACTTCCTTTTCTGCATACATATATTTTTTAAAAGATTCCTTTTAAGAAACAACATTCTTTAACATTGCTTTCATCAGTTTGTTGGACTATAACATCGCTTTGTTGTAGGATCAAGGCCCTTTTTTTAAGATAATAATTGTGAGACAAATCCCTTGAAGTGTACATTTTTTCAAGATATTGTCATGCTTGAGAAGCTTTTTCGAATTTGATGATGTTAGTATTAATTCTTGTTTCTACGGAAGAGAAGATCCATGATAGGATTTTGAAATTTTTCATCTCCCATTCCTCATGTTTCTTACTATAGTCTTCAAGTGCCTTAATTCTTTCTTCTTCTTCAAGAATTTTTATTTCTCCTTTTTCCACTGACGTAATTTTTTGTTTCGGTTCTGGTATTGAACCTTGAACATATCCCCAAAACCCCTTACCCTTGACATGGGCTTCCATATTACCGGCCCATAATTTAAATCATTGAGTTTAAACCCAAGAGAGAAATGGGAGCCTTTTTCCCCCTATAAAAGAAAAAAAGATATATGAATCTCACAATATATATTAAAAGGAGTCTTTACGCTAAAATCCAAGAGATATGTATGTGCACGACTTTCGAGGCACACGATGGAATGAAGTTGCAACCGGTCTCCTTCAATAGTAACCTTGCTCTGATACCATGTAAAAGTGTCTTCAAGAGAGACACTATGATCAAGACACTAAGTTCTTGTTGAATGAAGTATGCACAAAGGCACAATAAGAACACTTGTGCACAAAGGCACTACCCACAATGGCTCACAAATTCACAATGGCCTTGAAGTGTAGATTTATGGGGTACGCTGATGATTATAAAGGGTACAAATGTTATGATCACGTGAGTAATCAAATCAAAATATCGAGGAATGTTGTATTTGATGAATTAAATTTTGACCACAATGCTAACACTTCTCCTGAAATTGAAGTTTATCACCCCTGGTTGAATTATGATCTCTTTTCTTGCGTTGATGATGTTTGTCCTTCAGAATTTTATCAAAGAGATGAGGGAAACATGTTTGATATTGCCCAAAAGACTCAGGACAATGTGATTTAAGAACCACTCTTGGCTCCCTAAAGGTATAAAGACATTATTTACTCTCGACGTGAGAAAGAGACCCTCCCCAACTCTGATAAGGAGATGAATTCTTCTTCTGTTGATTTCTCTGCTCCCAGAAGATCTACTCGCTCTCGACATCCTATTGATAGGTGGGTTAGTTATGAGAATTTTTTGATGGATTTCTAACTCTTCTTAACCTCTTTACGTAAGGAAGATCAACCCACAACATTTTATCAAGCAACAAATTCTAAGAGATGGATTGAAGCTATGAATGAAGAAATGAAGGCTCTTCATGAATGTGGCGCTTGGGATATTGTTCCCAGACCACACGATCGGAATGTGGTTGGGTCAAAGAAGGTGTATAAAATAAAGTATAAACTGAATGATACTATTGAGTGATATAAGGCTAGACTGGTTGCCGAGGGCTTCACACAGGAGCAATGACAAAACTACGATGAGACTTTTAGTCTGGTTGTGAAAATGGGCACTATCTGCATCATACTATCATTGGCTATTGAGCATCAATGAACTATCAGTCAACTGGATGTGAAAAATGCATTTCTTTATGGAACTCTGAAGGAAGAAGTGTACATGGAGCAGCCCACAGGGTACACAAAAGGAAACTCCAAAGAATATGTGTGCAGGTTAAAAAGAGCTATATATGATTTGAAGCAGGCATCTCGATCTTGGTTTGACAATTTTTCTCTTGAAGTAGAGAAATATGGCTTTAATCGGTCTCTTCTTTATCGCTCTCTTTTCATATTCAAATGCAAAGATAATGTTACCCTGTTATTGATATATGTAGATGACATTATCATTAGAGGTAACTCTAATGAACATATTGAGCAGGTCAAAGAACTCCTGAACGACAGGTTCAAGATGAAGGATCTTGGTAAATTGCGATATTCTCTTGGAGTAAAAGTTGACAGGACTACTGAAGGCATGCCACTCACCCAACATAATTATACCATTGATGTTCTCAGCAAGGCAGGTATGAAAGATTGCAAGCCTCTAAGCACACCTAGTGTACTTCATCACAAACTCAACTTCCAAGATAGAGATCTGTATGAGGACCCTACAGGGTATCGTAGGATAGTAGGGATGCTTCAATATCTCACATTCACTCACCCTGATATTGTCTATTCAGTCAATCAGGTATCTCAATTCATGCATGAACCACATATTGGGCATATGGAAGATGTTAAACGCATTCTTCGATATTTGAAGAGAACTATTGGGGATGGTCTTCTGTACAGAAAGAGTATGAATGGGCATCACATGCATGAACTTCTTGCTTACACAGATGCAGACTGGGCAGGAGATCCAGATGAGCGCAGGTCAGTCTCAAGATATTATGTTTTCATTGGCCTAAATCTTGTCTCTTGGAGCAGTAGGAAACAGAGAGTCATTGCCAAGTCCAGCACATAAGCTAAATATAGATCAATGGCAGCTGTTACAACCGAAGTAACCTGGATTAGACACCTGTTGACAGAAGTAGGGGAATCCATATCTAGATGTATTCTCTTATGTGACAATCAAAGTGCCATCAATATGTCGTTTAATCGTATCTACCACAGTCGTGCCAAGCATATTGAAATTGATCAACATTTTGTAAGACAGAAGGTCGAAGAGAAGGAAATTGAACCTGAATTCGTTCGAACTGCTGATCAAGTTGTTGACTTGTTTACAAAAGGGCTTATCAAGGACCGGTTTTGGATGTTAAAGGCAAGTTGTTCATGGTTCAAAACTATATACAACTTGAGGGAGGATGAAAATGAGTCGTCATTTACGACTGGGTTTGGATTTCGGATCCAGACCTAGCTTGAGTTTATTTAGTCACATGTTCATTAATGGCCTATTATAATTTAGCTTGTTGTGTAATGGGTATTTTTGTACCCTAATATTTGTACCAGCCTATATATAATGTTAAGTCAGATATCGCAGACCCTAATTGGAATTTTCTGCAGCCACCATGTTCTCTCTATTCTTTATTCATTCTTGTGATTGAATGACAGAACCCATGATTTTTAATAATAATAATATTATTATTATATATGTATATTTTACATTTTAACAAAAAGAGGTTGCCGAATCCAAAATCCAAGAAGACTTACCCGGAGGAGAAGAAGAGGAGATGGCGGCGCCGGATGTAGGAGTGGCTTTAAGAATTTGTAAGATGACCTTCGCTATTTGGGCAATTGTTAAATCATTGAAGTTTCTCCCTTTCTTTGATTCTTGAGGTTCTTCACTTACGACGACCACTTTATTGAGCTTGGGACAATCCGGTCTTATATGCCCTAGTTCTTTAGAATGATGACAAGTAATTTTACCCCAGTATCCTCCCCCATTATGTTCTTCTCTATTGAATTTTCTTTCAACGTGAGGTGGTTTATAAGTTTTTACAAATTTTTGTGGTTTTGATACGGCAAGAACTTCATCATTAGACTTGTGCATTCCAAGTCTAGTTTCTTCTTGATAAATTTGAGCAAGAGCTTCACTTATAGAAGGGGTCAAATTCCTATGAAGCAAGGAGGACCTAACTTGCTCAAATTCCGGTCGAAGACCATAAAGAAAAAATGAGAATGTTTTCTTTTTCAACTTGTAATTTTCTCATTTCAATAGCTGAACCCTTCTATTTTGGTTCTAACATAGCTAGTTCATCCCAAATAGGAGATAAAATACCATAAAAGTCTCTTACACTTTTATCTCCTTGTTTGGTATTACGTACCTGGTCTTAAAGATAATATAGCCTAGCCATATCTTTTTGAATGAAGGTACTCTTTAGGAAGATCCATGCATCACATATCCTTTTAAATTTGATGATGTTGGTGGCGATCTTGAACTCCATGGTATTCATGAATCATGAGAGAATTTGAGCAGTGCTAGCTTCCCAATTCTCCAACTTGTTTTGATATTCTTGCAAAACTTTTTCTTTTGCTTCTTCGGATAGGGCTTCGACTTTATCTCCTTTTTTTGTTAATTTAAGTTTAGGTTTATTAGTGGTTCCACTAACAAACCCCAAAGCTTTTTACCTTTGATGATATTTTTCATAGCGGTTGCCCACATCAAATAGTTGTTTTTGTTGAGCTTGTAGGAGATGACGAAGACAAAATCTTTCTCCCATAATGAAAAAGACTTATGTTTGAGGACTAAAGTTTGAAGATCACCACCACAAAGAGCGCAATCCCAAGATAGCTTTCACCACTTCAAGAGCCTAGCTTTGATACCATGTAATGAAATAAGAGTGCACAATCACAATGCCAACGAAGGGCTACACAAGTGCACAAATATACTATGGTCTCTAATGGACCGATGACAATCTCATAAAAGAGATATACAAAAGCACGAATTCCACAAGAACACAAAGGCACAAAATCCACAAGAGCACAATATACAACAACAACAACTACGCCTTCATACCAAAACAATTGGGGTCGGCGATATGAACCAAAAAAGAAAATCATTCTGGGTCTTCCACATGAATCCTTCTCCTCCAATCATTTTTATCCAATGCCATGTCCTCGGTGAGGTTCAAAGCATTCATATCCTTTCCTATCATCTCCATCCAAGTCTTCTTAGGCCTACCCTGACCTCTTTTAACTAATATATTTTCCCATTTCTCCATCCTTCTAACTGGAGCATCATTAGGCCTTCGCCGAATATGTCCAAACCACTGTAAATGATTCTCTCTCATCTTATTTTCAATGGATGCAACGCCTACCTTCTTACGTATCTCCTCGTTTCGAATCTTAATAATATAATTTTACATAGAGGGGTGAAGCTCTATTTGTAGAGCCTCACATGCTATGTCACATGGGTGCGGGTGCGGGTGCGAGGGTGCGGTACTTTCGAAAAACTTGGGTGCAGGGGTGCGGCAAAAATATAAAAAATTATATATATATATATATATATATATATATATATATATATATATAATTTTTAACTTTTAACAACAGTAACACTAATGAAATAAAAAAACAATTATCACAATATCATCAAATCAATTCAAAACACCCAAACCATCAATAGAACTCACTTGAATCTTAATATTAGGCACCCAAATCACATTCAAAGGCTTACTAACTCAAAAACGACCTGAATCCATCTGATTTGCATACCCAAAAGCTACCGATAAAACCAAATCTAAGTCACAGGCCCAAATCTCTTTAACACCACCCTTATAAATTGCGTCATCTTAAAATACAGATTTTGCATCATCTAAATGAGAGAGAATGCGTACCGGACAATGTCGCTCAAGGTCATTGTCGGAGTCGGGGTAGGGAGATTGGTCGTTGTCGGCGTCGGGGTCCGGTTGTATCCGGCGCCAGGGTCGGGTCATCGTACAGTCAAGGTCGGGAGGAGAGATCTGAAGGAGTCATCGGGAGGATTAGGGCAAAAAAAATTTACCCTAATCCTCCTGTCAGCCCTTTTTTATCGGGCTTCCTTTTTTTTTAAAGTCCAAACGTTGAACATTTTTGACCCTGGGCATGTTGACCGCACCCAGGGTCAGGTTGACCGCACCAGGTGCTGCACCCGCACCTGCATCGCGTCGCGTTGACGCGGGTGCAGACACCTGGTTGGCCAAATCCCTGTGACTTAGCTCACATGCCTTGAAGGGAGGCAGTCCAACAGTCGTTGGACTGTCTCCCCAACAGTCCTTTTGAATTTACATGATAAAAAAACAAAAATAAAGAAAACAAAAAAGACTTTACAGTCTCTATTGGACTGTACTAAATTACATATTATTAAATGACCAAAATACCCCTGATATATGTATATTGTATAAATATACGTATATCAGTTAGGTATAAATATATACACAATATTTTCACAACAGGTGACTATGATATGTATATAGGCAAGATGATGTACTAGTGATTTGGCATTCTTGCATAGCATTTCCCTCAAGAAGGGTTTCTTTGACCACATCCTCATGAAGACAAATAGTCTATAGACTATACCAACAGCCAAAGCAGCATGAGTATCTTTGGAACTCTTACAGAGGCATCTCATACTAAAGCAGTGTAGGGTTGAGAACCAAAAGGAAAGAATAAAAGTGTATTTGAAAACAGAAAAATGTGAAAGGGACAGATTGGACCTATCCAGGCATGATCCAATCTGGTTGCTCTCACACCATATAAATTTTGATTTTAAAAAAGCAAGAGGAAGAAAAAGATAATAGGAGATGTGAGGAATGAGTGTTGGGGACAACTGAATAGCACACACTTTAACATAGGATCATGCCTTTTGTATTCTTTTCTATATATCCAAAATGATAAAATTGCAAAAATGCCTCTGGTTAGTACAACAACAACAACAACAACTACTCCTTCATCCCAAAACAATTGGGGTCGGCGATATGAACCCAAAAAGAAAATCATTCTGGGTCTTCCACATGAATCCTTCTCCTCCAATCATTTCTATCCAATGCCATGTCCTCAGTGTGAGGTTCAAAGCATTCATATCCTCTGGTTAGTAATTAAAAATAAAATTACTGGCCCGTGCACCTAATATGTGTACAATAGGACATCAAAACAAGCATAATTTATAGTATGGCACTGGATTGCCCTTGCTAAGATACCTGGCCTAAGATTTTTTACTGTCATGATGCTGGACTGAGGTGGAAACTGGCAGCGTTGTAAAATCTAAAGTACAGGGATATCTATTTTAGGTTATCTCATTGTGTATGTGCGTTCATGCTTGTATCTATCTGTGATACATGCATATGTTGCGTACAAAGTGTTCTTAGTATCGATAATCTTTGGTGGGGAATAGACATGTCTTTTGACCCTCTTCAATTTTTGAATTCTATTTTGGTACCTCATATTAGTTAGCAAGAGGATATTTCAGTAAATTTTAGAAGTAGACCTAACCATTTTGAAAAGATTCTTTAGATTCGCAAAGTACTATTAACAAGTAGAATACCGTCAGTGCATCAAACAAAGACAAGCACATTCTTTCCACCACCAGTGGGTTTTTTTTGAACCTTTGATTCTTCAAACCAAAGGTGAGAGTGGCCTCTTACCTATATAGACACATACTTGTTCTCATCATCTTGTGAGGGGTGCACTGCTTTAACATCTGTTTTCTTTTCTTTGAATAGTATTGGTACTGTGAAATGATGTGGCTCTTTTTCATGTTGCTTCTGGTAGCTACTTAATAGCTATTTCACACGGAAATGGAGACAACTTGAGTACAGAATATGGATTTGAGAATTTTGAAAAAACTAGGACACGAGGACATGCACGTGTGTGTGTGTGTGTGTGTGTCTATATATGGATCCAGCATTTTGGAAACTAGGACATGAGAACATGTTTGTCTGTCTATGTATGTATGATGTTATATCACATGAAATGAAAGAACCACTCATCACCAGTAACACCAAAAGTGCTCCTTCGCATAAGAGCACCCCTGTTTGGCCACACACTACATCTTTGGATCAACTTTTTTAACCTTGGTAGATGAAAGGTGGAATTCAGGTAGCCGTTGCTAGTATATTCAAAGAGAAACCCCATACTGTATCTGGTCAAACAATCTCCAGTATAAGGAAAGCGATTTGTCTTATTAACTAAATGCAACAAAAAGTTCACTTCGATTCAACTTCACGATCAGTTCATAAGAAGGCAAAAGCTTATCAGAAGACTATCACATGCCAACTTCAAATTCAACATGTGGAACAGTAACCTTATAGCACAATGAAACCATTCAGTAAACAACAAATAGAAATCTGATTCAAAGGAAAAAGATATGCTTAATTCTACTAAACTCATCATGAAGACCACCAATCTTTCTGGCTAAATGGAAGCAAATAAGCGCATTGAGTAGCTATGAGTTGGAACCAAATTAATAAAATGTGTAAAAAATTGTGGATGAGTTTCTGATATTATGTTAAAGAAATGGGAAACTAAGTTGATGACTTTTGAGTTTGAAGAAGGGGAAGGAAGTGAGAAACTTACATTTGAACTTGAGTTCTGATGGTTGGATGTTGAAAATTTCCTGGAACTCTTGTTTGCTCGAGTCAGATGTGAAGTCATCACTTCATACTCTCTCTCTCTCTCTGAGCATGCCCTAACCCTTATCAGGTTGTAGAACACGGGGATCTCTCTCTCTCTCTCTCTCTCTCTCTCTCTCTCTCTCTCTCTCTCTCTCTCTCTCTCTCTCTCTCTCTCTCTCTCTCTCTCTCTCTCTTTCTGCCCCATGTGGGACATGCCTGGGTTTTGGCATGTCCCTGTGACATAGCTTAACACAGGTTATTAGTTGCTTACTCAGTCATTTAAATATGTTATTTTGAGTTCTTGGTTTTTTAGAAGTTTTCATTTATTCCTGCTTTTGGCAGCCATGGTGGCGCAGAACGGTTGTCTGTTGATAGTTTCATATTTGAACAAGAGCACATGATTATGTTGTGTTCTCATTGTTGCTACAGTTTCTATGGCTGGTGCTTTTAAACTATCCAAATTAATCTTGATTTAGATGAATGCTATATGAACTTGTCAATTTTGTTACTGATTGTTAATTGTCATTTACCTTAGTTGTTTCAATTTAGATATAGGAATTCTTATTGGCAAGCATGATGATATTTTGTGCATTTGATTTGTTCATATTTATTCTCTGTACTTACAATCAATGGTTTTCTATTTGGGAACAACAAAGCGAGGAAATTTTAGGAGCACCAGAACTTCTATAGGAGTTCAATCAGAACTTACTAGATTATCATCAATCATCAAATCAGTTGACATTAAACTCCATCAGCACCTAGGTATGACTCATTAATGCTTTTAGAAATGGTTCTTGACATTTCCTTCATGGTATTTGTTACAGCCAATTTTAAGTGTGTTTCCTGCATATTATACTGCAATAGTATGGGTTTTTAAAATATCCAGTCACTAAAGCACTAAAATGAAAATAATTTGCAACACATAGTTATATTGACCACTCAATGATCTTTTCTAAATTGTATACGCTGTTTCATGAATGTATATACCGTATTGCATCATAAGTTAGACATTTGCATTTGTTTTTGTCCTATTGTTTACAAGGTTCTTTTCTTTAGTGCACACTATTCATTATGTTATTCCCCAGGGGAATACCTTTCCTTTAAAAACACTTGCTCGACTTGGCTGTGGGTATGGGTTTGGGTAGAGGTACGAAGGGTACAACATGCCAATTTTGAAAAATACAGGTACGGTGGTACGTGTGTGCGCGCGCGCGCACACACACACACACACACACACACACACACACACACACCACACACACACACACACACACACATATATATATATATAGAGAGAGAGAGAGAGAGTAGGGTGTATCATCATAAACCTAAAAAATCCGATGATTTTTTTGCATTTTTGGTCTTTAGTGACGGTCTTGACCGCTGCTAAAGACCTGGGCGGAACTTTGGTCTTTAGCGGTGGTCAGGAACCTCTGCTAAAGCCCAAAACCCAATTTTTTTTGGATGCACAGCACGAAACCGCACGTCTGACTTTCGTCTGACGAAAGGGGGTCCAATGATACCCCCTTTCAATATATATGCATATGTATCTACTATTATATATATATATATATTTCTTTATGTGGCCCCAGGGGCATTTCTATCATTTTCTATTTTACGCATATTCATACTTATGAATGTGCATGTAACTTTTCTTCCTTTTCCTTTTTCTTTTTCTCCTTTTCTTCTTTTCTCTTTTCCCTTTTCTTTTCTTTTCTTTCTTCCTTTTTCCTTCTCTTTTTCCTTTTTACCTTTTTGACTAAAAGTCAAAGGAGGGGGAGACGTTGGACCCCCCTCCAACGGTTATATTTCTAACCGTTGGAGGGGCTCCAACATCTAGTAGGTGCCCCCTCCTTTTGGTCTCCTCTTGTATTATAAATAGGGGTGTATCCCCTCTATTGTATTCATTCTTGTGGGAGCCTTTGTGCTCACCTTTGCTCAATAGATTCAATCTTTTGCATTTCAAGTGTTCTCTTTGTACCTTTGTGTACTTTTTGTTCTAGTGTTCTTGGTGCGTCTTTGTACACGTATCTCTTTGTGGAGTTATGTGCTTGTAGTGCACAACTATGAAGATATTTTTACAATATATATATATATATATATATATATATATATATATATATATATATAGAGAGAGAGAGAGAGAGAGAGAGAGAATGTTGTGGGTTTGGATTGAATCAAGATCCATATCCAATAAATTTAATATAAATTATAATAAATTTGTTTTTTAATAAAAGAAAATGAAGGGTGCTACCCTTTCCCCTTTGTCTCTAACCATCCCCCCTTCCTCTCTTGCCAACCTGTAAAAGAAAAAGAGGAAAACTGGAAAGGGAGAGTTGGTCCAAATCTGGCGAGTCCTAAATCAAGTGGAAGCATATGAGCCACAATATCTTAGTAGTCATTTGTACAAGGACCAGTGTTTGCCTCGTTAATTGGCTGTGTCAACAGATCCACATATTGCTTTTCCAAGGAAACTGGAATTCCTCGTGAAAAAATGGAAAACACAAAATCCCGTCATAGATTTTGTATTTTCATAGGTCTACCAGAATTGGGAATGAATAATGGAGAAAATGATAAGAAATAGCAGAAAGCCCATAGCCTCCCAGTGCAATTGCTCTCAGGTCAACTAGATTGATCATTTGAATCACTACAGTAGAATATCTGCTTTGACAACCAAGTAGATTAATCTTCTAGCTGTCTCTATACAATTGTTGCTTATGTAACCAAACTTGTAGCAAATTTCTGCTGAGGCAAAGGATATCATTTCTAACATGCAAATGAATCAAAAGTATTGTCCTTTCAAAATTCCCAAGTTGTTCCTTTCATACATCTCTAAAATCTTTGTTTTATTGATGTATGCTTTCTAGAGTTCTTTCAATTAACAATTATATCATCTACCTGAGCCTATGTGCATGTGCCAGGCCTATTCAGATAAATTTGCATCCAAATCCTTAACACAGCCGGAATATATGTGTAGTCAGGGTTAAGCTGCAGTCAACTTTCTCAGGCCCTAAAACGGCCTTATCCTTGTGAAGCCAATGCTTCATACTTGAAGCAAACTGACTACCCATAACAACATCTGTCCCTAGGTGGGAATCTATAATCATTTAGCAAATGGATCATAAAGATAGGGAATAAACTGGTGGCTAGGATATGTCTGCTATGCATTTCTGCAGTAAGGCTCTACCATAATTTTACTACAAATTTATCTAGCATTATATTTGTTATTTTTTCTTTCTACCCAGCAACCACGTTTATTCAGGAGCTCCCTTAAAGAACTACAAAATATCTTTTCCTTTATCTGTATTTCAAGCATCCACAGCCTCTTTGCCTATTCTCTTCATGGAGCAAATTACAGACTTGTCTAGGCCCTCAGATTTTATCACATGCAGATGTCCTTCAAATGATTGGGCTAGAAGGTCAGAAACAAAAGGAGAGAGATACTGCACTACTGATAGCTTAAGTACTTTTTATGATATTTGCATGTGTAGTTTTTGTTCCTGAAACGTGCACATGATAATATGTTCCCTTCCTTGACTTTCTTAATCCATTTCTGCTTTATCCTAGACACTTCATTAGCTTTAGTGATTCATGCTTTTCCTCTTAGAGTTCTCGATCTTCTTGTCTTCATTGCTAATGCTGCTACTCGAATTCCTTTTCTCATATTGACAAACTGAGACTTTCTGTATCATTTCCAAGATTGCTAAATCTAACTTTGGAATTTAGTCTTGTAATAATTAATAGCTAGTCATGCATATTTATGTGTACATGCAGATAAATTAGCACAAACACTATACATGTAGTGTCCAGAAGAAACCATTAGTATCCCATTTCTTGTCACTTTGAGTTTTTCACTGCCTACGGCAGGAGTGCTTCTAGGTTGCAACTTCTACTGGTTAGTGTTGGGCAAGTTCTGCACTTGTTCGTTTTGTGTATCACACGAGAGTTTAGTACAGAGCCCTTGTTCTGTTTCTACCATTTAGAGAACTGTCAGAATGTCAATGATGTAATTTACTGTTTGCTGATTTGGGTTTCTTCAAAAGAAACCATTGATTGCCAGAATTCATGACAAAGAATGATCGAATGACAGAGATGCTAGATGGAGGAGAATATCTATTTGCCTTCCGCATGTTGATGGTGTTGTTTCGTAGAGAGTTTTCATTCGGAGATACTTTGTTCCTTTGGGAGGTAATCACTCATCATAAGAATCTGCAGTCAAAACTAAGATGAATTGGTGTTATGTTGATAATGTTCTTCGGTATAGATTTCATCCTAGGCACTCTTTGTTCCTTTTGTTGTGAGTGCATTTTTGAAATTGGTTTTGAATGTAAAACTATAGCTTATTGTCTTTGATTCCAATGTAGTTTAAAGTTTAAACCATGTCGCCTGACAGAAATAAAGAACATAGATGCAAGTCTACAACAATTTTACGAGTAGTAGTGCAAGGGTACATATTTATATATTTAGGGCCTGTTTGGAATCTAGGAACTGGGATAGTAGTTAATGCATTTTGGCAAAATAGTTGGTCAAACTTCCACCTGCTGGCTGTTTGGAAACTGGTAGCTGGGATGGGATTTAATGCATTTGGGATGGAAAGTGGCATTGTATTTACACTAAAGCATGGAATTGACAGCTACCACCTCTAGCTGCCAAATCCAGGATTTGGCAGCTTCCACTTCCTGAAATGCCACTTCCCATACCAGCTACTAGTTTCCAAACAGGGCCTTAGATATCTCAATTATTACATAATGTCATCCCATAAACCATGATATTTACTAAGACATCTGAAAGTCATGACAGAACGTCATAATGAAGCATAAAGAAAGTTTGTCACAATGATCAATTATAAAATGGAGACATTAATGAACAATAATACAAAGAAATGTGATGGTTAGAAAAGTAAATGTTCTATATTATTCATGTCCTACCTGTTTGGCTGTGTCCAAGAAGTATAACGTTTGGTTCATATCAGGCCTGGGCTTCTTCTGTTCCCTTAAAAAAATTTGAGATTCTTGACTGTGTTTCTCTTGAAGCAAAAGGGCCATTTGTTGGGGTCAGGTCCTACATTTAGGGATACACTTAATTTGGAGGGATCAGGTCAGCCCAAAAACGTCTCTAGCTCTCTGAACAAGAGAAGTCAACAACCATCATTAATTGCATGTCAATTGCCACGTGTATGATTCTTCTTCTTTTTTTCGTATTGGCAAGCTGGGGTTAACAAACAAGATTTACAATACTTGTCCAGGTCATGCCAATGGTTTTTCAAGTTAGTTTTTTCATTTTCTGTTTTTTCTTGTAAACATCGGAATTACCGTTAGCAGGTTCAGAATTGTTAAGATCAGCTGGTGTTCGAGTTGTTTTGAATAAATTGTTCAATTGTACTGTGCTTTATTGGTCAAAATACAGGATACTATGTGGATGTGCTTGGGACAACACTTCAATTTTCAGAAATTAATGGAGGGGACACAATTGTACGCACATAGATGTGTGTGTGTGTGTGTAATTCTCAGCCTAAAGCAGTAAAACTTAATTAATTACACAATGTGGACTATGTTCGATATTGGTTTGATTGTGTCCATGAAGTGCCTAGCATGTCCGATGTGTTAGGTTGACATGGGTTACATGTGCTAAGTGAAGCATCCATGTGACAGATGAAAGCATGCGTTTTTTTCATATGAAGGCTTATTTTTGTGAACCATACGGATTATCTAGTTGCATTTTACTGGATCAGTCTTCCCGTATTTATCTATGCATATTTCTGGGGTAAAAAAAAGTATCTCCTATGATGAATTTGATTTGAGAAGCTGAAAATTGGTGCAGCTCATGTGGGCTATGGAATACAATCCGAACTTATTCTCTTTGTACGAGGAATCGTCTTCAGCTGCTGCCCAGGGTGTGGAGAACAATAAGCATCTGAAACAGTGTGGGAAATTTGAAAGAGAAAATTTGAAGCATAAAGCAAACATGCAACATAATGTTCCTATATCAGTTTTTCTTGTTGCTAGCATTATGAAGGCCAAGAGTAAGCAGATGATGAAAGAGGCAAATGGTCTGGATGATGTTGTCAAGGTGTGTGTGTGTGTGTGTGTGTGTGTGTGTGTGTGTGTGTGTGTGTGTGTGTGTGTGTGTGTGTGTGTGTGTGTGTGTGCAACCGCAGTCTTATGATTGGATTTTGGTGTCCAGATCTTGAATGAAATAACTGGAAAGCTGGAAGCGAAAAAAGCTTGTAAAGAGGCACTAAAGATTCAGCATAAATATCTGACTACTAAGGTATGTCATTAGATTCATCTGTGGATTTAAATAAAGAATATGAAAAATCTATTGACCTACAGTCCACCTTGGTCCCTTGATTTGTTACGTGTGGCCTGAGGTAGTCTGTGCTGTGGGTCAGACAAACTGGAGCAGGGCTCTTTGTCCATATTTGTTATAGGAAGTGTTCTACTTCTAACCTTTGTGCTTCTGTTCCAGGCAAAAAAAACATTGATTTGAGATTGGAACAGTGACAAAAATGGTTTGCATAGACATTACCATTCTTCCAGTTTCATAATATTAGATGATGCACATTACAACTATTCAGAAAAGAAAAGATGATGCACATTACGTGAATGAGGCTTTTCCTCTCCATTTGTATAGCGATCTTTTGGTATATCTTGTTGTATCTGTGATTGATGTGATTGAGTGTCTGTTGTACTTGTAGCTTATACTCATCAATGTATTTGTTGCCTCTGTTAAGAGATCCATCGATTTGCATTGCATCTGTAATAGAGAGATTGGTATCCTGCTTTTCAAGAGATTTATATATGTTACTTCTGTAGACCTTGTTCCACGTAACATAATCACAGACATGTTTTTTTCTTTTCCTGACATTTAACAAGCGGAAGCCCAGGTTCAGGTGGTGGTGTCAAAGAGAGATTGATGCTCTGGCGTATGGCCCACCTTCAAGAGGTTAAAACCCCTTGGCTGCAGCTTGCACCCTTGCCATGTTGGGCAAAATCTGCCCCCATTAGTTTGCGAAATGAGACGAGTCGGTCCTGTTTTCACTGGAGCTTGCAGAATAGGTTCAGCCAGTGGGCCATGAGCTCCATCGGCATGACCACCATAGGTATAGCAGGCTAAGCCAGCACAACCAGGTCTTCATGTTGGGTGCGGTTTCTTTGGTTTATAAAAACAGTGGACCATGAGCTGCTCGTGCCCGTTACTGAGCTGAGTACGGCAAGTGTGATTCATTTTGGCTTGTGTAAGCACGTTAAGAAATGCATACATGCCTGCTTACACACACCAACACTTCTTAATGAAGTCTGTTGGATCCGTTTTAGTATAACAGTATGATCATTTAGAAAAAAAAAATTGTTGCATTTATGTTGGCATTGTAAAAACATTTAATGTGTTAACAATGGGTTAAAATCACATAAAAAATGAGATATTTCAATATGAGCAATTTTCCAAAATAACGTTATTTTTTGTATGCTATTGACCATTAAAAATATTACATGAAAATCACGGTTTTTGGATTACAGACAGTATTTGTGACAATACTGTTTAAGGTGCAAATGGGCCGGGTAGAATCAGTCCTGGTTTATGTCCATTCTTGTTTTTCTTGGGTGCGAACAGGATTGGTATGAGGTATCTATCAGGTTGGGATCAAAGGGTTGGTCTTGATTAGAAAACTTAAATTTGAAAGATTTTAATTATTAACTTAATAAAATTAGGACTGTTGTGTTCATTTTAAGTTTAAATTGTTCCGGCATAAATTTTCAGCTTTTAAATCTGTTTGGATCTGTTGGTTCGGGTTGTCGCATGGGTACAAGCTGGTTCAGGCTTCAAAAATCTACAGCCTATAACGTGATACTTTTCTGGGCCATAAAATCATGTTTTTTTTAGTTTAAAAAACATCATCCAAAAGCCAGTTTCTAATATTTTGAACATGCTGAATCCATCCATGAGGTCAGATTGGATCAATTGCATGGAGATTCAGAGGCATTCTTATGTAATGACACCATTATCAAATGTTACCCCAAGCAAATTCATTCATGTCCTGTGTCCAAACTTCGGATGTAATACGATCCCTGAGTCCAACAGGCCTCACGAGTCACGAGGCCTAACCGGTTTGGCTCTTCCGGTTGGGTCTCATCAGGTGGGTCTAACCAGTTCCATTATTTAGTTTGGATAGGGTTTACCCCACCTTACCTACTATGCTTCTAAGTTTCATACCATGTATGAATGGTGCTGGACCAAGTTTAGATGCTCAGTAAGGACTTGGGTATCGGTGACCACACTAGTTCATTAAGGGCTTATTTGGTGGCTTGTTCAAGATTGGACAAAACAGACAGAACACATGTTCTGTCTGCTCTATAACAACTATACTCCATTCAACATTTGGTGGCTTAATTATGGAAGCTATGTTTTTTATGTCCTTGTTTGATTTACATCGTGCAGACAACTTGGACGCACATGGTTAATGAGTTGGATAACTTCGTTTTGGATCACACGATTCGATCCGCCCCACCATTATCTATGTTTTGACATGTTTATTGTGGATTGTAACTCCGGATATGGTTCTCGATTTGGATCCAGATATGAAAAAATATGAAACTTATGTAAAACAAATACGCAAACCATATTTTCGATATGCATTTGTTGTAATTGGTATCATATTGGGTCAAATTATGAACGTATGTCAAATATATGGATCTCAAATTAGATCCAAATACCAAAACTATATAAAACTTGCCAAAAAAATAGGTCATTCACCTGTTCATACAATCAATTCTCGATGAGGGTTCCTCAAAACAAAGTCCTTGTCCACAATCCCAACACACCATTTTACATGGACACAGTCAAAACGACTCAAGATATGATATTTTTGTGTAACTTTTTGTTGTTAAGAGTAGCATATAAGCAACACAGATGAAACCCGGTGTATCAGGCATATTAACCACATGACTAGATGTTCATCAATCGGGTGGGGCCTACTCTTTTTTTTATCTGATGCTGCCCATGTTCTGAAAGGGTATGATACCAAAGGGTTTAATATTGATGGCTCCCAATTAGGGCTGCTGGTATACAAGTCTGAGGAACTGAATGGAGGGTGTTAAGTTCGACTCATTCTTGTGGAAAGTTGAGCCAAGCTTGAACTCCTGACCAGTCCGAGTTAAATGAGTCAAGCTTCAGTTGGCTCAATAACAATAAATAAATAAATAAATAAATAAATAAATATATATATATATATATATATATATATATATATATATATATATATATATATATATATATATATATATATATATATATATATATATGGGAATGAAAACCTTCATAATGGATAATGGAAAGGTCCCAGACTTATCAAATGAAATTTTTTTGGTATTTTTTTAAAATTCTGACCATACAGATGTTGCATGGGTCGGGTTTAGGTGGACCCAAAAAATGTTCAGGTCAAAATTTGTCATCAGCATACCCGGATATTTGGGTTCCGGTCATGTCAGATATTGGGTATCCGACACAAGCGGGACACGTCGACGGCCCTAGCAGTGAGTGGGTTAACGAAATGGAGTCGTTTCAAGTCTTTTGACTTGATGCTCCTACGCGTAGGATATAGTGCGAACTAAAATCGTATGAAATTGCACTCTCTCGGGTGTAAAGTTCGACTCATTCTTGTGGAAAGTTGAGCCAAGCTTGAGCTCCTGACCAGCCCTAGTTAAATGAGTCAAGCTTCAGTCGGCATATATATATATATATATGGGAATGAAAACCTTCATAATGGAAACGGTCCCAAACTTAACCAATGAAATTTTTTTGGTATTTTACAGATGTGTTCAGCTTGATTGACTAGAAATCAACCCTTGAATCATGAATTTTAAATAGAAAAATGGCATTTGGAGCCTCAAAAAAAATTGAAACTTATAAAAACCTATTCATGCATCGGAATCAAATGCTCAAGAACTGATTCATATAAAACATGCATATAGATATTGTTGGAATTTTGAAAAAAATATCAAAAATCCAATAAAATGTCCATTTGAGAGGTTTGGGAGGGTTTTTCATTGGGGAGGCTTTCATATATATATATATATATATATATATATATATATATGTGAGTGAGTGGTAGCTGTTCAACGCGTAAGTGCGCAGCTACCTACGGGACTATGCTGGCCGTCCATCACAGCCTTGATGGACAGCAAAAAATGTGTTTTATACTCTTTAACAACGGTCAAAACCATTGCTAAAGGGTCTAACACGTAAAAAATAAAAGCAAGTTTAATTTAGCATTTTTTTTTGTCGTCCATCAAGGCCGCGATGGACACCCACTGTGATTCCATTGGTAGTTGTGCACCTAAGGATTGCCTAGCTACCATCTCTCTCTCTCTCTCTCTCTCTCTCTCTCTCTCTATATATATATATATATATATATATATATATATATATATAAGACCTGAACTGAACATTCGTTATCTTTGTTCAATTTTCTAAGCCTATTTCACGAGTATTATGAGCCTAACACGACCTTAGACATGAGCGGCTCATCTAGTTTCCTAGACTTATAAAGTTCACTATCATCGTCAAGCCTTATCACAACTACATGAGGTTGGCTTTATCATAAAGTGTCGCTCCTAAAGATGAAAGGGCACCCCTAGCCTGACCGAGCCAGGATTGCCTCTGCACCTGGCTGCCCTCCATAAGGTGCAGAGTGTGCCAAATGATGACACCTGATCCTGGCCCGGCCCGACCTGCATTCAATGTACAAAATGACAAGCGAATAAATCGGAGAATCCTTGTGAAAAATAGCTAGCAGCAAGGCCGTATGGCAACTCACCACATTGAGGCTCAAGCCTACTTTTGACTTTTAAAACCATAAAAAGTTGTGCTTGTAAAAGACTCTTTTTTTGTCTTCTTTTATGTGGGAGTGTAATAAGTATAGGGTGAGAGTAATAGTTAAAGTAGGATAGTCTTTTGTGTGTGAGATATAAAAAAGGGGCTTTAAGTGGAATGTGTAGTAGCTTTTTAGAGAGAGTTTCCTTGGGGGTTATTGGCATTGAAGGTTTGCATGTATCTTTTCTTTTGTTCGTCATAGTGAAACTTAAATTCTTTTTGCCCGTGGACGTAAGTTATATATCAAACCACGTATATCCTTTGTTCTTCTTTGTTATCCTTCTTACTATTGTGGTTTGGTTTTATTTTTCGAGTGATTTTCTAACAACTTTTTAGGGTTTGAAGTTGATAAATTCTCGAGTGACTTGTTTTTAAATAAAAAAACAATATGCCTATGAATTACTAGATTGTGGATAGAACTAATATTAAATCAATGCCTAACCTCAATAGTTACTAATGTTCATGTGCAAAAAGGAGGAGGTGAACTTCGTGATCCAACTTTTTATCAGGGCCTAGTTGGAGGGTTGTAGTACCACACATTAGACATCTCCTATAGTCTAATCTATGTATCTTGATTTATGTAAAATCTCACTATCTTTCATTTTCAATTGTAAAGCGGTGTTGGCAACCAAATTTTTTTAGTGCTGAAACCAACTTCAATAGTTGGTCTCCGACACAGTCATGTCATGACTCATCGAAAAATGAGATTTGTTCGTTCACATTCCTCAAGTTTAAGAGTGCGAACTCTTTTATACTTCATTATTCATTTAGAATACGAAGTATCTTTAAGACAAAAATAATTTTTAAAGTCTCTCAAACATAACGCGGCACACTCACATCTTTTAAAAGGGTATTTTTAAGTTTCATTTGATAAAAATGCTTTTAAAAGAATATTTTCAAAGGTTTTTGGTGTTTTGAGTCTTTTTAAAGAAAAATCTATTTTTACCAACTTTTAACTCATAAAATAACTTCAACAACTTTAAACCAAAAGTAAAGGTTTTTAGCTTTTTATTGAGCCAAAAATCACTTTAATATGTTAGATTGAAGAGTTATAGCCAAAACAAGGTTTTGGGTCTTCAAAAATAATTGGTTGGAAAGTAAGGCCCACTTTGAGAGTATTTTTGACCTTTCAAATAGTTGAATTTGGTTTTGAGCTTAGATGATATTTTGTATATGAGGATGTTAGCTTTTAAACACAATAAATCTTTATTAAATGAATTTATAAATCCTAAGTTATAAGTTTTTCCCAAGGAGTGTTGGGTTTTTTATCCAAATTCACGTCAGTGCCAAGCACCAGCATTGATCTAGCTGGGTCTGGACATAGTTTGAATGTAGTTGACCCGATCCAGATTCAAATCCACTGGATCCACGCCAGTGCTACCAGTGCATCTAGTAGGGTTTGAACCCAATTTGGATTTAGTTTACCCAATCCATAATCTAGATCCATGCCTTAGAACTAGCATGGATCTGGTTGAGTGTAGACCCAGTTCATATTCCGATGTGAACAGACTTAGATACAGATCCACTGGATACATAATCGAATCTGACCTAAAGTCTGACCCAATGTGTCTGGATCCACGCCAATGCTATGGTATGGTGTGGATCTTGACAGCTTTGGTCAGGAAACTACAAATACCCCTTGGGTGGATCATTCACAAATATAGAGTTCTTGATTGAGTTTCTACTTGAGTGTGGGTGTGCTTTGACGGAGAATCGGGAGTGCCTACCTTCTTCCTTCTTATCCTTTATTTCGGAAAGTGACCCCACCTAGGTAATTCTCTTGCCTTCCATTTAGGAATATATAGTTTTTCTAGTTAGATAGTTTCTAAGTAGTTCTTTGTAGACTAGATTTTCTACTTGGTAGCTTCCAAGCTAGGAAAATGGTAAGGTGCCTAGTACTCTACTATCTAAGATAGTTTGCTTTCCGCTTATTTTAGAATTTTTCTAGATTGCTCGTGGGAAAATTCTAAATACTACTCTAACTTAGCTTTTACTGTTCAAGCTAGTAGAGTAATTTTTTTTATGGGGAATGCCCTTCCCACATAGGAATTCTTGCTAGAGAGGGAAGACTCTGTCAGATCTGCGGCTCGCAGTCGAGTAAGGAGACTTTGTCAGTTTGTTGAGTAAGGGCTAGGTCTTCATGAAGCCTGAGTAAGTATTCTTATATTTTCTTCTATTTAATTTTCTATGAATTTGTTTTCCTACTTGCGTGCATTAACTTGCACACATTGTTCTTGTTTTATTTGAGTCTTGAGTGAGTCTACTGCTCTAGGCTTTCTGCAAGGGTGCTCAAAAGAGGCTTTAGAAGGTCAACTTTCCCAGAGAACTCACCGCCTTAATCGGATTATCCCTTGCCACTTGGGAGAAACGGTTTGACCTTGTACCAGTAAGGACCCCACTTCTTTTGAAAAGAGGTTGGTTTTAAAATAAATATTTTTCTAAGGGTTTGGTCCAGGTCGGGGTAAACCCGACCCATTGACACCCCTAGCTGTATTGGTTCCCCTTCAAGTCTAGAAGGATCTCATATGAATTATTTTGGAGGAAAAAATAAAAAGATCTTGTCATGATTTGCATGGAAGCTCTAATGTAGGTAGTCTTGCTAAAAAGGCTATAAAAAAAAACCTTCTAAGACTTCAAATCCTCCCTATCATTTAAGAGAAATGTTCCTAGGCTTAAAGAGACTCTAGCTGCTAATGGTGACACAAGATCTCCTCTGGATTATAACGATATATAAGTTTATTTATAGTGAAAATCTCCTCCTATTGGTTATTGGATCATTACTGTGGGTGTAAGTTGATTAACCGAACCACGTTAAACATCTTTGTGTGACTTTTTCTTCTTGCCTTCTTTGCATTTAACAATGACCCATCAGTTCATTTCCTGCTGATACACATTTCGATTTGGTTAATGTTGCTCAATTAAGGTATCAGCTTAACCCCACAAGTTATCAAAGTCCAATTAAAAACTAAACAACCAATGACCCTGACAATTAGTAACAGTTGTGACTAGTCAATCGTACTTAGTCCAGTTGCCATGGGTGAGCCAAGGCTGACTGAAAGCCATCCATGTGGGCTCAGTGTTGACTCATGCAATATGCATGAAGATGGAGCATAGGGCATCAGCTAGTCATGTCAATTCATCACATGATCTTCTTCTTTTCCCCTTCAACTACATACCTTCGGACTTGGTAAGAAGGAACCGCCCTCCAACTCCAACTAGGGCTGAGAAACAAGCCGAGCCGCTCATAGCTCAGCTCATGTTCAGTTTGCAAAGAGCTGGTTCAAACTTGTAAAACAGGCTCGGCAAGTTGAATATGAACAATAGGTACTTGGCTTCGTTCAACTGGTTTGAACTCGTTAAGTAGTAAAAAATACATTTTACATCATATAGTTCATACAGAGCATATGACTTTAATGCACTATATTTCGTTAAGTAGTAAAAAAATATCTTTGGATAGAAATTTTAATGCACTATATTTCTTTTGTAGAATAGAATATCATCTTTATTCCTTATGCCTGTATGCCAGTTATCTTCATTCATTGAGATGGACCTTACACTAAACCTGCTTGTGAAAGAAAAATTATAAGCACCTTGAGAAATTTTTCCTAATCAACACAGAAGGAAGCAAGAATTTGGAATATCTTATATCTGAACATGAATCCAAATCTATGCCAGACCATTGCTCATCTTGGTTACAAGTACAGCAGGTCCACCTTTATAAGCAGTTAATAAAGCTACAGGCCTTTGTTTGGCAGTTTAGAAAACTTTGGCTCGTATCAGTAAATTCAAACACCTAAAAGCCCATTTTAGAATTAAAGGCAACAGATTAGCCACTAAATGGAATTTTTCCTTGGTGACCTGCGTGGGTCATCTCACATACATCAGGAGATCTACGGATGTATTAAGGATGTGTGGTCCGTCCAGTGTTCGGCCGGGGGTGCAGTCCTGGGGTAACTACGATGCAGCACTAGGGATGTCAACGGGTAGGGTTTACCCAGGCCCCAACCTGGCCAAATCCTATAGGGTTCGGGTATGGTGATAAATAAGAAGACCCGATTAAGACTTGGATTCAGACCCAAAGGTCTGATTGATACATGGATGGGGTTATAACTTGTGAAATTTTATACCAAACCCAGTTCCAACCCAAGTTCCAATTAAGACCCACAAATTTTCAATATAAAAATGATAAAAAATATTATTTTACCGGGTATGGCCTGGTTCTGGTTCATGTAGTTTTTATTGGCTTCGGGTATGGTTGCTCTTATGGTGAATCTGATTAGACTTGGGTCTAGACTCGATACCATATCCTAAAATCATGGCTAGGTCTGGTTTCATCTGGGTCTGAACTAAACCCGGCCCGATGACACCCCTAAGCAGCACCCCATCATTGGGCAGAATATCACTGGCTCTGTTTGGTCTCTTGGGTGATCCTTTATGTGCCATCAGTCAATCATCAGACAGCATTTCATGGCCCCACAGCAGCATAATACAAATGTGATCCTGTGATTGGGCCGTGGCATTAAATCGAATCTCAAAGCCTACCATATAACTTAAGGAGCTTTTAAAATCTATATTTACACTAAAAATACATATAAAATACTTTTTATATATCAAACCCAGCTTGGATGTTGCATGGGTCGGGTTTAGGTGGACCCAAAAAATGTTCGGGTCAAAATTTGTCATCAGCGTACCGGGATATTTGGGTTCAGGTCATGTCAGATATCGGGTATCTTACACAAGCGGGACACGTCGACGGCCCTAGCAGTGAGTGGGTTAACGAAATGGAGTCGTTTCAAGTCTTTTGACTTGATGCTCCTACGCGTAGGATAAAGTGCGAACTAAAACCGTATGAAATTGCACTCTCTCGGGTTGAAGACCCATGGCCACTTTACCTCTGTTTGTTTTTTTGAAAGGCAAGTTGGGGTTAGGCAGACCCCACCCTACCAGATTCTATTAAGAAAAGACCAATTACAGTAAATCATATTGAAGACGCAGGTGCATCTTCGGAGGTCCAAATGAGCACCATGTATATAAGCACGTGGGGCTCGTATCCCCGTGTGTGTCGGCATCACTTAGCATTGGAGTTCGGTGCAGTTTCAAAGACTTAAGTACCCTTTCCCGCTATAAAATGGCAATTCAAGAAAATGACAAAAATATCTTTCATCCAAAAAAGAAAAATGACTGTTTGAGAAAAAAACAAAAATGTTCTCCATCCAGAAAATAAAGAATGATGTTAACTCTTCAAAGTCCAAACGTTCCGTTTTCGCCTTAAGCAGTAAACGTTTGCACCATCTATTGTAACAAGAGCTTTCTTTGATGACGCACCATTTGTCATTGTATATTGTCGTCGAAGCACCCTTTATCGGCGTCTGTTGTCGCTAGAGCAACCTTTGTCATCGTCTGCACAGTGGGAGCATTGTTGCCACCATCGGCTGCATCTACCTTCTGGGTGTTTCTCCTCCACTGTCGGATTAACAAAACTCATGTTCTTTCGGTGAGTTTCGTCAAAGGTTTCGTTATGTAAAACAAATTGATTTGTAAATCTGAATGCTAAAACTTATAATTGGTTGTACTATTCATGATAAATAAAACCTATTTTCATACTGAAACAAATCGATTTGTACCTATCCACCTTATGGGCCTAAAAAAACAGTTAGTACAATTTGTTCTTATGAAGGTCAAACATTACAACAATATGTACTTATGAAGGCTACATTTTTATAATAATTTGTACGCTAAATGCAACAATGATTTATATATTGAATGCAGTAGTAATTTGTACATTCAATGCAGCAATGATTTATATGTTTGAAGCAGTAGTGATGTGTATTTATGATTTATTAAGTTACCACGATTTGTACTTAAGTTTGTTAAATCGTACAACAATGTTTACTTATGAAGCATAAACATTACAACGATATGTACTTATAAAGAGTGTGATTTCTGCAATAATTTGTAAGTTTAAAGCATAAACGATTTATACATTTAAATCAGTAACAATTTGTATGTTTGAAGCAACAACGATTTATGCAATAGTCATAATAAGTGTCTATTCAACTCATAATTAGCAATTACGGAAACAATGATGTTGTAGAATATTGTTGAATTTCAAATTATTTCATACCCTTGCTTGAGGAAATAGATGTGTTTTGAATGTTAAGGCTGTTCATTTATTTAATCATTATACTACACTAATTATATGGTTTTCTCGACAATAGAGACACGAATTGTAAGGAACATGAAATGCAGATTGGGTACCCAACCGATGTAAAACACGTGGCACATATAGGCTGGGATGGTGCTTCAGTAAACATTCCAAGCTGCGTATGCATTCTTAATCTTATCTTCAGCAACCATTGATATGCTTTTGCTTATTAATTAAAAATTTAAAATTAGAGTTCTTTTCATAATGGTCCTTACCTTATGAATGATACCAAAAAAGCATCCCCTCATGCGAACCATAGTGACAAAACTCGGGAGAAATTGAAAATATGCGAAAATATGATAATTTCTCATGAGTTTTTCGTCAAAACATAAATATCATGTTTTAAACGTGATATTTATGTTTTTATCCTCTGTTTTCATGAAAAAACGTGTGGTTTTTTAGTTTTGAATATTTTTTTATTTATATTTCCTTGTAAAAAATTATTTTTAAATAATTTAAATTTATTTTTGATTGCGGAGATTTTGATGAAAAAATATGATATTTTCAAAAAAAAACATTTTTTTGCGAGTATTGGCTGCTGATATTTTGCTGTTTTTAACTTTTGTCACTATAATGGGAACCCTACCTTTTCTGCGATTGGCTCAAAAGGGTCCTTCTGTCAAGAGGATGTAAGGTTAACCATGATGAGATGTTGACCATAGTTAGGTTGTCATATAAACTGACCATTATACCCTTGTTGTTTTCACACTTCTTGCCTTGCTAAGTTTTAGCTTAAGAATGTAAATGGTTTGGATTTGGGTTGGATGTATCCAATACCAGATTTGACTAATCTGATGTTGGCTAAACATATGTGGATTCAAAACTCAGATGGTGAAAAGCCCATCTTATATCTGTAATTGCATTTGGATATTCATTGGATTCAATAGCAAAAAATCAAAACCATATCTGCATCTCCGACATGGTTTGGGCTTACCAAATCCGACTAGAAAGAGTCAGCTTTAGTCAGATGCCGGATAAAAACCGATCCATTGACATCCTTACGAGTTTTTCTCAAAAAGATCTTTAAGTTGGGTTAGAATTGACAATTTTTACACTTTTTTTCAAATTTTGCCCCTCCCTTATTAATTTTTACAAAGGACTTTACATAAGATTATAAATGTCATTTTCCTACCCTGAATCGTTTCCATCAAGTGGTCAGACCAATGTTATCAGTATCGGTATGGCCGATACCGATACTCAACTGAATCGTTCTGTATTGACCCAAAAATAATAATAAATTATTATGTATCAATCATAATGTGGTGTGTTAAAACCATTAAAACAATTAAAAACAATATTTTTTGGTGTTTTTTCCATTTATAAAAACTTAGCCGACTGCAGCATATCAAAATTCTGCCGATACGCGATACGCACCGATACCGGCCCATTGATACCTCTAACCATGGAAATCCAGATCACATTCGGATTTGGAACCCACTACAGAACCAGAATTGAATCTGGATTCAAAACTGGACCTGACAGACTTTTTAAAATAATGGATATAGTGTCTTGTCCAGCCTGACCCAACTCATACCGAGCAAGTAACAGCCGTCAGTGTGTAGGATTTGTGCTTGGTATCCATTCTGGCTCGAATCCGAACTTTCAGGAATGGCAAAAAACACTGGACTGAATATTGTTTGAGTGAGTCCAACCCCAACCCAACAACATTTCGGTTGGGTCCACGAACCTAAACACGAGTACACAACATGTTTATTTGGGTGGATTCTTCTGCACCTTGATGGGTCAGATATCCGACCCGACAGCTCTACCTGCCACTGATTCAGTTGCCACCGGAACATGGGCCGGATATAGGTTAAAGGGCTCCGGGAGTGGATCAAGTATCTGAAAGTCAAATCTTGGTCCAATTGCAGCCTTCCTATTTTATATGTAAAAATACTGTTCTTTTAACTGGATGCTGATCCATCCAACTGATGGGAAACCAAGTGGATCCATATCCATATTCTTAGGCCTGGCTAGGTATGATGCCAGAGGACTAGGACCAGTTGACATAAAAAAGTTAGATCCATATCCCAATCTACAGGAACACACTAGTTATAGATCCCCAATATTGCGAAGTCATGGAGGCCCAGAGCTGTCAGCAAACCATACATCTGGACTTTATCCGATATCCAACCGAATTCAATTTTGTTTATTTGCATTTGGTAACATAAACCATATCCGATTATAATTGGATACAGATATGCTTTTGATTTTTTATTACTGAATCCGAAAAATATCTAAATTTGACGGATATCTGAATCTATTTACATGTAAAAAAAATCGGATATGATATGAGCTTTTCACCATCCAAATTCAAAATCGAATTTGAATCCGTTTAGCCAACATCCGATTAGAAGAATATGGTATTGACCACATCCGGTTTGAATCCAAACCGTTTACATCCCAACCCATCCAGAAAGCCACCCATGACCCAAGGTTATGATGGGTCGAGAAAACGAAAGCCCAAGATCTGATCCGTATAATTTAAAGAAGGTTTAAAATATTATTTTTAAACTTAATCCGCACTTGTGGAGGGGTGACAACCAATTTTCCGATAACGGTTGGGTTACATCAAGGATCTGCTTTAAGCCATTTCCTATTTGCGATAGTGATGGATGAGCTTACGAGATCAATTCAAGAAAATGTACCGTGGTGTATGTTGTTTGCTGATGATATTGTTTTGATTGATGAGTCTAGAGCTGGGGTTAATGCTAAGTTAGAATTATGGAGACAGACATTAGAAGCTAGAGGTTTTAAGTTAAGTAAGAGTAAGACTGAATATATGGAATGTCGGTTTAGTAAGCAACGAAGTAGTGATGGGAGTGTAGTGAAGCTTGGTGAGCAAGAAATATCGGTGAATGATTATTTCAAATATTTGGGATCCATCATTCAAAAGTATGGAGAAATTGATGGAGATGTAAATCATAGGATAAAGGTTGGGTGAATGAAATGGAAAAGTGCAACTGGAGTGCTGTGCGATCGTAGAATGCCATTGCGGTTGAAGGGAAAGTTTTATAGGACGACTATTAGACTCGCTTTACTATATGGTACGGAATGTTGGGCTGCCAAGAGACATCATATTCAAAAAATGAGTGTAGCCGAGATGCGGATGCTTAGATGGATGTGTGGAAATACAATAAAAGGTAAGATTCGGAACGAGGTGATACGTAAGAAGGTAGGTGTTGCACCCATTGAAAATAAGATGCGAGAGAATCGTTAAAGGTGGTTTGGACATATTCGGCGAAGGCCTAATGATGCTCCAGTTAGAAGGTTGGAGAAATGGGAAAATATATTAGTTAAAAGAGGTCGGGGTAGGCCTAGGAAGACTTGGATGGAGATGATAGGAAAGGATATGAATGCTTTGAACCTCACCGAGGACATGGCATTGGATAGAAATGATTGGAGGAAAAGGATTCATGTGGAAGACCCAAAATGAATTTCTTTTTTGGTTCATACCCCAATTGTTTTGGGATGAAGGCCAAGTTGTTGTTGTTTGTAAACTTAAAAAATACATACAAAATGCAAAAGTCAGATGTGTTATCCAACACAGCATCTTTGGTTCGGGATTTGTCGGATACCCATAGAGGTCCGACCCATTGATGGCCCTCTAGTCTAGCTTTTAGTCCACTGGTTGACTATGGATATCAAGCATAAATTAAGTTCCGTTCTCTCTTTGGTGCCAGCTGCCAGAATGTACTCACATGGAATTTTTGGCCCCAAGATATTGGCTGACTTGTTATTTCGATTCAATAACGTGTCAAGAAGCTATTCTCCTTTGGTCAACACCTTTACTCAGATTGTCTGGCATCAGATCTCGAGAGAAATCAGTCGAAAGTCAAAAACGGTAATTTCTCGCGAGGTTTTCGTCAAGAAACCGTTTGTTTTTATTTATTCGTCAAGAAATCGTTTGTTTAAGATCAGTCAAGAAACCGTTTTAAACGCAAAATTTATATTTTTATCAAATATTTATAGTAAAAAACCGAACTTTTTTTATTTTTTAATAATTTTTATTTTGTATTTCCTTGTAAAAAAATATTTTTTTATATTTTTAATTTATTTTTTATTACCGATATTTTCCTAAAAAAACGCAAGATTAAAAGATTAAATTATCGCGAGTTTTTTCCTCCGATATTTTTGCGTTTTTAACTTTTGTCAATAATCTTCTGGAACCCACTTGTTTCTCCACGGCGGCAGAACTACTATAAAATCGAGACGTGAAAGAGAAGGGAAAGGAAGAAAGGAAAAGAGAGAAGAGAAGGATGGCGATGGCGGGTCTGTACAGGCGCGTCCTCCCTTCTCCGCCAGCCATCGAGTTTGCCTCTTCCGAAGGGAAGGTACGCTCCCGAGATCTCCTTCTTCTCTCCTCGATCTTTCTTTTTGGATCTTCTCTATAGAATCGTGTTTTTTCTTTACGTGTACTCAATCGTCGACAACCAGACACGCTCATTCTATTTCATTGGGCATTGCTCGCTATAGTGGAATTCGAAACCCTAGTTCAGTTCGTCATCGCCGTTATCATCGTCTTCATTATATTTTTCTTCTTTTGTTTCGATCTGTGGTTAATACTATGCGAATTCTGGCTTCGAATCTCTCCAGCAACTCTTCTCTGAAGCCCTAGTGAATGGAACAATGGAAGGGTTTTTCAAGCTGATATCTTACTTTCAGACGCAGTCCGAGCCCGCCTACTGCGGTCTCGCGAGCCTTGCTGTGGTCCTCAATGCCCTCGGGATCGATCCCGGCAGAAAATGGAAAGGTGAGCCTCAGAATTTTTGTCTCTCTTGAGATTGTTTCTCAGCTCTTTTTCGCGTTTCTGAGGGATTTGCATCTTTATCGGCGGATGTGAGTGCTGCAACGGTAGTGCTTTTGGTGAGGATTCAGGGCCTTGGAGGTGGTTCGACGAGTCCATGTTGGATTGCTGCGAGCCTCTGGAGAAGGTTAAGGCCGAAGGAATATCGTTCGGGAAAGTTACGTGTTTGGCTCGGTGCGCGGGAGCCAAAGTCGAGGCGTTCCGCACGAACCAGACCTCGATCAGTGATTTTCGGAAGCACCTTATCGATTGTGCTTCCTCGGAGGAGTGCCACCTGATATCTTCATATCACCGGGGTGCTTTTCAGCAGGTTGCTTCCTTTATCTGTTCCCTTTACCATTTAACTACAATGAGTTCGTATTTTTGTGATTCTTAACAGTTTAGTACTTGTGCTATATTGTAGCAGTAGAAGCCACGGGGATGAATATTTGGGAATTTGTATGCTTTTTTAAGTCATCAAGGATAAATTTGTTTTTTTTTTTTCAAAAGTTATTTCATTTTATTAAAAATTATATATTTTCTAAAACAATCAGGTACACATGGGTTTTGAACTAATTGGATCTAAATTGATCCGATTTTTTGATCCGTTGTTGTATGGGGCATCATGTAAGTACTTTGTATTTTAAGTCTATTAGTTGATCAAAACCTATGATCTTAGAATCAATGGCTATGATCTGTTCGTCTGCAAGGTATCCAAAGATTCTGAAGCCTTTTTGGGCACCAAAAGTTTGCAAAGTCATCTAAAAGATCGATAGCGATGCATCTCTCCACGAGGTCGAGATTATGAGAGAGGAAAGTTTGTCTAACTAGCAATGGACAAGAACTGATTTCTATCCTTTGGAACTTGTTGTTGGAACTCACTCATGTTTCTTGGCATGGATTGATGGTGTGCAGTTTATCATGTGGCCTCTTATGACTGGCTTCTTTGTAATTTTATGTTTTCTGAAATGCAGTCAGGAACATCTTGCTAAGAGACTTGTTTCTCAGAGCATCTAGTGATGCAATCCCAAACAGATTTAGCAGCTGTTTCTAACTGCTTGTTTCCAGTAAACCTTTACTCAACCATATATTTATAAATTTAATCTGATGCGTATCATGTAGAAATTTTCTGTATTGGTTTTGGTAGTTCGTGTGATTTGAGCGTGCTGGATAACAAATGGAATATGTTGGCTATGGAGTATGGACTGTTAGGTTTAGCAGAAATTGACTTTTTTTTTGCTGAAGATGGTATACTGCATTACATAACATGCTCTTGCACTTTGTCTGTAGCTAGTGTAGATGTATTTTGCATTTAATTAATGGTTACTGGCTTTTCACTGCTTCAAATTTTTCCTAAAATTACTATGAATTTTGTGATTTGGGAGACTCAAGCATGTCAAGATTGTTATTAATTGGTTTGCAGACAGGAACTGGCCATTTTTCACCTATAGGTGGATATCACTCTGGAAAAGATATGGCACTCATTCTGGATGTTGCTCGCTTTAAGTACCCTCCACATTGGGTTCCACTTCCGCTTCTTTGGGAGGCCATGGACACTATTGATGAAGCAACTGGATATCGTAGGGGGTATGCATTTGATCATGTTACCCTCTGTCCAGATATATGGAATAATGAAAATAAGTTGGATTTTGAACAACATTCGAAAGCCACTTTTGATTAAAGTTTTGAGCTTTTGCAAGAAAGCTAGTAATGTTTAAGCTATGTTGGCTTACAAGTATTTGTAACTTTTCAGGTTCATGTTAGTTTCCAAGCTTCAGAATGCGCCATCTTTGCTGTATACGCTGGTAATGATTCCAGAAGCATTTATATTCATTAGGCTTATATAGGACTTGTGTGTGGTTAATAATCTAATATATATGCATGTATTTTCAATCTAAGTTCACTGCTTTGATTAAAATGAATGGCTCTTCCAAGACATTATTCACCAGGTCACTTCTGATCAAATTTCACTCTCTGGAACTCATTGGACTGTGACTTGAACAGTCTCCTGTGAGTGGTACCTGTCTCATAACCATTTTATCTTTGCTGCTTTGTACCAAATTACTTGACATGTTCAAGGCATGCATGTCAGTGCCTTATTAAGACAGGCTTAATACTACAGTAATTTTCAAGTCCCGAGAGGATTTTTTTCTGTTTTGTGCTATGATGCACAACTTGGAAATATAGATTGTGCATAAGTGGATAGTCTTTCAAATCCTTTGTATAAAGATAACAACTATATATGCAGAATTATTGGAAAAGTAGATGACTCTTAGTTAGTCACCATATCATATGCAACTTATACTCGACTGTGGAATATTCTCCTGATGTAGCAGAAACAATAGTGTATTAGTGATCGAAGTAAATTCCTAATAAAAAGACTTCCATTTCATTCATTCATTCATTCACATACACAAGCAAAATGATAGGAATCTTTTCTAGATCACACACCCTTGTTGTAGCAAATGTTGGTAGGATATTCAAAGCATGACATCTGTTTTAGGTATTAAATGAATCATGTTGCACTGTACTATGGTTCCATGTTGCAGCATACTATGGTTCCATCTGTTTTGAACTGGAATACTAAACTGATTGTAAAAAAGTTGATGCCACTATGTGCATTTTCCCAGTGGTGGACAATACTTTAAAAACATGGGTTATGTCTATTTGGCAAGTTTATGAATATGATGTTGATTCGACTTGAAATTAGTTTGCTCCGAAGCTCTCGTGTATCATCATGGATAGAATGGCATGCAAAATTAGTCAGACTACTGTATTAGCCACACATGGAAGCTTCCACCTTGCCAGGGAACTTCAGGAGTCATCAGCATGCAGGAGTCTGGCAAGCCCAAAATATTGGGGTTCAAAATTTGCCTGGATTAGAGCCTGCAAGCAAAAGGTTCTTTGTATTAATGTAATGTTCCTTCACTACACAAGATCTCACTAGTACAAGAATTGTGCATGTGTCTGTGTGTCTGTATCTACGTGTGCATGCAAGTGTACTGCATGTTTGTGTGTGAAAGTTTGGAAAAAGGCTATAGTGGACCTTAAGGAAGATTTAGCAGTGTGTACAAAACAGTCTAAAAGACCACAGGTTCCAAAGCTCTAGTACAAAATGTGCATGAACGTTACTTCCTTGGATTGATAATGATCATCTACACGAAAAAGGAAAAGCATAAATGCCATTATCTTCACACCTGATCAATGTTGTGAAAAGCGTTGAGGCGTAGCGAGGCGTTCCACCAAAAACTGAGGCGAGAAGTAAGCCTCGAGGCGCAAAGCGTAAGCCTCAAAAATTTTTTTGGAAACTTAAAAAAATTATAAAAAAATATTTAAAAATACAAATAAATAAAAAAAGGATTTATTGATAAAGCAACAACCAATAAGAAATAGAAAGTCTCAAATAAATTCTAAAAAATATGAGATTAATATGTAAAAGTAATTAAGAAACTGATTATATAACTGAGAAACTGATTATATAACTGAGAAAATAATTATATAACTTAGAAACAAATTATATAGCTGTGAAAAAAACTATACAGCATAACAGGATTAAAAAAAACTATAAAAAAGTAACTAAAAAACTAATTATGTAACCGAGAAACTAATTATATAATTGAGAAACTAATTATATAACTTAGAAACAAATTATATAGCTTTGAAAAAAAGTACATAGCATAACAGGATTAACAACAAAATATAATGTCCTAACATGTATGGATATCTATTTCCACTCTGTTTTCCACACAAATACACACAAATTTATATAATTAATTAAATAAATAACATTTATAATTGAGATTAAATATTGTTGAAATGTAAAATTGTAAATATATATATATATATATATAATAATATTATAATATTATTATATATAGAAATATATTTTTCTTTTTCTGTAACTTTTTTGTTTTTTTGTTTTTCTGTCATCTAGTTCAGTTTGAACTAGACTGACAATTGCTAGTCAAGTCCTGTCCAGACTTGACTAGCAATAGAGTCGTTGGACTCTAGTCTAACGGCTCTATTTAGAGCCGTTGGACTGTGTCCAACGACTCTATTGAGTCCTCTCCTCCCTCCTTCTCTCCTGCTGTGTATATATAGGGCTGCAATCCCTCTTGTAAAAATAGTTCAATGCTTCTTAAGCATTGCCTTTCTATTGTTCGATAAAAGGAATATTTTATTTCTTTTTGTTTGTTTCCTTTTATACCCTTCTCAAGGGTTATGCCTAAATGTCTTGTTAAGACATCATCTATTGCGAATCTCAGTTCGTGTTTGGAAGATCGTCATCTCATTTCATGGTATCAAAGCTGCGAAAGTATTAGATCTTGAAGGATAGCTGCCTTGGTTTTCGTGCTTGTTTGCAAAAGTGTTCGCCACTTGAAGAGAAGTGTTTCTTCACTTCATTGGGGAAGATTTCACATCTTGTTGTATTGTATCTCTTTCTTTTTTCTCACTTCTCTTCTATCCCTATTTTTTTTCTCTCCTTGTAATCGATGGATGACAATGATAAAGTCACCATCATGCCTATGAAATTAAGCGATACGAACTATGTAACATGGGCTTCAATCATGAAGCACCATATATGGGGAAAAGGCCTATGGGGGATTGTGGATGGTTTTGATTCGGAACCTAAGCTATCTCTTACTAAAAATGAGGGAGATAAAGAGATAAAGAGGTTCCTCTATCGGAAGAAGAGAAAATCAAGGCTCTTGCCTCTTACGAGAAGAAATGGAAAGAATGGAGAATATCTCATGCGAAGATAATGTAAAACCCGCGTTTAAAAAAAAACGGACCCGGGTCGGGTCTGGACCCGACCTGGGCTCGGTTCTTGTTAGGGTTTTAAAACCCGACGCAGGGTGAGGGTTTTAAAACAAAACCCTCTCCTCTGTGCGCCGCACCCCGCCCGTGCCACTCCACCCTCTCGACCGGATAAGGGAAACCCTTGAGGGTTTCCCCAAAGATCCCCCCCCTCCCCGAGCTCTTTAAGAGCATCGCAAGAGGGGAGGGTGGACACGCCTCTCTTCTCTCCTCCCCTCCCTCTCGAGTTGCCTCTCTTCCGCTCTCGTACCCTGCGCGCGACAGCCCGACGACGCCGGTCGCTGCCGATCCTCTCCCAGGTACGCCCTTTCCCCCTTATTCTCTTCTCCTTCTTCCTCTGTTGCTGGAAGGCCGACAGGAGGTCGTCGGCCCCCCTGTCGTGCCTCTCCCCCCTGCTGTTTTCCCTTCCCCTTGTGTTCATTGGAGGGCCGGCAGCCTCTGTCGAGCCCTCCCCTCCTTTTTTCGTTGTTGGTCGGAGGGCTGGCGGGTGGCCGTCGGCCTCTACCGTACCCTCCCTGTGTGCGTCGAAAGGCCGACAGGGAACCGATGGACCCTGTCGCACCCTTCCCTCCTCCCAGGAGTCTGCCAGAAGGCCGACGAGAGCCCGATAGCTCCTGTCGTGCCTTCCCTCTTTCTCTTTATTGTCAGAGGGTCGGCGACCCCCCTTCGATGCCCTCTCTCCCTCTCTATATTTGTCGGAGGACCAGTAGAGGTTCAGTAACCTCTGTCGGGCCTTCCCCCTCTCCTCCGTGCTTGCCGGAGGACCGACAGAGGTTCGACAGCCTCTGCCTGGCCTTCCCCTTTTCCTCTGTGCTTGCCAGAGGACCAACAGAGGTCCGGTAGCCTCTGCCTGGCCCTCCTCTTTTCCCCTGTGCTTGTCGAAGGATCGACAGAGGTCTGACAACCTCTGCTCGACCCTCTCCTTTTCCCCTGTGCTTGTCGGAGGACCGACAGAGGTCCGGCAGCCTCTGCTTGACCCTCCCCTTTTCCCTGTGCTTGTCGGAGGACCGACAGAGGTCCGACAACCTCTGCTCGGCTCTCCCCTTGTCCTTGTGCATGTCAGAGGACCGACAGAGGTTCGACAACCTCTGTCGGGCCCTCCCCCTTTCCCCTGTCTTGGAACCTTCGATAGAGGGTCGACAGGGAATCAGAAAACCCTTGTCACTCCCTCTCCTTCCTATTATCCTCGTCGTAGGGCCGACAAGAAGTCGGAAACCCCCTGTTGCACCCTCCCCTTTCCTTTCATCCCTTGCCTTGCCTTTCGTTTGAGTTTGGGTAGGGGTTTGCCCCTTTCGAGGTTGCAATTTGGTAGGGGGGTCCCCTGCCGCCTAAACCTGCGCATGTGGATCAGCGGGGGTCGAGCCCCTACCATCCTCGGTTCTTTTGGCAGGCCAGCAGGGGCGATACCTCTGCTGCCTAGGCTCACTCGTTAGGTAGGGATCCTACCCATGCCCCCGTCACGCTATTTAACATAATTGAATATTTTCACTCTTGGCAGATTCTGCAACGGGTCTCGTTCGTGCTCTACGGCCCGACCCCCGTATCATCTACACTCGTAGGCGCACGCAACTACACAACATCTCGAGGTAGGGGAAAGTCACACGAGGATTTTGGATGAATGAAATAAAATATAAGAATTCTGAGATATAATAATTTATTTTGTATACCTGTAGAACAATATAACTTGTGATTACCTGTTTGTGTTTTCTTGTTCCTACTCTTCAAAAATTACATGATTGATGTATACTGTATGGGGGGTAGGCTCATTTCTACATAAATTCCTATTATTGTGTTTCTGTACTTGCTCACCATTGTGATTGTATTGTAGATTTTAGGATGTTGAGTTGGAGGTTAAAGAGGTAATTGCTTGTCGTGAGCAAACTATTATTGAGATTTGCAAATATCATTTCTCTTGTTATGATTTGTTGTATGTGGGATTTATAAAATCTCTTCATGTATTTTCTAATCTTTTTCGCTAATCGTTTGTCCTTGTATAGAAAACGGTTATTCCTTGAAAAATTTACATGCATTCTCACATTAATAACATTATGTGTGCTCTCTTGGCCCTTGGTATTTTTTTGTGCTTAAACCCATATTTAGGTTGTGTGTGAAGTGACGGTTGCGCCTCTTGTGCATGAACCCTATTGGGTTGTGAGAACATCTTTGTTTTATTACATGGTATTACATGCATTATAAGTATACTTTAATTACATGTTGGATATATATATTGAGGATATTTGGATTTGTTCCATGTTGGTTATCTTGCATTTTTGTATGAATTTAATTTATTTTCCTTTTATTATGAGCTCCTTTGGGTTCTTACATTTAATATACATGTTGTTGGGTGTTTGATGAGTTGTATCTTTATTTGAAATGTTTACCTAAGCCTTTGGGACATTATTGTAAAATTGTTTATTTTATGTCTAATATGTGCTTGTCTTTTGGACTTTAGGGATTAAAATTCTACTATGTTCTAAATTTATGTTTCATTGAAAAATATGTTGCTTTTATATGATTGTCTAAACAAGAAATTCTTAAAAATTGATTTTGAAGTATATTCCTTGTGTTTATCTTAATGGCTATTGTACCTTGCTTAAATTGTTGCTAATGTTTCTAAAATTTTAAAAATTATTGCTTAAGTTGCATATCTAACTCGCTTTTAAAAATTGTTTAGTTTATAGTACCTCTATGTTTTGATCCTCTCTTTATATATATATATATATATATATATATATATATATAAGTTATTCTTGTTCAAAATATATATTTGTTTTGAAACTATATACATATATCCTATAACTATTTTTTAACTATTGGGTTAAAATAATTTTTTTAATAACTATTTGTTTAGAATATTTTTCTTTATGCAGTTGGAACCTTTGTTTTGTTCTGTCAGCAGGTTCTTAAAGATGGTATGGATTGAAAAAAAAAATCTGTTTTTGATGCATTATGAGGATGGAGATAGCCAATCAAGGCATTTGATGAAGATTATCAATGAAGACTTGAATCCTTCCCTTTGTTTTTATATTTTCAAACTTTCGGTAATCATCGTAAGTTTGTGCATGAGTGTTAAAATGTATTGTTATATATATATAGAGAGAGAGATATAGATATAGATATAGATATATATAGATATGAGTGTATATATTCGTATATGAGTGTATATGTATATGTTATATAATTTTAAACTGCTTTTTTAGTGTAATAGGTTTTTGCCCTTATAGGGGCAATTTAGTCTTTTTACACCTATGTAGTAAGTACTAAGTACTGCCCATTAATGGCAATAATTCTTTGTACAGTTTTTTTTTTGTATCTTTTGTCTTTTCCCTCTAATATAAGGGTATATTGGACAAAGTCCAATATAGTTGTTGGGATCTCCCAAACGGCTATATTTATAGCCTTTTAGGGCATCCCAATGACTATATTGGTTCTTGTAACCCTTATATAAAAGGGTTAAAACCCCCTTTTGTTTATCAATGCTTTTTCCAAGCATTCTACATCAATAAAAGATTATTCTTTTTATGTTTTTGTGTTCTTTTTTATGTGTTTGTTATTGGATTGTGTGTTGCCTCTTTGAGGACTTGTGCTTGTTCACATTTAGGTTCTTTGTAGCCATTGTATGCACTTTGTGATTGTGTAGTGACTCAGTGCCTTGGTGCCTTTATATTATCCCTTTATATGTGTGCTTGTGCACATTATACTTTCGCATTTCACTTGTTTCATTACAGTTCCAGTCCACCAGCAACTTGATCAGCTTTATTGCAGACTGTCATTGTGTCATTTAACTTGCTCGAAGCATGATACTTCCCCACTCCTTGCATGAAATCCTAGAGCTTGTTGTAGAAGCTTTGTTTCTTTCTTTGTTGGGGCTGATGATTCGGTTGCCTTTGGCTTACCCAGGTCATTCAAACAACTTGATAGACACCAGAGTATCTGGTCGTTTCTGGTCATGTTGTGGATATTGCTGAGGCTTACCTGGGCAACTGACTTGTGTTATGTTTAACTGGTGATTCAGTTTCATTTTTGCAATTCATTTTTGTGTGAGCAATTTCATGAAAGATATTAGGACTGTTATGTCTTTCCATAGCTCATTGCATGATTTTGTTTCATGTTTTTGTGTAGAGCTGTAAGCATGATGGCTGGGTTGGCATTGCGAGGTACTTGCTTGATGAAGTCCCACGCCTTCTGAAGTCTGAGGGTATAAATACAGTGCATAAGGCCCTCTCTGTCATTTTTACATTCCTACCCTCCAATGTAGAAGAGTTCATCAAGTGGGTTGCAGAGGTTCGAAGGCAAGAAGAAGGGGCAACAGGATTAAGCAAGGAGGAGAAAGGAAGACTTGCTCTTAAGGTCTTTGTAACATGGTCCTGCTTTTAATTTTGGCAAACGTTTTGCAAATATTGCAGAGTATGGGATAGTTGGGGATGGACAAAGCTCTGATTTCAACTAAATTTAGTCAGCTCTGATTTCAACTAAATTTAGTCAATTCATGTGCATGAGAAGGAAATGATAATGATCGGTGTTTAAGAATTATTGATATCATACAATTTGTTGTCCCCATAACATTCCCCAGGGCTCAAGTTTGTGTTTTTTATTTGTTTGGAAATATGATAATATCAGTGTCCATGAATCGTGGACTTTGCAAAATTTGTAATGTTCTCTACAACTTAAGGTTGTGTTTTTACCTTTGTTTCAGGAAATGGTATTGCAACGGATGCATGAGACAGAGCTATTTAAATGTGTCTCTGAGTGGCTATCAACTGAGAACCCATGCTGCAGAAAAGCTTTATCCATTCTGGGCAGTGATGAGAACCTGCCACAAGTTGCTGCTAGTGTTTGTTGCCAAGGATCAGAGATATTGACAGGATGGGTGGGATCTGCAAATGCATTCTGCTGCAAAGTATCATGTGTTAAATCCCTCGGGCTTAATGGCGAAGATCCAAGCACAGTTGTCACAGTTGTTGCAGGCAACTCCGAGCAAGGTGTAGAAGTGCTGGTTCCCACAGCTCAGGTGAAAAACCAGACTTCTTGTGGTTCGAAGCAAAGTGACTGTGTTAGAACTTATCCGGCCAGTGGTGATGTATTGACTGCCTTGCTGCTGGCATTGCCACCTCAGACATGGAATGCTCTCTTGGAAGGCGAGTTGCATAAGAAAATTTCTGATATGGTTTCCTCGGAAAATCTTCCGCCTGTTCTTCAAGAGGAGGTGCTCTCTCTCTCTCTCTCATTTGAAGTTTGAACAGTAAGTAGTGAAATATGACTTTTTGAGGCAAGTTCAATGTGATCTGCAGGTTTTACACCTGAGACGGCAGCTCCGTCTTCTTAAGAGGTATAAAGACAACAAGCTGGACGATGATCTTGGTGAGCCATCATGCTCGTTCTAGGTACGCCCTTTCTTGTAAATCACCATGTTTGATTAGTGCAATAGCAAGTGCCAGGTGGATAGTTTAGGTGTTTAAGTCGCAGACTGCTACACGCACCTCGTACTCTTCTTTATCACACAGGAGCAAGGATGAAGATGAGCTCACCTCTTGTAACTGATGTATGTATTAATTTATGCTTCTTTTATTATATTTAATGAGAATTTTGATCTCAAAGCACCTCATATGGGGAGAGTTATCAGGATCAAAGATTCAAGGGAGGTAAGATCTCTCTCTCTCTCTCTCTCTCTCTCTCTCTCTCTCTCTCTCTCTCTCTCTGTGTGTGTGTGTGTGTGTGTGTAAAGCTCAGGTTCGATCCATTCTGAAACAAAGATAGAGAATGATCATTAGATGGACCTTTGTTACTAATCACGTGTATAGTGTTAGACGATGAACCAGAAAATAAATCTAGACTATTTCTTCTAACTTGAATCATATACACTGGAAGGACAATGAACTGTAGGGTTCAGAAGCATCAGAAGTTCTTCTCTCAAGATCATGAATCCAAGCCGAGGATAGTAAGGGAATATGGGGAATTAGGCTCCGGTTGGAAACTGGCAGGCGGAGGGAATATTTGCATCTGGAAAAGTGGTAATCGTTAAATCTTGGATTTAATACACAGAAAAACGAGGGGGTCTCACTTCCTTTTCCAAATGCATAAACTCCAATCCCAGCTATCACTTTCCAAACATCCACAAATCAATTCTCAGCAACCAATTCCCAAACAGGTCCAAGTTCTCCAAAACATGGTTTACAACGAGCTCCAACTCCAAGCTCAAGGTTGGTACCTCATGGGCATCGCACCCTCTGGCAAGTCCCAGCTAGTTTTAAATGTTTGACTTGAATGTCTTGGTGTGCAAATATGAATTTCAATCTTTTTATTTTTTCGGTGGAATTTAAAAAGGAACATCTTGGAATACATGAAAACTTCAAAAAGAAAAAAAAACATTTTTTGCGTAAGAATTAGATTCAAAGCAAGTTTCTTACCAAACAAACAAGGCGGAACATATCTTAGTATCTGGTTGATTGCCCAGACTTGTCAATAACCACTTAACTCTTTTCGCCAAAAATGACAGTTCTTATTCCTGTCCGCTAAATGAATGGATCGTCAGCATGAATATGCTTAAAGTTTGTAAAGGTCAAGAGAATGTTACAGAAATTGCAAGTGGTCGGCCATTCAATCGAATCCATCCCTGTATCATATCCACTGATTAAGAATATGAAATCGTTTATCAACGCTATTTGCGATTATGGTATAAAGCACAAACCTTAATACTAATTGGGTCAATCCAAAGCCCGATGAAACATATTTGGTTTAGGTTTGAACTATTATATTTGGTCAGATATTCGACTCAACCCGACTTTACCAAGTATTTTGAAATGAAAATCCATAATTTAGACATTTACTTAAACCATAAAAGTTGGATATGATCTTTCATTTTCTTGACCCATATAATTTAAACCTGAACCCAAAATTTGTGGATTGTTGTTCACCTACCTGCCTTATTGGGATGCATTTGCGTCGTTACTTTTGATGAACAGACCTTTATTCTTTTTTATGAAAATGGTCCCTTTTTAACGGTGAAATAACGTGTCAATTTCTTGAGAAAACAATCAAAGAGTTTTTTTTTCTTTAAAGTTTAAACACAAATGTGACATGAAAGTGGGCTCGCACTTCCCTCCCTTGGAAAAGGGTGGTTTGTTTAATAAATGCCAGAGATACTTTTTGCACGACTTTCGGTCTCACTATCAACGATTACTCATTATTAAATGCAAGGATTAGCTTTTGTTTGTTTGTGGGTTACTCTAACTTCCTCCCTCTTCACCAGACTAACGTATGAAAGCTATGGCAATGGACAGGGGCGGGGGACAGGGTCTCCACCCCCGCCCCGTCTCAAGATTAGAACCTCCATCCCCTCACCGGGATGGATTTTAACCTCCACCCCCGCCTTCATCCCCGTTTCATGTCCTCCATCCCTGGTTCAAACGGGGATGAGGCGGGACAGGGCCCATTTCACCGTAGTCTATTGACATCCTTTAGAATGACTGGGATGGGGTGGGGCGGGGAAAAGTGTAAGTCCATCCCTGCCTCCATCCCCGAACGGGGATGAATTTTAACCTTCGTCCCCACCTCCATCCCCGTTTCATACCCTTCATCCTCAGTCCAAACGCGGCGAGGCGGGGCGGGCCCCCCGCTTTCCCCCGGTCCACTGCCATCCCTAGCTGGCACATGATTTTACCATCATGTAAAACAAAATTCAGGTGAAATATGTGCTTTTGTTTGTCAATGCTACTGAACTGAACACGCTTCCTTGCTATTTCCAACATGGGTTCACTAGGGCTGGGAAATGAGATGAGCCCCTTGTGGCTCGGCTCATGTTGGGCTGGTAAAGATCTCGTTCGAACTCGTGAATTAGGCTCGACAAGCTCGAGCATGAACAACCAATGTTTTGTCTGGACTTGGCTCTTAGAAGCTCATTTATAAATAATAAATATATTTTATATCATAGAAAGAAGATGTTTGAAGTGTTTAGCCTGCAAAAAAATAAGTTCATAATTCAAATCCCACTCCTTACGAGTTTAAAACAATTATTTATTTTGTAAATAAACTAGTTTGAGCTTGGTTTAATAGTTTCAGGGCTCAAAATATATCGTCTTCAACTTTTAGATATTTTTTATTATTTTTTTTGTAAATGAGCTCGCTTTGCTCAGCTCTTTTAGCTCAATCTTTTCATGAGCTCAAACTCGGCTCTACACAAGAAATAGAACCAAGCTTGAGCACTCTCTTTTGGGTTCGTACGAATGGGCGGCACTAAACAGTACTCTGGTCACTATTTTTGTTTCCATACCCGGAAATCCAGGTTGGGGACTTGTCCGATACCCATAGAGATCTGATCCATTGACAGCCTGTCGTCAAGCTTTTAGTCGATCGGTTGACCCAAATAGTAATCCAAAAATGAACTTTGGTCTTGTCTTGCTGCAGGGTAGTTTTGGCATGAACAAAGAATATGGGAATGAAGTTTTAGAAAGAATGCGTCAAACATAAACCTGACGCCAAATTATTCTCAAAATATGCTTTCCAATGCTTTAGATTTAAATGATTTTTTTTTTATATTTACACCAAAAAAAAAACACCTTCAAGATCAGAAACCTAGTTGCATTTGCTTACCTGTCATACTCACAGTCACTATCCTGACACCATAAAACTCCTTATGCTTACCCCTTGCTCTCAAGGATTCATATTATTCTCCCTAACTAATAATGATTTGACATTTGTTTCACAATGAAAAGATAAAGGATGTCAGTTCAGCATTTTCTTGTGAAAATTGCATGAAATAAATGGCTTGCTCAAGCTCCAGGTGCACTCTCTTGCACAAGCAAGGCCGAATATAGACCATGCAATCAAGGGTTTCAGCTTAGGTTCAAAACCCTTGGGTATGGTTGTATAACTAGTAGGAGTCTGCCTAACCCTAGCTTACCTTTAAAAAAAATGAAAAAAAAAAAGTCTTAGCTTGAGAGTTTTACACCTCTCTATAATGATCCTAGCTCATACATCTTAAAAATACAGATTTTTTTTTTAAATCAAATGTGAAATTAATCTCAAAGACTCGGGGTCCTTATAGTTTTACTCACAATTGGATAACCAAACAAACCATCAAAAAACTTATATTTATCATCCACACCATAACAAACCAAATTTTATTAAATAAGCAAGAATAGTCTCGAGACAATTGCATAATATGAATCGAAGTGCATGAACAATTTAAATGTAAAACAAAAAAAATGAAAGTAAAGTCACGTTGTTCATCTGTGAAGTTGTCTAGCAAACGTGTAGCACTCGTAGTTCTCCCAAAAGCGAGTCACGTCACTGATCTCCTAAGACTGCGAAAATCACAAAACTAAGGGTGTCAGAAATCTGAGGAATTTTGTATATGAATCTCCTTAATGAAATAAATAAGTAAAAAAAAAGATAAATAAGATCAATGCAATATTTTAAAGAGATGCAATTATAACAAATTCATAACTCAATTTACTATTCATACCATAGGGAACAATTATTAAGCATGATGAAACAATTAATAAATATCAGGGATCATAATTTAAGCAATAAATACATATAATATATATTAAAAAACAAATATCATGCATTCACCAATATATCACAATTAAGAAAATAAGTAAATATACATGATCTAATGCATAATGTTTTTGCACATGCATGAATACTTTATTATCTTGCATTAAGTTCTCTTATTATATGCATACCCATATTAGAATGCACACAATTTAAGTTTATCTTTTTATTACTTTTACCTGCGAATACATAACACGGGTAAAAATTTTTGAGGTCAAATGGGATTCTCAGGGTAACTTAGCACATAAGTTGCATTTTATTACTAGGTTTCAAACTTAGCCCTTGACCGAATCACCTTCAGAACATTAGACATTCACATTTAATGTTGGACACTAAGGACTTCTACATCAATAGTGACATATTTTTTGTATACCAAAACAACAGTTGTGCCTACGCACCACCCTTGGGTAAATTGATTGATTCTCCATAAAATTATGGCTAGAAAAAATAACCTCAATATCGGGTCCAAGGGTAATCAATAATGCATACGGAGTTTTTGTATCATTGTAGTCCCCCAAAACCAAAACTCTAAGGTTCTGATTATAACGACAAGAGAACTCAGAACGTATATTATATTATTATTTTATCTTTATTTATTTATTAATAATCAATTCTTTAATTTGTAATTCAACATGCAGACAAAGGCACCAACTCTATTCTTCTGTGAGGACCATCACGGGACCACCGCCCACGAAAAGACATAGAATAGTGCAATACAGTGCAACAACATTAATATGATTTTGGGTGATGTATTTATAATAAATAAATGAGCAAACCAAAGCTCGAGGCCCACAATGATTCACTTCGATCATCGATGCATTCATATGCAAAAATTTATGAATATCATACCCCCAATGCATTACTTTTGAATGCTTCACAATGCACATTTATATATGTCATTTAAGGATGTGCATAAAACAATAGTATGCATGTGCATATGTTCACAACTTCATATACATTACATGCATTTATTTGATTCACATATTCATGTCAAATGCATGAATTTATTTAATACATGTATTCATGTCAAATGCATGTTTTAGTTCACATGTTTATGTCAAATGCTTTTATTTGATTCACATATTCATGTTAAATGCATGATTTTATTTAATACATGTATTCATGTCAAATGCATTCTTTAGTTCACATGTTCATGTCACATGCAAGCTTTCATTTATGAATCCCTTCACTTAAAACATGAGGGTCCTTAGGCAAATATACATATACAACATAATCTAAACATCAAGATTTGTAGATGCTCACAAGATACACATGTAAATAACATTGCATTTAAATATTAATCACGCAAAATTAATCAATCATAAGCATGCGAAATCACTTTCTAGCATGCGCATAGCCGAAGCATTAACAACGGGTGAAATCTGGAAATTTAAAAATGCACAACATCTTTTTTTTTAACAAAAATCTAGCACCCACATTTTTTTTAATATACATGACCTAGATGACCCAATCGGCTGGGTTAGTTTCCCAACGCAATCGACCCAATCGACTGGGGCTGACTGCCCACAACTCAACCGACTGTAGGTCGGTTGGGGCTCAATAGTTTAAAAACTATTTTTTTTAAAACATATAGTTGTGCCCAACCAAGCCACTCGACTGGGCTGTCGAGTGCCTACCCCAAACCAGGTCTGGTCTGACGAGACCCCAACCTAACCTAGTGGAGCCTCGCAATACATGCCAGCCGAACATGGTTTGGTTGGTCAAACATCCAGTTCACCAAACACATTTGAAAAGGGTATATTATTTTTTTTTGTTAAAATCAGCACTGAGTCGACTGACAATCCACTGGGGCTCCTCTTCAGTGCAACCAAACCAGTCGGCTGAGGCCCTAATCAAAACTACAATTATTACTCTTGTTTTTTTTATGTTGCATCAGCATTGTATCAAGGCATTGACATGAGTGAAAACTTTTATGTGAAGAAAATAAATGCCAACATGTATACATAGTAGATTTATGTGGCCAATAATCATGCAATTAGGGCTTCAAGCTCAACCATGCACAATAAATGCCAAAACCCCAATCAATAGCAGCAGACCCACCATCAAGAACATGATTATTTAGATTTTGCATTCAAGATTCCAAATGATCACAAGGAGTAACTTGAACGTGAATCTAAATGCAATATTCTTATAAGTCCAAAAACATGATTTTCAATTTAATCATGGGGTTAAACTTGATCATAAACCATTTTAAAGTGCTAATGCATTAGATCAACAGTTCATCACACACACACACACACATATATATATATACCCGATTTAAATTATGAAAAGGCCGAAAATACATATATCTTAGCCATGGATCTTAGAGTAAATATTTATATTTAATATATCCATATGGATTTCCACTAAAACATTGCATGAAATACAAATCCATACCATTTCCTTCATTCAAAACAATAGAGAAACCCATACCTTTATTGTAGATCTAAAAAGAAGTAAGATCAATGGTAGAAAATGATGGATGATCGAAGAAGGTGACATTCTTCTTCTTCCTCTCTTTTTTTTTCTCATTTTTCCTCTATTTTTTTTTCTTTCTCTATTTTTTCCTTCTTTTTCTCCTTCTTTCATTTTTTTTTGATCTATTTATAGAGCTCTAGATGGGCTGGAGAAGAGAGTGTAACCTCAGTTGAAACTCTCTTCTTTCTTAGGGTTTCAAAAATTTTGAAACTCTGAGTGTTGACTTTTTAAATTTGAATATTTAAAAAAAAATTGTTAAAGCTTCCAAGGCATCAACAAGGACCATATAAAGAGTCCTAAACTCTCAAAAAATAAATCATAGAGTTAATTAAAATTATTTATTTATTTATTAATAAATAAATACCTAAAAGCTTCAAAAAATTATATTATTGAACTAGAACACTTCTAAAATGATTTTATATGGGTTTAAGGGATCTACTTAGAGTCATAAACAATTGTCAAATTAATTTTTTAGAATTACAATAATCAATTAATTAATATTAAATAATAAATAAATTTCTAGAAGCTTTCAAAATTTATCAAATTAACTTGGGAGTTTTTTTAACATTAATAAACCTCAAATTTAAAGGTTTTTTATGAATTTAAAGTTGGAAAAATCGTTGGGCAAGGATTTGGATCTAGATCAAGATCCAAATATATCCAAAAAAATCAAATGGGTCTTGAGTTGGATCAAATTCAGATTAATATGGGTCTTGAATAGAGTCCAAATTCATATTAATTTTGATCAAATCCCTCAAATATATTTCAATTCAAATCCGAATTCAGAACAACAAACTACTAAATTCTTGAAAAAATATGATTTTCGGCCCAACCAAAACTCGAATTCAGAAAAGTAAAATGTCGTTACGCTCAGAATTATGAGACACATACAATGCCATATAACACGAATATCAAATTCTGAATTTGACCTGAAAATAACTCGAATTTAAAGTAAAAAATAAATTTTTTTATCATGTTCCGATTAATTCGTTTAGGCATTTAAAACGAGACCTGGGTTAAGCATAGACTCAAAATCATCAACTTAAAATTGAGAATGAAACGATTTTCCTCCCAAACTTAACCAAATTTTACTGAGTGTAAAAATACACGATACGAGACAAGGCCCATAGGTACAACAGGCGTAGCAAATCCAATTTATTTGAGTTATAAGTAAAATAAATAAAAGGGCTTGTGTAAAGTTTCAACCAATGCTATCAAATGAATCATTTTCTTAAAATTCCTTGAATTCGTTAACTTTTTACTACATGTGTTAGTAAACAATAACAAATATTATTTTTTTAACATTGTAAAATTATTAAAAAACAGTTGAAAATACTGGTGGTGAATAAGCTCGGTTAAACTCGTGAGGCTGCAACTTGTGAATGTAGATGTCACAAATCACAAGCTAAAAGCCTATAAGTGGCATTCTTTGCCCCAAGGTCAAAGCTGAACCTAATCATAGGTGGCGGAGGGACAAGGAATAATAGGAGGCCAGTCAACTTTTAGGGGTGTCAACATGTCAGGTTTGGTTTGGACTTAGGTAGAAACAGACTTGGACCGGATTTTAGGATATGGTATGGGGTTAAACCCAGGTTTAATCAGGTCTACTATAAGAGAAACTATACTAAGATCCGATATGAACTACATAAATCAGTCTCTGATTATACCTGATAAAATAATATTTTTTATCATTTTTATATTAAAAATTATGGATCTTAATCGAAAGTCAGGTCAAGTGAGGCTCTGGTATAAAATTTAACAAACTATACCCAAGCCCATGTATTAATGGACCTACAGTTATGAACTTGAAGCGTAATCGGGTTTTCTTACTTGTCACCATACCTGGATTCTATAGAGTTTGGTTTGGGTTGGGCCCGGGTAAATCAGATCCATTGACACCCTAGTAATTTTCCTAGTTATGGAAGTGGCTCCACACGACATGCTGGGAATGCAATTGGCGGCAAAACTATCATACGAAAAATGAAGTAGGAAAAAAGGGAGGGAGAGGGAGAAAAGAAACGAGAGAAGTGGGGAGGAATGAAGGAATGGGGCGGGTCTTTGTAGACTGTTGGCGCGTGTGGGGATTGTGCTGGGTCCCACCTCCAACGCTACGGCTGCAAACCCACTATAACTTCTAGACGGTAGGGGGAGAAAGGAGGAACTGTGTGAGAGAGAGAAAAGGATGGCGACGTTGGGTCTGTACAGGCGCGTACTCCCTTCTCCGCCGGCCATCGAGTTCGCCTCTTCCGAAGGGAAGGTACGGACCCACCCACCCACCCAGAGATCTCCTTCTCTCCTTGATCTTTTTTCGCGATCTTGTCCATGGAATCGCGTTTTTTTTTTCTTACATGTAGTGGATCGTCGACAACTAGACACGCTCGTTCTATTTCATTGGGCATTGCTCTCTGTAGAGGAATTCTAAACCCTAGTTTAGATCGTCATCGCCGTTATCATCTTCTTTTTGTTTCGATTTGTGGTTAATACTATGCGGTTTCTGTCTTCGAATCTCTGCAGCTACTCTTCTCTGAAGCCCTAGCAGATGGAACGATGGAGGGATTTTTCAAGCTGATTTCTTACTTCCAGACGCAGTCTGAGCCCGCCTACTGCGGTCTCGCGACCCTTGCGGTCGTCCTGAATGCCCTCGGGATCGATCCCGGCAGAAAATGGAAAGGTGAGCCTCAGGATTTCTGCCTCGCCTGGGATTTTCTTTGTTCTCTGTTATTTTTTCATTTTTTCATTTTTTTTCTTCACGTTTTTGAGGGATTTTTGTCGTTAACGATGGATCTGAGTGCTGCAACGGTGGTGTTTTTGGTGAGGATTCAGGTCCTTGGAGGTGGTTCGACGAGTCCATGTTGGATTGCTGCGAGCCTCTGGAGAAGATTAAGGCCGAAGGAGTTACGTTCGGGAAGGTCGCGTGCTTGGCTCGGTGTGCAGGAGCTAAAGTCGAGGCATTCCGCACGAACCAGATCTCGATCGATGATTTTCGGGAGCACGTTATCAAGTGCGCTTCTTCGGACGAGTGCCATCTGATAACTTCATATCATCGGGGTGCTTTTCAGCAGGTTGCTTCCTTTATCTGTTTCCTTTTCTTTTCTTTTATACAATGAGTTCATATTTTTTGTGATTATTAAGAGTTTAACATCTATACTATATTGTATCGATAGAAGTAACGAGGGTGGATATTTAGGAATTTCTATTCTTTGCGAGTGGTTGTGAATATCTTGTGTTTTATCATTTGTGTTTAGCACATTTAAAATATAGAAATGTAGTAGGAGCATCATTGCATCATATGTTTGAAAACTTTCTCAAACTTCTGGTCGTGGTGAACATACATCTTCCTCTTGATTTTCTTTGATTTCTTGTGGTGGTGGCTGATGCACGTTAGGGGAAGAAAGTTGTGTTGCGGGAATGTTGGGAATGTTGTTAGATGAAAATGTGCGTGTTTTGAAACAATACACGTTGAGAAAACATTATTTGTCACCATTGGCATTCAAAAACCCTTTTCTTTTTTATTTTCACTGTGCCAATGAAATTGGCAATGATCAGTTCTATCAGGCAATTTAAGGTGAGATGGGAAAATGGAAATGGGTATGTATCAAATACTTGATATTAAGAATAATATTATGGCACATCCAACAGTTTTTGGACCAGTGTTTGACTAAGGTGTGCTATTAATGAGATGGAGAACAATAAGAATGCCTTGTTAAAAAAAAATGGTAGAGCATCAATAGTCAATAAATATGTTAGAGTTGTCTTCATTATATGTGCCTATGCCAGTATGCTTTCCTAAAGAACACCATCTTTTGAGAAACATGAGAACTTGATTGCTAATGACTCCTTTTGAACTGAAGCATAATTTCTATCATATGTTATGTGAGTATATGTGTCAGATTCTGGTGCCTTTGGAGTGGCAGTGCTGGATGCTGCTGCATATAAGCTCTTCTACTTCATATTTCAATACTGTTCCAAGCATGGTTCAAAAACCTGGTGACTCGGGAATTGGCTCATCGATTAGTGACTCGTGACTTGGCTGGGTCAACTCGGTGACTCAATCCGGTCATGTTAACCTTTGATTTTGTATAAAAATAATTTAATATTAATAAACTAAATAAAAAAGCTAGAGAATGACATGATTTCTTATAAAAATACTAAATAAATCAAATACCATCATGCTAAGTTACAACTAAGCTATATCTAGTCATTTACTAATAAAAATTCGAAGTATCTAACAACTAAACTAGTGTCTCCAACTATAAGGTATAGATTATATAACATAGTTCTACCGTCGCTGGGATGATGGAGGAAAGGGGCAAAAAAAAAAAAGACTAAGGGAGCAGGAAACCTAAATCGTGTTTTAATTTTTTTTTCATGTTTTTAAAACTTTAACACTTGTGTGTAAAAAAAGAACAAAAGACCTATTTCACACCATTCATTGCTTGACTCAGCTGAGTGACTTGGCCGAGTCAAGCGAGTTATTTATAAAACTTGCCTGATTTTGTTTTCTAAAAAAAATCTACAAAACTCGCCTGGTTTTTTCAATGACTTGTGACTCTTTCTCGGATGAGTCAGGGCGAGTCTTTGCTTATACCGACTCCAACATGTTTTTTGACCAAGTGGATGGGCGATCTGGGCTGAGTCAACGAGTTGACCTGGCGATTTTTCAAACCATGGTTCCAAGTCTGTGGTCTGGAAAACAAAAAGTCAAAACTCATGCACTCACTGAGCCTTCCATCCATTTGGTGAAAAAAAAATCGTGTGCTTACTGGATCTCTGTCATTCTTTCGCCCAAGCTGGGAAGTTTGAATGGCTTGAACATGTCAGCAATACTATAAAGTTGTACAAGTGGCTAAACGTGCATTTCATTGTTAGAGGAAGGCCTAGTTTCATCAAATGCATCCCTGATGTAACTGATCTTGCATGTTTTTTTGAAGGTAAACTAGTATTTCATGTTAAAGTGTAATTAAATCTAGAGGAAATAAGAATTGCTTTTCCATTATTTCCAAATTGGCATCTAACTATTCAGCATAACTCGAGAATGCACCTATGTTTTGAATTCTTAAAAAATGCACCTAAGCTTTTGTTACGGCAAACAAGAAAAGTATAGACAGTTTTGACATTAATTTGTAGTCCAATCTCAAATATAGCCTCCAAAAAGTTATCACTTTTTTTCTCTCCTCACCTTCAAACTTCTAACTCTCTTTTATAAGTTGAATCGGTTTTGTTTGGCATGGAGATGATGATCATCTAACTATTAATACACTTTTAAGGATAAATAGGAAACAATACAATAAAAAATGACGGACAGATCAAATCAAAACCTGTCTGATTTGTAAGCCTAAAAAATGTAGGTTGGTATATGAGGTCAAGATCATATTCTAAGATGTTGGAGGGTTAAATTTTAATATCTTTGTCAACTTATCCTAACCCAAGACAGTGAAATGGTAATGCCTTTTTCCTACTCCAAGACAGGTTAGTAGTAACTGCAGTTAATTTAGAAAAATATATTTTTTGTTTGATATAAACAATTTTTGTCTTTTTTAAAACTTTCAAATGTTAAGTACATTTTTTTATACGCAAAATAGTTTGGCACCATTTTGGAAATTACTCGGATTTTTATTGAGTAAGAAGGTAAAAAACTGAACTGATGTGTCACACTTGATTTATCACAAGGATGAGATGAGTATTAGTATGTCTTATTTTCTCCACTGATAGATCAATCTCAGTTTGTTGATGTAATTTCTGCCAAGTAATTATCTTCTGTAATCCCTTCAACAACAATAATATCCTTGGAGCATCCACCACTAAACTTTATCATATGCATCAAACTGGTTTTGGCAGTTTTTGTGATATGAATGTGGTAGCTATGAATTGAACTCTGTTGAGTATAGACTGCAAGATTTAAGAGAAATTCGACAAGTTTTGAGATATTTCAGTACATTAGATAACTTGCAGTTGAATTTGTCTATAGCTACAGTGCACAGGTAATTTGCATGTAATAAATTGTTGTTGCCTGAAAGAATTAGGCTTTTCCACTGCTTTGTTTTTTCCTAAAATAACTATTGTAATTTTGTGATTGGGGAGTTTCAAGTATATCAAGATCATTCTTTGTTTTCGTTTACAGACAGGAACTGGCCATTTTTCACCTATAGGTGGGTATCATTCTGGAAGAGATATGGCACTTATTTTGGATGTTGCTCGCTTTAAGTACCCTCCACATTGGGTTCCACTTCCGCTTCTTTGGCAGGCCATGGACACTATTGATAAAGCAACTGGACATTGTAGGGGGTATGCATTTAGTCATGTTACTCTGATTAGAGATAATGTTAACTAGGAATTTGAACAACATTTGAAAGTGACTTTTGACTTTTAGCATTTCATGCAAATGATATTAAAGCTATGTTGGCTTACCAATATTTGTAAACTTTTCAGGTTTATGCTAGTATCCAAGCTTCAAAAGGGACCTTCTTTGTTATATACCCTGGTAATGATTGTAGAAGCATCCAGGTCTTTTAGGCTTAAATAGGTCTGTGTGTGTGGTTAATGTTTATGCATGCTTTTACAGTCTGAGTTCACTCCTTGTGTTAAAATGGATGGCTCTTCGAAAATGTTATTAGCTAGACGACTTTTGTTTCAACTCAGTCATTGGAACTGGCTGGAAAGTGACTTAAATTAAGTCCATGAATTGATTTTGAGTGTTACCTATGTTATGACCATTTTTTTTATTTGTGCTTGATTGAGACATACATGTTAGCACTACAGTTAAATTTGGCTCAATGAAATCTCTGAGTTCTGTGAGAAATTTTTTGGTTTGTGCTGTGGTGGACATCTTGAAAGTATGAATTATGCGTACTTAGATAGTCTTTCATCCTTTTCATTTATATAAAAGTAGCAACTACATATGCATGGTGTACGACATAAGACCCATGAGATTGTTTAGGACACACTTGTTTCTTCCATACTAGAAAGTTATTGAATCAAGTTTCTTGGTTATTAGTTGAGACAGAAAAGAGGAATTGAAGGATGAGGATGCCATATCTAATGGTCCAAACTCCTAAGGCTTAAGTAGGCATGTCTGATAAAAGCTTTTTACTATAATTGACCAATTGAGAAAGTCCAAGAACCTAATATCCATTATCTGGATTCAGACAAGGACCTACAATACTAATAACGAAAGGAGCATGATAGCAGTCACATTTATGAAAATGCTTCTAATAACCAACCTTCATAATGTCATTATTAGTGAAGTGAAGACAAGAAACGAAAAAGAAGAGACAAATATAAAGATCATTCCTGCCAATCTTGGGGAAGAATTTGGACACTGCCATGATACTAGCCAAAGAGTTGATGTTGAAGATGAGCCACTAGATGAAATTAGATGTTCAAAAGATGAAGGTCAATGTTTAGAATCTTCACAGGCATGATCAGAAAGTGTGAATACAATTAGAGCTTTTTCACAAGCATGATGAGAAAGTTGAAGATGAGCCACTAGAGCTTCTTCACATGCGCAATCAGAAAGTGCGAAGATGGTTCCACTGGAGCGGTCGTCAGTAAAAGACGTTCAAAATAATTTACCCAAAGCCACTAAAGAAACACAAAAAGAGTGTCAAATTAGAAGATCCATGGGATAAAAACACATGATTGAGAAGTTCATTTCATGTGAATTATTCTTTCAGGAGTTCCAAATATTTCTTCATGAAATTGGAATGACTAAAGATCTTGTCACTTTCTGAGAAGCTATATGGAATTCAAAGTGGATTAAATCTATGACAAAGAGATTGAGGCAATGCATAGTAACAAAACTTGGAGTATATTTGAAAGACCGAAAAATAAAAATGTTATAGAAAACAAATCAGTGTATAAAGTAGAATAATTGTTTAACAAATTAAAGCACGATTCGTGGCAAATGACTGTAATCAACAAAATGGTATGGATTATGAGGAAAGTTTTGCCCAGTGGTGAAGATAGTTTTTGCATGTGTGGTGCTCTCTCTGGCTCCATCATATGAATGGCTGTTATACTATGTCATTGTTAAGATATAGTTAATATATATAGCTATGTAAACCGAAATACCCATTAGGGGTATTTTGGTCTTTTCACCAAATAGGCGTCAGTCCCTAATGGACTGACATTTTATTTTGTTTTTTTCCTTCTGTCTTTTATGCAAAAGGAGCACTTTTTTTGTTTTTTTCCTTTTGTCTTTTATGCAAAAGGAGCAGCTCATATGACACTTGAAGCTGCCCAACGGTCACAAATGTGACCCTTGGGTGCAGCCCCAACAGTCACATGTTCAGCCCTTTATTCCCCCATTGTACTATAAATAGCCCCAATGGGCCATGTATTCTCTACTACTCTTTTGAGTGCCTTTTATGCAATAACAATTTGTTATGACCCTTGTGTGGTTGGTTTCGTTGATTCAATCAAGTATTCTACTTGATTGAAAGTGTGTTATTGCATGTGTATCAGATTCAATCCACTTCATTTCATGGTATCAAAGCCTTGGTGATCTAAAGACATTTTTCTAAAAGAAAGATCGTGACGATATCAAGAGGAGGATCGTGGGATTAGCGGATACAACAAATCAAGGATCGTTGAATCGGGAAACGTGTCATTTCTCAAACAAGTCTTGTATCTTTATCTTTCTCCCTTCTTCTCACTATCTTTTTCTCTACTCTTTCTCTTCGCATTGTAAAGTAATGGAGAATGAGAGAGAAGTTATAATCTCCATTCCCGTACGCCTAAACGATACCAACTATGTGATGTGGGCATCTATAGTAAAACATAAGATATGAGAAAATGGATTATGGGGTTTGGTGAATGGTACCGAAAAAGAGCCCAAGCTCATTCTTACGAAAATTGAGAATGAGAAGGAGGTTGATCTTCAAGGTGAGGAAATGGGTAAAGCCGTTTCCGATTATGAAAAAAAAATGAAAAGAGTGGAGGATGGGCCATTCCAAAATTATTGGATAGCTCATATGCTCTAGCTTAGCAAAATTTGATTTTGCTAGCGATGCTTGAAAATATCTTAAGGACATGTATAGTCTTAAAGATATTGCCCACATATGCAATGTCCAAAATAAAGTAAGAACCATGACTCAAGGAGAGATGAATATTAGAGAATATTACAATGCTCCCTCTTTCTCTCCTATGGGATGAATTGGCTCTTCTTGAGCCAAAATGACATTGTCTTCAAGATGTAGAACTCCGTGAAAATCAAATTAAAACGGAGCATTTCTACCAATTTGTGAATGGGCTTAGGCCCGATTTTGAGGGAACAAAATCAACTCTCCTTCATAGAGGAGATGTGCTATTCATAGTCGAAACTCTTGAAGAATTGACTATGGAAGAGAATAGATTAAAGAAGCCATCCACTTCAAAAAATGAAGAAACCGTTCTTGTTATGTCCAAGCCTGGTAATCACACTAGGAGTTACAAGCCTCGTCACTTTGTGAAGAATGAGAATGAGAAAAATCCCAATAACTATGAAAGAAACGATAAAAGAGGAGATTGTGAGTACAAAAAAGGTGGCAAAATCATATGCTATCATTGCTATGAACCAGAACACATCAAGCCTTTTTGTCCCAAAAGAAAGAAAATTACTGTGATGATAAGAGAGTTGCGTCGGTGGAAAGAAATGATGTAGACGACTCCAAATGCATTGGTTCACTATTTTTAGCTCAATTAATGGAGGCACTACAACCAATGTTCAAAGGTCAAGCTTCTTCTTTCTCGGGGGTGGTCGTATCCACAAGTGGTGACCTTGGTAAAACTTATTGGATCTTAGATTCCGGTGCCTCGTTTCATATGACTCCAAATGAGTCAATATTACCCGAATGTCATTCTAACCCAAATAATTCTTATGTTTCAACCGTCGATGGAACATCTTTAAAGATCAAAAGTTTTGAACTTTTTAAAAACAACCAAACTTTCACATACCAAGTATTAGAGTTGTGCTAAAACTAAATTTAAACCTTTTATCAGTTTTACAAATTACGAATTATGGTTACAAAGTTTTATTTTCTTCTAACGATTGTTTAATACTGAATCTCCAGTCCAGGAAGCCGATTGGGCAATGCCATAAAAGAGGAGATCTCTATGTAATGGACAATCTTGAGTTATCAAAACAATTTTTTTTATAATTTTGCGGAAAAGAAAGATATAGAAAATTGACACAAAAAACTAGGACGTCCTAGTGTAACCAAATTGCATTTGCTTCCATTTCTTAATAGTTATAAAGAAAAGAATTTAGTTTGTGAAGATTGCATTCTTGGCAAAATGAAAGCTTTGCCGTTTGAGCAAAAACATTTTATACCAAAAAATCCTTTTGAGTTAATACATTCAGATGTGTGGGGATCAGCTCCTATTATATCCAAAGGTGGGGTATCATACTATGTTGTGTTTATAGATGACTATAGTAGACATGCTTGAATCTTTTTTCTTAAGCAAAAATTAGAAGTATTTGAATGCTTTAATTTTTTTTATTTTTATATAAAGACTCAATTCAAAACCAACATTTAAATTTTTAGATCTTATTCAGGGGGGAATTTGTATCAAAAGAATTCAAAAAAATTCTTGACCTAAATGTGATTATACATAAAAAATCTTGCCCATATACTCCTCAACAAAATGGTCTAGCTGAAAGAAAGCATAGACATATTGTTGAAACCACTAGAACACTTCTTATATCAAGAAATGTTTCAAAAATGTTTTGGGCCAAAGCCATTCTTACGACAGTTTATTTGATAAATAGAATGCCTTCAAAAACTATTGAAAATGATTGTTTAAAATCTCTCCCGATTATAAAAGGTTGAGTCTTTGGATGTAAATGTTTTGTTCTTACTCATAGAAATGACAAACTTTTTCCAAAAGCAATCCCTTTGTGTTTTTCTAGGCTATGCTGAAAATCAAAAGGGATATAGATGCTATGACATGGAAAGAAAAGTTATATGTTTCACGAAATGTTACATTTCTGGAAAATGAAGATGGTTTTAACAAAGAAAAAATTCAAGAAAACTATGATTATTTGTTTCTTTTTTATCTTATTAATGAACATAATAGGTGTGGAAACATTTATAATGAGCATGAGAGTGAAAACAAAGACACTCATGATATAAGTGAAAATGTAGACAATGGTCTTGATAATATCGACCCACTTCATACTACCATACAAACGTACACTTGGCGGACCGAAGATCACCCACCATGTGCCTTAGAAAGATACTCACAAAATCAAGATGTAGACTCTGCTAGTATTAAAAAATCAATAAGAATTTTCAAGGCCCCTAGTAGATTTGTATCTTATGATTCCTTTGAACCAAGATACCGAACGTGTTTAATGGTTATACACTCATATACTGAACCATCATCCTATTATGAAGCCAAAAACCATCAAGAATGGGTTAAAGCAATGAATGATGAATTAGAAGCTTTAAAAAAAGCAAAAACTTGGAAAATTCAAACATTACCCAAAGGACAAAAAACTATAGGGTGTAGATGGGTTTACAAAATTAAAACCAAATGGGATGAGACATTGGAAAGATATAAAGCTCGATTAGTAGCTAAGGGATATAGTCAAGAATATGAAATTGACTATGATGAGACCTTTGCTTCAGTTGCTCGAATGACGATTGTCAGAACCCTTATATCTATAGCATCAATTAAAAAATGACCTATCTTTCAAATGTATGTAAAAAATGTTTTTTTGAACGTTTATTTAGATGAAGAGGTCTACATGGATCCTCCACCAGGTTTGAATTTAACACATGGAAAAACTCTTAGGTTATGAAAAGCCTTGTATGAATTAAAACATGCTCTCAAAGCTTGGTATGATAGATTCAATAATCTAATGACTCAACTTCATTTTAAATCTTGTTTTACTGACACTGCATTGTTTGTTAAGTCTTCTAATGCAGGGATGATCATACTGCTACTCTACGTGGATGATATGATAATCAGAGGAGGTGATAAGCATAGAGTAAATCATATCAAATATGTGCTTAAAGACAACTTTGATGTGATAAATCTTGGTTTTTTAAGATATTTTCTTAGTATTGAAGTGACTTACTCACATCATAGTTATTTTTTGTCACAAACTAAGTATGCAACATAGATTATTGAGAGATCCAAACTCTCAAATGGGAAACAAGTTGATACTCTAGAGGTCATAAATGCAAAAATGAGGAAGGATGATGGAGAACCTCTGTAAGGTCCAACCCCATACAAACAAATGATTGGAGTTTTGTCTTATCTTTCTATTACTCGTTCTGATATTTTTCATGCTATTCATTCAGTCGGTCAATTTCAGCATGCTCTCACTACAATATATATGAGTGCTGTAATGAGAATTATTAGATATATTAAGAACTCTAAAAGTTATGGACTATTTTTGTCATCCTCTTCCTCGTTAGATGTCATTGCATATTTAGATTTTGACTGGGGAGGGGATGCGAATGATAGACGCTCAACTACTGGTTTATGTATTTTTGTAGGTGGCTCTAATCTCATGGCGATGCAAAAAGCAACAGAAAGTGTCTCTCTCCTCAACTGAAGCTGAGTATCGCTTCATGACAACGATCATGTCAGAGTTAGTATGGTTTCGACAATTACTTGAGGACTTGGGAATCCAAGTCAAAAAACCCTCCAAATTATGCTGTGATAACAAAAGCGTTGTGTATATTGCAAGCAACCATACGTTCTATGAGAGGACAAAACACATTGAAATGAATTGTCATTATGTGCGTGAAGAATTTCTGCGAAAGACTATCACATTGCCCTATGTTCTATTAAAGTATCAACTAGCGGATTTCTTCACCAAAGCGCTTCCATCAGCCAAATTTCACTTCTTACTTGACAAATTCTCGGTTGTTCCACCATGAATTTGAGGGGGGTGTTAATATATATATATATATATATATACCCATTAGGGGTATTTCGGTCTTTTCACCAAATAGGCATCAGTCCCTAATGGGTTGACATTTTATTTTGTCTTTTGTACTTTTACTTTTTTTTTTTGTTTTTTTCCTTTTGTCTTTTATGCAAAAAGAACAGCTCATATGACTGTTGGAGCTGCCCCAACGGTCACAAATGTGACCATTGGGTGCAGCCCTAACAGTCACATGTTCAGCCACTTATTCCCCCATTGTATTATAAATAGTCCCAATGGGCCATTTATTCTCTACTACTATTTTGAGTGCCTTTTATGCAATAACAATTTGTTATGACCCTTGTGTGGGTGGTTTCGTTGATTCAATCAAGTATTCTACTTGATTGAAGGTGTGTTATTGCATGTGTATAAGATTCAATCCACTTCATTTCAGTCACCTGGGTATGGCTGCGGGTGCAGGTACGGAGGGTACGACACTGCAATTCCAAAAAATGTGGGTACGGGGACACTGCTAAATATATACTGAAAATATATTATATATCTAAAATATATATTGAAGATATAATATATATTTCTAAAATATATATTATATATTAAAAAATTGGCTAAAAATATAATATATATCTAAAATATGTAGGACACGGCAAATGCCGTGTCCAGGTACCAGTACCCATGTCGACATGGGTACAACACCTAAAGTGCCGTGTCCTGGTTACATAGCTGTTGCACCAACTTGGTATCAAGAATGCCACCTTACATGAAAAAATGCTGAAACAAGTGTAAATGGAACAATCAATGGAATTTTTTTAGGTACTATCAAGAAAATTTGTCCGTAGGTTCAATATATCTATTTATGATTTAAAACAAGCATCAAAAATCTAGTTCCAAAGCTTTTACAATACTCTAAGAGATAAAGGTTTTATAAGGACTATAGTGGATAATTCACTAGTCACATACAAAGGAGAAAGGAGAATTGTTATTGTATTGATATGTTAATGATATTATAATAACTGGACGTTTGAAACCATTAACTAATGAGGTCAAGGGGGAGTTTCTGCATGTCATATTTAAAATGAAAGACCTTGGGAAACTCGGATGTTCCTTTGGAATTGAAATTGATCGTAACCAATCCTCAATTAAGCTTACCAACAATACACACTAGATCTGCTGGAGAAGCTTAAAATATTTGCAATCCTATCGGCACTTCAGTTGCATAGGGAAAACGATATCAAGGCATCATAGTGTACCTATTACAATGCAAAAATTGTATAGAAGCATAATAAGAGCTTTGCAGTATCTGACTGTTATCTAGATATTGCATACCCAGACCTATAGATGTTTATATGAAAGCTCTGAAGAGAATAATGAGATTTATAAAAGGAATAATATCACATGGGTAGATATATCATAAGGTAGGAATACCAAGATGCAGATAAAGTCATTATTTGGGCTTTCAGATTTTGATTGGGCAAGAGATCCTGATTAAAGAAGATAAGAATCTGAATGTAGTATCTAACAAGGAGAAAATTTAATATGATGTAAAAGTAAGAAATAGAAGGAAGTGTCAAAGTCCAGTATTAATGTAGAATACAGAGCATTTGCAAGAACTATCTTGAAAATAGTCTGGATTTAGGTTCTGTTAAACTAAAAGTACTTCGGCACTCTCAGCAAATCCAATGTTTCATCGAGTGTCATTTTGTTCAAAAAAAGTTAGAAGAAATGGAAGCATAATTTGTTGACTTTGGAAGACCAAGTTGCTGATATATTTGCCAATGATTTCTACATGGAAAGATCTAATTATTTAGAGAGAAAGTTGTACATGTCATCATCAGATGTATAACTTTACGGGAGTATCAGACTGAGATGATATGCATCTAATATTGTTCAAAGCACTGTCACCACATTTTAATAGTTGTTTTGTGATATGAGAAATACTTTGATCATGGCATTACTTTTATATGTTGTGGTATTGCCGAGCAGTGGCAATCTTGTAATACACAAGTATATTGGCACATTGTAAAGAACCTCAATCGGTCTGAGTACAAATAATATCATTGAGAAGATGCCCCATATAGAATTCATTATGAGGCCGAGGTTCATTCTATCATTTGGTTTCTCCTTTCCTCCAACTTTCCTTTTCTTCTTCATAAATCATGTTCGGTGACTTGGGTCTTCCCCTAAAGGATTTCAGAATGTTGCTGATGTTTCTCATGGAGCTTTCTAGTGAATGTTTGAGTCCTTTCCCCTTTTCCAGAAGATATCGTTTAAGCCTATGTGCATAACATTCATCAGTATACCCAAGAAGCGCAAGTAATGAAGTAAATAATAAGCTGGACCTTGAGGTAACATCAAGCATGTGTCAGTCCATGAGCAGTTTGATCTGCTTTACATAGGCTACGCCATTGCTGTCATCTAAATGGCTTAAAGCATGATACTGTGGTTACCAAGGTCAGCGAAACAACTTGATAGGCAGCAGAGCATCTTATCATAGTTGTGAACATTGCTTGCTATACCTGGGCAACTAATTTGTGTTATGACTGGTGATTCGGCTTCACATTCACAATCCATATTTTTGTAAGCAATTCCATAAAGATACTTAGGGCATGTTTGGTTGAATCTCATGTGATTTGGAATCATATGAGATGGAAATGGAATCACACGTGATTTGGAGTTATGATTTCAAATCACATATTCCACCTTGTGATTTGAAAGCACAACATTCGCGCCAAGTGTGATTCCAAATCACATTCCATTTCTCATTTTCATTTTTGTGTAAATGAGATCCATTCTCTCATTTGCACAAGATTCTGAATCTCATGAGGATACCAAACATGCCCTTAAAACTGCTTTGTCTTTCCATAATTCTCACATGATCTTTGTTTCATGTTCGTGCAGAGCTGTAAGCATGAGAGCTGGGTTGGCATTGCAAGGTACTTATTTGATGAGGTCCCATGCCTTCTGAAGTCTGAGGGTATAAACACAGTGCAGAAAGTCCTCTCGGTTATTTTCACATTCCTACCCTCCAATATAGAGGAGTTCATCAAGTGGGTTGCCGAGGTTCGTGGGCAAGAAGGGGTAACATCAAGATTAAGCCAGGAGGAGAAAGGAAGACTTGCTCTTAAGGTTCTTGTGACATGGTCCTTTTTATCTTGCGATGTCATCCAGATAGTCTGTGATGGATTGATCATTTGATCTGTGATTTCCACTAAATTTAGTCAAGACATGAGTGGAAACTTATACAGGGATGGAAGCAGGTCGAATGTAGCTCATACCAGATCCGACTAATTGGATATTGGTTAATCGGATCTGGAGTCGGATTTAGTTTTGAATAGAAAAAGTTCATTATTTAGATTCAGATATCTGTCAGAATTGGGTGTCTGTTGGATTCGTTTATATATCTTAATCTGAATTTCTTTTACCAAATCCAACAGAGGGATATCCTACTTTGTTTCTGTTGACATCCCTACTTATACAACTAAATCTTGAATAGGACTCTTACATATCTTGAATAGGACTCTTAATGGCATCACAAATTTTTTGTTGCCATGGTCTTTGTTCCCAGAGCTCAGGTTTGTACTTTCCCTTGGTTTCAGGAAATGGTATTGCAGCAGATATATGAGACAGAGCTCTTTAAATGTGTCTTAGAGTGGCTGTCTTCCGAGAACCCTTGCTGCAGAAAAGCTTTGTCCATCCTGGGCAGCAATGAAAAACTGTCACAAACTGCTGCTAGTGTATGTCGCCAAGGAACAGAAATGTTGGCATCTGCAAATGCATTCTGCTGTAAAGAATCATGTGTTAAATCCATTGGCCTTAATGGGGTAGATCCTAACAGGGTCGTCTCAGGTAAGGTTGTTGCATGCAACTCTGAGCAAGGTATAGACATGCCGGTTCCCACGGCCTACCAGGCTTCTTCTGATTCAAAGCAAAACGATTGTGTTGGATATCCAGCAAGCACTGATGTGTTGACAGCCCTGCTGCTGGCACTGCCATCTGAGACGTGGAAGACTCTCAAGGAAAACGAGGTGCTTAGGAAAATTTATGATATGGTTTCCACGAAAAATCTTCCGCTCATTCTTCAAGATGAGGTGATCTCTCTCTCTCTCTCTGGTTCTAAGTCTGAACAGCTTGTTATTTGGAGAATTGGTGGAAAATATGAGTTTTTGAGCAAAGTACAACGTGACCTGCAGGTGTTACACCTGAGACGACAGCTCTTTCTTCTTAAAAGGTGTAGAGACGACAAGGTGGATGATGATCTTGGTGAGCCTTCATGCTCATGTAATTAGGTGTTTGTGTAAGATGCAAACTTCTACATGCATCTGTTATTCTTCTGTCATACTGGAATTGGGTTGAGGATGGAATCACCTCTCGTAAGTTATGCATATTAACCGCCTCTTGTAACTGATATGCAATGCTTATTAACTGCCTCTTACATTAATTTATACCTTATTATTTAATGAGAATTTCCATCTCAAAGCATCTTTGAAGGAGAAAGTTTCAGGATCACCAACGCTGTGGAGGTAACCTTTTTTTCCCGTGTGTGTGTCTCCGGTGAAGCAGGTGTTGGATACTTTCTAAATCCAAGATATCGAAGTGATTTTTAGGTCGACTCTTTGCATGTTGAATGTGTTGACACTGAACCAGAAAGACAAACTACTGTTTCACAGTTCATTGGCACATGAAGAATCTTGGCCAAGGCAGAAGACAATCATCATGGGGAAGCATCTGCAGTTCATCTCTAACATCAGGAGTCCAAGCAGCGAACAAAAGCGAAGGCAGTGCTGGGGATTATTTGAAATCTTGTAATGTTGTTCACGTCTCTGATCCTTTGTGGGGTTGTGGAGTCCATCAAAACTTGGCTGACAATAACCTTATACTTAACTTTGTCTCCGCAAGCATACCCACCGCCGTCTCTAGCAATCCAACTACTATTTTTTTACATACCTCTAAACATGTAAATATGATCCTTAATCGGGTTAGTAAATAAGTAAATCAGATTAGAATATTTTAATCTTCAGAAAACTTTACAAGGAAATTTAAAAATGGACATCCTACTGTTCTCTTAACCTTCAAGAGACAATTCTACACAAACAATGTGTATTCAAAGCGTAATTCTTGTCATGGTTTTATTGAAGAGTAAGATTAAAGTACCGAAAATTCATCCGCTATTTACCTTCTGGAATATCACCAATTCTCACACATGATATCATTGTGAGTTTACCACCATAGCTACAGGTCGCATTGACCATAATCAAGAGATATTAAAGCTACGTTTTCATCCTTCAAGAATTACCCAGCAAATTCGACTATCAAAAAAAAGAATTACCCAGGAAATTCTCTCCCAACAACGACAAAAGTGACAGCAAAACCAACACTTTTCTTATGAACAAGGCTGCCGTAATAGGTAAAGCTCAATATTTTATCGCTGGGCAGATTTCAGGCATGGATTCATGTTCCGAGTATGATTTCAGCTGATCATCGGTTTATTATTATTAGAACATCCAGGAAAAGCTGGGTTAATTTTATCCGTGGATGTAAGTCGGTATGAGCTCTCTTCACTTTTTATAAGGTTAAATTCGGAGCTCCAAAAAACTATATCTGATCATTTACATATCATTTGGCACAAAAATTAGTAACCGGCCTTGGCTATGGACCTATGGTCTGAAAAGATAAACCGCCTAGCAACACCACTTATCCGAGTAAACTTCATGCCATCCATAGTCCATAGTTGTACCGAGAGGGGAAAAGAGGGAACTCTCGTATTCGTAAAACAGTCTTGATTCAGACTGGAGCACAATGCATAAGTGAAGGATTTTTTCAAAAGCAGAGGGAGTTACTTGAAAAACTAACATCCTAGTGTTGGCTAAGCGTCTTCTCGACATCCATATCCAACGGATGGAAAGCAAGCTTGCTATCTGACTACACACCTAAGTTCCACATGCAAATCATGGCCAAACGCACCCAAGCCCTCGGTCCTCTTCAACAAAGTCCTATGCCCCGACTAGCACTCGGGGAGATTAAAACCAAAAGCACATTATCGAATATCAATGAAGGGTACCAAGTGAAATTTATCCACTGTATCCGAAGGCTTGGACACGGCAGCCTTGCGAGTCCGAGGCTGACACGAAACAAGACAAAGGTGCAGACGAGGACACCCAACTAAAACACAATTGAAAAAAAAACATAAACACAAAAGAACAAAGACTGTACCCAGAAGAGGCTCGCTCGCTCGCTCACTGGCCACCTCGAAGACGCCAGGGTAGATTCCTTCTGAATATTGTAATCAGCGAGAGTGCACCCATCCTCCAACTGCTTCCCCTCAAAGATGAGCCTCGGATGGTCTGGCGGGATACCCTCGTTGTCCTGTATCTTTGCCTTCACATTATCAATGGTGTCCGAGCTCTCCACCTCCAAGGTGATGGTCTTCCCAGTGAGGGTTATGACGAAGATCTGCATTCCACCACCGAGCCAGAGAACCAAGTGAAGGGTAGACTCCTTCTGGATGTTGTAGTCAGCAAGGGTGCGTCCATCCTCGAGCTGTTGGACAGCAAAGATGAGACGCTGCTGGTCAGGAGGGATCCCTTCCTTGTCTTGGATTTTCGCTTTCACATTGTCAATGGTATCTGAGCTCTCAACCTCAAGGGTGATGGTTTTGCCAGTGAGCGTCTTTATGAAGATCTGCATACCACCGCGAAGGCGGAGGACAATGTGAAGGGTGGATTCCTTCTGGATGTTGTAGTCGTTCAGCCATCCTCAAGCTGCTTACCAGCAAAAATGAGACGCTGCTGGTCTGGGGGAATCCCCTCCTTGTCCTGGATTTTTGTTTTCACATTGTCAATGGTGTCCGAGCTTTCGACCTCAAGGGTGATGGTCTTGTTGGTCAGAGTCTTCACAAAAGTCAGAATGCCACCATGGAGACGGAGGACAAGCTGCAGAGAGGATTCCTTCTGGATGTTGTAGTCAGCCAGAGTGCGACCATCCTCAAGTTGCTTACCAGCAAAGATCAAACGCTGTTGGTCTGGGGGGATCCCTTCCGTGTCCTGGATCTTAGCTTTCACGTTGTCAATAGTATCTGAGCTCACCACCTCGAGGGTGATGGTCTTTCCGGTAAGTGTCTTGACAAAGATTTACATGCCACCACAGAGACAGAGGACAAGCTGAAGGGTAGATTCATTATGGATGTTGTAGTCAGACTACGTGCACGTGTCCTCGAGCTGCTTGCCAGCAAAGATGAGACGCTGCTGGTCTGGAGGGATACTGATGACTAAGATCCATACACGGAAACTAAAGGGTATAACTTGGAAAAACTGATAATTTTCAATAGGAACTGTCCAGTATGAACATATGAACAAGTTAGAACCCGTCTTTCTTATGGATTGAGTCAATGACTCAAAAACCAAAGCTGTAAAAAATTTAGTTTTGAAACCAGAGAAACTGAAATTACTCAAATCGCGACTGACTCTGTTATGATATAAGCAAAATGACATACTGATATAGTTCTGTACAGTCACTCGTAGGACTGTTCTGTTCATTCCAAGATACTTTTGACCATGCAGACAATTGATTTGAATTTGTCTAACATGAAAGTTGTAGATAAATTAATTATCAAATCAGAGTAACAAAAATTACTTGAATCGGAGTTCGGATAACTTCGCTACGAACCAAACAAGAGGTCAAACTGTTACAGTCCTGACAGTCACCCGAAGTTCTAAACCAGGTTTAATAGCCAAAACAAATTAATCAAAAAATTCTCTAAACATATAAGTTGTAGTCACATATGTTAGCTAATTTTTATGGAGTAGACTAAAAATTATACTTCAATTAGTGCGATTATTTCTGAAACACTTCTAAAATATATTCTTCAATGCCAAATCCCTTCCACCTTATCTCAACTTCAGTGAAACTAAGTAAAGATTATAAATAAGTCCCAAATAACAAATAAGCTATCCAGAAAATTATATTAAAGATCCAATGTTTAGAAGGTAACCTCTTATATCAAATAAGATACATAATTAGTTCAAACTGAGGCAAGTTTAAACAAACCTGATTATAAGTCAAAAGGTAAAGTCCAAGTAAAATATCAAGATTTACACAAACACGAACAAAATAAAATTTATTCCCTTCCAACTCAGCAAGGGCAGCGCAGACAAGGAAGTGATTACCACGGTTGGAACAGATTTTGAACAACTACTATGAACACACGAACAGGTTCACACGCAGTTTCGGTTCACACCCAAATGGAGCTATGGTCTGCACCACGGTCTGACTGCAACAAGCTTCAACAAAACGTCCCAATATAGGAGACAACTAGGGAAGATCTACCATGATTTTTCTTCAATAAACTGTTTTTGCAAAGAGAGAAGACCCCTCATTTTTTCTGAACTCTTTTAAGGAAAAAAGAAATGTGGCATAGCCTTTCATTGACCATGTTGGAGGCCACCTCCTCAGTGGCTAATGAGAAGGCTAAATTTGAAATATTTTCTTTTGGATGATCAAGAAGGAGGTGTCCTCCTATTGACCACCTTGGAAGTGACTTGGGCTTAAAGAGACTTTAACTCACCTCCATCTGCCACTAATAGGAAGTTAAGTTACACTCATCTTGACTTTGGTAAAAAAAATTCAAATAGAGTCCATATTAGTCTAATCATGTAAGGGCTAATATGGATCCATTTAAGACAAATTGGATCTAGTTCAAGATCCAATTCATGCAAATGGATTTCGAACCATTTTAGAGAAAAATAAAATTACTAAAAAAAATAAAATAAATCTACCCCGATACCCCATACACCCTTTATTGCCCTAAAATAATGCTATCGGACATCAGAACTATGCAGATCTATAAGATCCAACACCTAAAAAAAATACAAAACTGATTTCAATATTCACAAAAATGGAATCGCCTAATAAGGCAATTTCTGATAAGCTAAAACAAAATTCTTAGAAGTTAAGATGTGCCAAAATGAAGGAGTTAGCCCAGAGATCCATTTGGACCCTAATGGGTTTAAATAGAATTGGATCTTCTAAGGTATCATATCTTGGATCAGGTCTGAAGAGCTGGATTCACATCCAACTCGTCTTCAATGCTCTGATCATCTGGATACTTTGTATCACCTCCTCAAGCTGAAAAGACTTTGTCCACGCAGCCGGATCCTCATCAAGCACATCGCCATGGTACCGCTCCAAATGTTGGACATTAAACACATCAGAAGTCTTGAAATCTGTTGGAAGCTTCACCCAGTAAACATTGTTATTTATAACATTAGTAATTTCACAGGGACCAATGCGCTTAGGCGCTAACTTACCATGCATATCAATCGACATTTTTTCTTTTGTTAAAGTAATCCACACAAGATCTCTAGTTTTGAAAATTATCTATTGACGGTTATTATCATAGCTAGATTTGTACTTACCGATGCCATCTTGTAGCTTTTGTTGTACGTGTTCATGAATATCTTGTAGAAAAGAAATATAATCTTGTATAGAATTTAAAACATGTCCAATCACATGAATAGGGGCTAAATCTCTAGGAGAAAATGCATTAAAACCATATAAAACAAAAAATGGAATAAAACCAGCCGAACGATTCACAGACTTGTTAAATGCAAATTCAGCTTGCACAAGGATGCGCGACCAAGACTTAGGTTGGTCATTTATTAAAGATCGTAATACATTTTCTAATGATCTATTAACAACGTCAATCTGACCATCTGTTTGAGCATGATGTGCAGTATTAAAATGCAACGAAGTGCCTAGTTTTTTTTCATAATTGTCTCTAAAATGACCTACAAATTTAACATCCCTATCTGATGTGATAGTTTAAGGAATCCCATGCAACTTATATATTTCCTTGAAAAACAAGTCTGCTATACGAGATGCATCCATGGTTTTTCTATATAGTATTAATCTAACAATTTTTGAATATCTATCTACTATAACAAAAATATAATATAATCCATGCGAAGTTTTAGGTAAACCTAAAACAAAATCTATGGTTATGTCCTGTCAAGGCTTTTCTAAAATAGGTAAAGGTAAATACAATCATGCGTTAGTAACATTACCTTTTACTATATGACATCTGTGACACTTCTCTACGAACCTATTCATATCTTTTCGCATATGAGGGCAAAAATAAGTTGAGGAAACTAATTTCATAGTTTTGTCTCTACCAAAATGTCTCTTATTATGTAATTATGAAATTAATCTAAGCCTAAAGGAACAATCAAGAATATAAAGCAAATTTCCTTTAAATAAAAAATCATCAACCAAGGAGAATTCATCATGATTATTTTCATTTACCTCATTAATAATTTTTGAAAAATAGTTATCATTGGCATATAATGAAGTAACTCTTCAAAACCCCAGACAAATAATTTCATGGTAGAAAGTAACATGTTTTTTCTACTTAGCGCATCAGCTACCACAATGTCCTTTTCTGCCTTAGGTTTTAAAACAAAGGTGAATTCTTGTAAATATTCGATCCACTTAGCTCTATGTGCATTCAACTTATGTTGACCATTGATATACTTTAATGCTTCATAGTTAGTATGTAAGATGAATTCTCTATGCACTAAATAATGTCGCCAATGCATTAATGCCCTAACTAGAACATAAAATTCTTTGTCATAGGTGTTATATTTGACCCTGGCTTTATTCAACTTTTTGCTAAAGTAGGCAATAGGTTTGCCTTCTTGACTCAACACAACTCATATGCCTACGCCAGACGCATCACACGATAACTCAAAAGTTAGTTCAAAACTCGATAAAGTCAAGACAGACGTGGAACAAAGATAGAATTTTAAAAGCTTAAAAGACTTTTGGGCTTTAGGGTTCCATTGAAATGTTTTACCTTTTATGCAGTCTGTCAACGGGGCAACAATATTGCTAAAATGTGGGATAAACCTCCTATAGAAGGAAGTTAATCCATAGAAACTCCTAACCACAACGACAGAGTTTGGCACATGCCAATCTCTAATAGACTCAACCTTTGATGGGTCGACAAAAATCTCTCAGTCGATACCACATGTCCTAAAAATAAGAGTTTAGTAGCGAGGAACACACACTTATCTATATAAGCATAAAATTGTTTCTTCCTAAATATGTCAAAGACTAATCTCAAATGTTGTAGGTGCTCAGGTTCACTCTGACTATAGATAAAAATATCGTTAAAGTACACTACCAAAAATTTTCTTATATAAGGTCCAAAAATTTGATTCATTATTCTCATAAAAGTGGATCTGGCATTTGATAACCCAAAGGGCATCACAAGCCACTCATAAAGACCATCACAAGTCTTAAAAGGTTGTTTTCTACTCATCCTTAAGTCTAACTCTAATTTGGTGATATTAGCTTTTTAAATCTAACTTGAAGAATATCTTAGACCATGTCAATTGGTTTAACAAATCATCTAATCTAGGAATTGAAAACCTATACTTGACAGTGATCTTATTGATAACTCAACTATCAATACACATTCTTTATGTACCATTTTTCTTAGGTACCAACAGGGCAGGGACAACACATGGGCTAAGACTTTCTCGCACACGTCCCTTCGCTAAAAGTTCTTCATACTCTATAGGACTCATTCTATAATGTGGGGGCATGAGGTAAGTCTGCTCCTTGGTGAAAGTCTATATGGTGTTGGACATCTCTAAGTGGGAATAGTTCGGCCGAAAGTTTTTCAGGAAAAATATCTTGAAATTCCTCAGTACAAGTGACACTCTAGGGTTAATGACAAGACAATAACGGATATAGAACATAACATATATTGGTTTGTTCTAAGGCTTCTTGGAGTTCATGTCTCGCCATGAACACACTAGACAGTTTAACCTTTGGTGCAGGTTTCTTAGTAGAAGTAGAGTGGGATTTAGGGGTGGCAGATGGAACGATAAAGATAGAAGTAGAAGGTGTAGAGGAAGATGAGGTTGAAGACAGGAAAGGTAAATCCCTAGAGGGCAACAACTGGATCTTTTTTCCCTCAAAAGGAGAAATATTATGTGTTAGTTTGACCATTATGAATGACCGATGTGTTATATTGCCATGGTCTTCCTAAAATAAAATGGCTTGCATCCATGAGAAGCACATCACACCACACTTGGGCAAAGTAGGTGTTTCCTATAGAGAATTTAATCAAACAATGCCGATCAACGCAAACATTTACGCTCTTTTGGAGCCACAACATTTGATAGGGTCTAGAGGAAGATGAGGTTGAAGACAGAAAAGGTAAATCCCTAGAGGGCAACAACTGGGTCTTTTTTCCCTCAAAAGGAGAAATATTATGTGTTAGTTCGACCATTATGAATGACCGATGTGTCATATTGCCATGGTCTTCCTAAAATAAAATGGCTTGCATCCATGAGAAGCACATCACACCACACTTGGGCAAAGTAGGTGTTTCCTATAGAGAATTTAATCAAACAATGCCGATCAACGCAAACATTTACGCTCTTTTGGAGCCACAACATTTGATAGGGTCTGGGATGAGTCCTAGTACCCAACTTTAATTTTGACATGACCTCTACAGAGATAACATTTTCGCAGCATCCTGAGTCTATGATGAACCTACAAACCATACTATCAAACTCAAAGATGTGGGTCCTAAGCCATCTATTGCTCGCTTCCTAACGAGGGGATCAACAAACTCATCTCAAGATGAGTGCTTCTCTTCTATCTGGTAGCAACAAATATTCTTTCTCTTCCTCTTCGAATTTTTGTTCAAACTCCTCATTTTCTGGATCATAAACAAAATCAAATTTTGGATCGATTTTTGGGTTTTCTTCATCGTAAATGCTTTCAATGAATAAAGCTTTTGCACAACATTCTGTGGACTTATGAACGAGTTTTTCACAAGTATAACACTTAGTGGAGTCGCTCAAGCTAGTCAACCTAGAATAGGATGATACTAGCGCATTCTAGATAGTCATCCTAGGTTGGGTAGTGCCATTAGGGTGTCAGTAGGGTGGGGTATTTCTATTGTTCGGGGGTCCAGGTGCCCGAGTAGTCATTCTAACTGGTTGATCAACCCTGGTTAAAGACTTCTTTTGTGAAGACTTTTCCCATTATCGCGCTCTCTGATGAGCCTCTGACACAGTCCAACACTCAACGAAGTTCAACATATCCTGCAAATGAAAGTTTAATCCTCCTATGCATTTAGACACTAATTGTTTTTCGCTTTCTCAAATATCATTTTGAGCGACCAAATCATGAAACTCTTCTGTGTAACTGGTCGACAAACCTCGTACCCTGCTTTAAGTTTTGATATTTTTGATAAAGTTCGCGATGATAATTAAGAGGTAGAAATTAGGCACACAACTTCTATTCCATATGCTCCCAATACTCGATTGGTGTGCGACCATGATGATTACGTCTTTGCTTGAGCTGTCGACACCCAGCGACAATACATCCCTTTAGTCTAAGGGTAACTACCTCGACTCATTTTCCGTCTTGGACCTCCTTAAAATCTAGAACTTCTTTGACCTCGTTTATCCAGTCCAAAGAATTTTCAAGGATAACCGATCCCTTGAATTTTGGAATTTCAAACTTTAGGCCGAATTCTTAATTCGACCTATTAGGCTGGTTCACATTTATATCTTGTGTTTGCGTATATGCATCAAACTCACAATCTAAATCATACATACTAGCTTTATGACTTTCTCGAGATTCATGCATGCTTCACTCATGTCATCTCACTCTCTCCCAAGTGAGTTCCTCTATTCTCCTATTCAATTCTTTGACTTGTCGTCACAAGTCATGATTTTCATACCTAAGGTCATGATTCTCGTTTTCAATGCTAGATTCACTTAGACTACGCTCGTTTATTCGCCTAGATATGGCAAAAACACTCATAAGGGTATTCTAAGATTAAGATAAACCCTAAACAAGGCTTTGATACCAAAATGATGTGAATCTAGCAAAAGGTCGATCCACAATCCAAGATCTAAATGAATCCTGATATGCGAAAGATAAACAAGATAATATAAAAAAATGATAGTTTTCAATACGGAGGTGTTTGGACCCTGTTGCACTCCAAATGGAAGAACAATGCCAAAACGAATCTTGTAGACAAGAGTTTACTTTTTCCAACGAACCCCAAAACTCGTAAATATGACCACTGATGGTCGAGATACAGACCAAACACCAAACCAATGAGTCAGTGTGCACAGGTGGGTCTGCTATAACTATCAAGTATGGACATGTCAAAACAGGATTGTTTCCTATGGATTCAGTCAATGACTTGAAAACCAAAGTTGTAAAAAATTTAGTTTTGAAACCAGAGAAACTAAAATCACTCAAATCAAACATCAACTGACTCCGATACGACCCAAGCAAGACAACAGACTGGTACAGTTATGTACAACCACTCATGGAACTGTTATGTATATTCCAAGATACTTTTGACCATACAGACGATTGATTCAACAAATTTGTCTAATATAAAAGTTGTAGATAAATTAATTATCAAATCAGAGCAACAAATATCACTTGAATCAAAGTTCAAATGACTCTGCTACAAACCAAACAAGGGGCCGAACTGTTATAGTCATGACAGTCACCCGAATACAGTCACCCAAACGACTAATTTCTTAGTTCTAAACCAATTTTGATAGCAAAAATGAATGAATCAAAAAATTCTTTATACATATACGTTGTAACCATAGATGTTAGCTTTCCAACAAGCTATCATACGCTAATTTTTATGAAGTAGATTAAAAGTTATGCTTTGATTAGTATAACTATTTTTGACACACAGACAGTCACAAAACCGAATGGTGTTACAATCCAAATTTTAATGTTAAGGGTTTATTGTTCAACCAGCACACATAAACACTTCTTAAGTATGTTCTTTAATGCCAAATCCCTTCCACCTTATCCCAACTCCGATAAGACTAAGTAAAGATTATAAATAAAAATTATATTCAAGATCCAATGTTTAGAAAGTAACCTCTTAGATCAAATAAGATATATAACTAGTTCAAACTGAGGCAAGTTTAAGCAAACTCGATTAGAAGTTAGAAGGTAAAGTTTCGCCAAAGTATCAAGATTCACACAAACACAAACAACAAAAAATCTACTCCCTTCCAACTCGGTAAGGGCACCATAAACAAAAAAATGGCCACCACAGTTAGAACAAATTTTGAATAGCTACTATGGACACACGAACATGTTCACACACAACTTCAATTCACACACAGATGGAGCAATAGTATACACCGCGGTCTGACTGCAACAAGCTTCAACAAAACATCCCAATGTAAGAGACAACTAGGAAAGATCTACCATGATTTTTCGTCAACAAACTTTTTTTGCAAAAAGAAAAGACCCCTTATTTTTTCTGGACTCTTTTAAAGGAGGAAGAAAGGTGACATAGCCTCTCATTGGCCATATTGAAGGTCACATCCTTAGTGGCCAATGAGAAGGCTAAATTTGATTTTTTTTTTGGAATGGTCAAGAAAGAGGTGTCATTCTATTGGCTACCTTGAAAGTGACTTGGGCTTAACGAGACTTTAAGTCCACCCCCATCTGCACCACTAGGAAGTAAAGTTACACTCCTCTTGACTTTGGTTAAAAAAGTTCAAATGAGGTTCATATTTGTCCAGCCATGAAGGGGACAATATGAATTCATTTAAGACAAATTGAATCTGGTCCAAGATCCAATTCGTGCAAATGAATCTCGAACCATTTTTAGAGCAAAATAAAATTACTAAAAAAAAACATCTACCCCGATACCCCATAAACCCTCTAGTGCCCTGAAATAATTCTATCGGATACCAGAACTATCCGGATCCGTAAAATTCAGCACCTAAAAAAAAGAAAAAAAATACAAAACTAATTCCAATATTCATAAAAATGAAATTGCCACATAAGGTAATTTCTGAGAAGTTAAAAACAAAATTCTAAAAAGTTGAGATATGCCAAAATGAAGGAGTTACCCTAGAGATCCATTTGGACCTTAATGGGTGTGAAGGGAATTGAATCTTCTAAGGTATCGTATCCCGGATCGGGTATGAAGAGCTGGATTCACATCCAACTCGTCTTCAATGCTCTGATCATATGGATGGTACCTTCCTTGTCCTGGACTTTAGCTTTCAGGTTGTGTGTCAGAGCTCTCCACCTCAAGGGTAATGGTCTTCCTAGTGAGGGTCTTGACAAATATTTGCACCACGGGGACGCAGGACAAGGTGAAGGCTTGACTTCTTCTGGATGTTATAGTCAGCCAATGTGCGACCATCTTCAAGCTGCTTACCAGCATAGATAAGCCGCTGCTGGTCGGGAGGGATTCCCTCATTGTCCTGGATCTTAGTCTTTACATTGTCGATTGTGTCTGAGCTCTCCACCTCAAGGGTGATGGTCTTTCTGGTGAGGGTCTTAACGAAGATCTGCATCTGCAGATAGAACGAGAAAACCGTGCACATCAACACAAGAACAAGCCACAGTGCAACATTCAGCCACAAAAAATTCAATCGAAAGAAACTACTGAAACACCAAGAAACTGACTAGGATCGTTGCACGATGTGAAAACAACAAAAAAGCACAACTTGAAAATAAAGCCGCACATATCAAGAACCAAAGTTTGAAGGGGGCAACAGAAAAGAGAACGGAACATTGGTATCTCCAAAAATAACACAGGTAAATCAATCCCTCGCTCGAAGCACACAAAATTTCTCAAAATAATATTTTAAGTGAGCCAGATATTAAGGAGTCAATTCTGTTTTCAGCGAAAGCGATAAAGTGCCCCAAAGCTAAAAAAGAAACACCAAGAAACAAATAACAGAAAAAAAAATCATAGCCAAGTTTTAACGACATGCAAAAATGAAAAACATTACAAGTAATTACATAACTCATGCCAAAAAACGTGACCAAAATTACCAAAACTGCCCAAGAAAAACACTTCTCAACCCTTGGGGACTCTACTAAGAGATACAACCACGCACATACACTGTGCACCCAAAGAAAAAAAAAACAGAGTCGAATTCTGATAACAAGAAACAAAAGAAAACTTCACAACAAGTAAATATGGAAAGCAATTTGATACAAAAGAATGCAACCAACAACTAGTAACTTCCCACATCGGAGACTAATACAAGAACTTCCATTCGACACCAACAAATTAAAATAAAAACAAATTGAGGGAAACCACCGCTCAAAAAGGCCATATCAATAGAAGGGGCCCAACCAATAGAAATTATCCAAAACAGAATAAAAACGTCTGCGATCTTAAACGCAGTACCAGACAGGCAGGGAGGAGCCATAAAAACAATAGCAACAAGCAACACCATGCTTACACGACAAAAAATGGACCAAAAAAACATAAAAATTAAAATTAAAGATTCTAAATCAAGAGGCAAACTCACACTCAATCGACCATAGCATGAGAATAAAACTGTCAAGACAAAAAACAAGTAATAAGAATCTTCAGATCATAAAAGCGAAAACTAGGTCCAAAAACATTGAAAAAAAATACAAGAGAAAAGGGATCCTTGCCCAAGACTAAAAACAAGGAAAAAAAAACGAGAATGAAACCTTGCCCTAGTAAACACCCAAGAAACCCTAATCATATAAAACCAACAAAGAAAGAATGTCCGAAACAAATAGAAGAATCGCAGAGAAAACTGCACAAAAAAATTTAAAAAACAACACCCAGAACAAAAGGAATAAGAAAGATGGAAAAATATGCACACAAGAAGAAGAAACCCATACCTTTGGGGTATGTTTGATGGCTTGTCCATGGTTGGACGAAATGAACAAAAAGAATGGAACAAAACATTGGTTCTGTTCATTCCGTAACAACTGTTCCAAGTCCAATGTTTGTTTGGACCGTAGTCAAATGCTATATTCCAAATGTCCATTGTTTGATGACGATGTGCGAACAACTTGGACAATTATGAATAATGGGTCAAATTAAAACAATATTGAAAATCTGTTGAAAGAGCAACAAAGCACATTTAAAAGACTCATTGACAGGAAAATTGTGCACACATGAATACAACTGACGACCCCACATAGGAGACTCTCATTCACAATTCCCCGCATGGATCACCTCTGCTGGCTTTCCAACCAGTTAATTGAGGTGGTCGGTTCAGTGAGTTGTATATAACTTGAAGGGCTTGAACTCAACAAAAAAGGGATGATGGTTGGTACCATAGATTAAACAAAAAAAAGTGGTCAAAACTGCAATGGATAGAATCATTCATCTGATGAAAAGAAATTCAACTACATTCTTGTTTTATAGTCAAGACTTACACATTCGACAACCAATATTATTTATGCACATCAAACAAGCGACACTGCAGGTAAATAGTACTTGGAATTTTAACATTTGGGAGATTACTGCATGTTTTATAGTCAAGCATTGTTCTTAACGATGCTAACCAGATGAAGATCAATAAATAGTAAGGTGTCAACCAAAATAGGATATTTTAATGAACCTTTTCATGCCCTTTTTCAGAATCCTACATAGTTAAAGAACTAATTTTTCCAAAATCAAACATGAAATTTTATCTCATGGTTAATCATAAATTGATAGGTACAAAAACTCAGATACCAAAACCAAAATTATACTTCTATAACTTCTCCCAGAGACCATCTTCATCTACCATTGATGGTGGTGATGTCTTTCTGATTATTATTATTGAAAATGCAACCCCAACAAGAGCGATAAGCAAACCATCAAATGGCAAAAAGACATGAACAGGCTGCAACTAAGTAGAACAGGTAAAACCATTTTCTCCTTTTCATTTCTTTAACACATAAATAAAAGACTAGTCAGGAAATACATGGAAGGATATCCATTTCTTCCATTGCAACCAAAGAGAAAAACCAGATTTTGATCCGAGAAATACCAAAAAAAATGCATAAACAAAAATGGGTTTTTTCCTTTTCTGCTCGTTATTTTACAAAATGCAAGAGCCGGGAAGAAATTACTGTCGACTTGATCAGTGGTGGCGCGAACGACGAGCAGAAGAAGCAAAATCCAAAATGGCAAGAAACCCATTCTAAAGAGACCTTCCATCTTCCTCTTTCATGGCTACAAACACTCTATTTTTTTCTTCCCTTTCTCCTTTTCCCAGAAATAACAACAAAATCTAGAGAGAGAGATTCTCCTTTTCACAGAAACAACAATAAAATATAGAAAGAGATGGATGCTTCTCAGTTCTATGCCTTCGTCAACATCTGTCAACAACGCATCGTAGGAACACTTAAGAAATGCATAAAAAAATCAATATAAAAGGTCATATGAAAGGTCGATGGGGCGGCAGAGTCACCGTGGCCAGCGGCAGACGAGGATGAGGAGCTACTATTTTGCTGCCAAAGGGATGCCCCCTCTTGGGGCCGAAGGCGGTGGTGCTGCCACCCATTGCTCCAACGTAGCCCTTGCATACTGAGAGAGAGAGAGACCCGCCGATGCATTTTTTTCTCATCTCTTCCATTCCTGTTCTTTTCGTAACAGGGGGGCAGGTGGATAAAAAATTACAAACCATTATGGACGCGGCAGACGCGCGGAACACATTCCACCGCGTCCAACGTTTGTCCGCTTTCGTTGTTCTCAACGAGATTTTCGTCTGAATCCTGATGAGAACAGTGCATCAAACATGCCCTTGGGGAACAAGAGGAACGAGTCGTACGACTGAAAAACACAAAAAGCGAACGATGAGGAGAAAAGAGGAGGCCTATTTATAGCTCGAAGGGTAGTGGACCCCTTAAGGACCCATCGACGGAAGCGATCGTTACACATATTCGAGTGAAAGAAATGTTTTATCTTGTTTCTTTTATTTTTTATTTTTAAGAGTCGGACGAGATTAGGGGTGTAAATGGGTCGGGTTTGGCTAGGACCCAGGTAGAACCAGACGTGGATCAGATTTTCAGGTACGGTTTTAGGTCTAAACCCGAGTCTAATCGAGTCTAATATAAAAAAAATCATACCCGGACCCGATAAAAACTATATGAACCAGATCTGAACTATACCCAATAAAATAATATTTTATCATTTTTACATTAAAATATTATGGGTTAATCGAAACTTGTGTCAGGTCCGGGTCTAGTATAAAATTTCACAAACTATACATGGATCATTGTGTTAATTCGACTCAGGTCTTAATCATGTCTTCTTATTTATCACCACACCCGAACCCTATAGTGTTTGATCCCGATAAGCCAGAACTGTTGATGCCCTTAGATGGAGGAGATAAGGAGCCCCTGGTAGGACTTAGTGGCTACCGTTTATGCACGTCACCTTGTGTTGAGATGTAGCTGGTTCAAAACCCAAAGGTATAGTTGTATAACCGGTAGGAGTCTGCTTAACCCCAGCTTGCCTTTAAAAAAAAGAGAGGGTCTAGTGGCTACCGATTGCCAAGAAAATGCTAAATAGCATTTTGATTGGTAAAATGCGATTTTGTTAAAATTTTATCACAATATATTCATAAAACAATGAAATTATTATAAAGTCATGATATTTTTATATTATCACCTTTTCTCAAGATATAATCACAACATTATCAAGTTTATATTGTGCTTTTTGTTCCTAAAATTTGTGTTATTACATGGGCAATCAAAAGTGTAAGCATCTTCTACAAAACTCATGAGAATCTCTATGCAGTGTTGTCCACCAAAATCTAGATTGGAGGACCTTCGCAACGGTCTTCCGACTAGAAAAGTGGCTTCCACAGGCCAAAGAATGACATAACTTTAGAATGGACGTGAATTCCTCTTCAAGGACACACACCTTCGAATAATTTGGTCAGGACATAATCGAAACAACTTTGAATTCTTCCAGAAATAATGTTTCACCTATGCCATAAAACGATCTCTCTCATTCTTATTCCAATGCGCAAGGAACTCTCTAGTCACCAAGTAGTTGATGATGTCTGCAAACCAGGGCAGACACTTGCATGAAGAAGTTGCTCATCCAGAAAGGGATCATCAATCCATCCCTGATCAGTGGATGTCTCCACCGTCAGTTTGAACAGATGGTCTGCTACAAGATTCTCATATCCACTTTTATCTTGAATCTGGAGATCAAATTATTGTAGTAGAAGGATCCATCGAATGAGGCACATTTTGATATCATTTTTACTTATCAGATACTGCTAAACGACATGATCTGAGTAAATGAAAACCTTGGAGCCCAATAAGTATGAACAAAACTTCTCTAAGGCAAATACCACAGCTAGCAGTTTCTTCTAAGTGGTCATATAATTCATCTGAGCATCAGAGAGGGTCCTACTAGCGTAATAGATGACATAAGACCTTCGTTCGATCTTCTGGCCAAGAATGCCCCCGACCACATAATCAGAAGCGTCACACTTGATTTTGAAAGGTACTGACCAATCAAGAGATCGAAGGATAGGAGTTGTGGTTAGTGCCTTCTTCAGAGACAAAAATGCCTTTAGACAGGCATTATCGAAAAAAAATGACTGGTCCTTCGCGAGCAGGTTACATAATGGTTTAGAAATTTTGCTAAAATCCTTAATGAATCGTCTATAGAAACCTGCATGTCCAAAAAATGATCAGACCTATCGCACTAAGGTCGGTAGAGATAATTTGGCAATGGACTCCACTTTGGCCTTATCGACCCCCAATCTCCCGTTGAACCATAAAATGACTCGTCTCCCAACTGAGCACAAGATTTATCTCCATGCATCATTTTAGTACTCTCACTAATCTTTAAAGACAATCATCAAATGAAGAGCCATACACCAAAAAGTCATCCATAAATATCTCTAGGATACAATCTTCCATGTGAGAGAAAATGGCTATCATGCACCATTTAAAAGTTGTCGGGGCATTGCAGGGCCCAAACAACATTCTCCTAAATATGAAGGTGCCATAGAGACAGGTGAACATAGTCTTCTCCTGGTCTTCAGGTTGAACACTCACCTAATTGTATCTTGAATATCCATACATGAAACTGAAATAGTGTTGATCAACAAGTCTCTCTAAGATCTGATCGATGAACAACAATAGGAAGTGATCTTTTCATGTTGTATTGTTCAACTTTTGATAATCAATGCTTACTCGCCACCCCATGGTAGTCCTCATAAGGACGCTTTCTCTTTTCTTATTAATTACAACAGTGATACCAGACTTCTTGGGTACAACCAAGATGGGGGCTCACCCACTGACTATCAGAGATAGAATAAATGATCATCGCGTCCAACCACTTGACTACCTCCTTCTTCATCACCTCCTTCATGTATGGATTTATCCTCCTTTGCATCTCTCTTAAGGGCTTGGCACCCTCGTTCGTGATAATCCAATGCGTGCAAAATGAGGGGGTCTATCTCTTTCAGTTCTGCCACCGACCATTCAATCGCCTCTTTATGCTTGTGCAAAACCTGCAAAAGTTGACACTCTTGAGCGGGGTCCTCTACTAGCTCAACAAGCTCGAAGTCAAGTGAGCGTCGCCTTGGCATACACCTGTGGGTAGATCAATGTAGAAACCATCCTAAAGAAGGGTTGTTCTACCTAAACCTACCATGCACACGTGATCAACCACACAAACCATGAAACATGCAAAATAAATAAATAAAGCAGAAAATAGGAAACACACACCGCACACTTGCACCCAAACAAATATTTTGCAGAAAGCAAACTATGTGCACAGTACCAATCATGCACAGTCACCTACTAAGGGAGTAACCTACTAGGTGGGCCATGCAAAAAAAGTAAATTGGTCTCTAGAGCTTGCAAGTAACATAGTTCTACAAATCTTAATTACAAAAACAAACTAACAATCCTAATTAATGAGCAGAAAAATAAACTAGCAATCCTAAATAAATAACAGTCCTAAATAATGCGAGAACACACGAGAGACAATAAAGTGAATACTCATTTTTCTATTGCCGTTCCACGGCAACGACGCTAAAAATTTGGTGTAAGTTTTATGAAATAGATTTTTAAAGAGATATTTTTAATAAAAAAATATTTTATGAAAGCCACACACCAAATAATAAAAACCAACTCACACTAGGGTGAGATCCGGGTTGAACTCAGGGAACAAAAGAAGAAACTTTGTATTACACAAAATGACAAGATTTATTGCCTTTAAAATAAAAATAAATAAAAACAACTAACTATTACAAAGAATTTTCTATTATAGAGGACTAAAAAAGAATAATAAATGGCCTTATTACAATATCAAATTAATGAATTAATTAAATTTAATCTAAAATAAAAGAAAAAGGTCTTCAGTTGCTTGAGCTCTAGTTTCTTTGATCTTCACTGCTTATGTTTCTCACAACTCTTAATATGACCAGTACTTTGGATCACTTGATAAGGGCTCTCTGAGGGGCCTTTAAGGGACCTTCAGAAAACTTTGAGGGACCTCAGAGGGCTCTTTAGGGATACTTTTGAGAGCCTATCTCACATCCAACCACTTTCTTGCAAAACAAAAACACAAAACGAGCCAAACAAAGCAAAGAAACTATAACAAAAATCTAATATTTTAAACAAAAAAATCAAGAAACTAATCTAATAAACTATAATATACTTGTAACAAACTAAAGCAAGTTAACTAAAAGATGAATTGTAACAAATTGTTTAACAAACTAACAACATGAAGCAAATTTAAAACAAACAAACTAACTAAAATAAAGAGAAATGTTGAATCAAAACTAACTAATTAACAAACTAACTAGTTCTCGCTACTTGTAAACAAACAACAAATTCTAAATAAAATGTTAACTAAATGTAATTATAAAACATGTAAATCTACTCTAACTAATTAAAATTAAAACTAACTTAAATGTAGCTAGCAACTAATGTTGGATTGTTATATGAGTTAAATAATACAAAAGAATGTATTCATAACTAATCATTATGCTATAAAAGTCTAAGACAAGCTGAGTATGCTAACACAATGGTGCAACCGATTGAAAAATAAATAAAAACATGGAAACTACTCACTAAATAACCAACTAAACAAAACTTGAATAATGATCAGCATCAATCGCACATATTTAGAATTTGCGTGAATGACATTGATATCAGAACACACTGGTTCTGTTCAACACTTAACTACAAGCTATATCGACTAACTAAACATGAAAACATGCATATTTAATCCAATAAAAACTTAAACACAAAAGAAAATTTATCTAGACTAAACTAACTAGGCTAAAATACGTTTGCTACAAATTAAGCTAATTAATTGTTGATCACGTTGATGCATGAATTGTGATTAATCAACGTGAATCACGCTGTTTGCTAGAGATCTAGAAAATAATCTTGATTATCATACCATGTTTTAACACTGATGCCAGCAGCCTGCGGATCGAAATCTTGAATCTAATCAAGTGAGTTTTGGTATTACACGAACAAACGATCAAGACAAATATTTTTTCAAAGCAAGTCTGTTGATCGAAATTCGTGAAGATGTTGATTCACTCACTCATAAACCCATCCAACAGATCTACAGGCCCATTGGCTATTTTACACTACGCATGTTTCAAAAATAGAAAAGAAAGAAAAAAAAAATAAAATTTCCTAGATTACCAACACACGAAACAAATGACAATACTTATTACAAACTAAAGATTTCAAAAGTTTACATGTTATTCTATGCTAAATGCAATGCGAAATCATGTTTTATTCTTGCAACGAAACAAAATACAACTGAACTACATGTAAAACAAATAAAGAAACGAGAAAAGAAGAAGCAAATCTCACGATTCGCCTCCAATGGAGGGTTGAGAAGAAGAGACAGTCTCTCTCTTTGGGATGCACGTGCTTCTATCGATGGGGATAAGAATAACTAACGCCAGAAGGGAATAAAGGCAAGAAGAGAACTGGAGAGAAAGAGGGAAAAAACTGGGGAGAACCTGTTGAAAATGAAAAAGGAGGAGGAAGAGAATAGGAGGAGGAAGAAGAGGGCATATTTTCTCAAGTGAGAGGTGCCCCTCTCTTCTCAAAATTAAGTTTTTATACTAATTAATTAGGTCAAAACATAATTTTTTAAAAACTCCATTAAATGTTTAAGAATTTTAAATGAGCACTTCTAGAAAAACGTGTTTCATAAAAAGGCAATTCTAAACAAAATAAAATACTAGTTGAAATTTCTAAACTAATTAAACTACAATTGAAAAAGTCTTAAAATACTTAAAACACTAAAAAAATGCATAAAGGAGTTTAAACATGTGATTTTATCTTTATTTTGAATTTCAAAACAATTTCTCAAAAATATTGATAAGAATGAGGTTTTACTGTATTTTTTTTCAATGGATCATGCATAGAAATATATGTATACGATGTGCATGATCACAAAGTCCTTTGAAAGGGTCACAACATTTCATCATGTCGTCGTTTCATGGGGATCTCTAGGCGTTAGGAATCGCCATGCTGCTGCACGATGCTCACCTTCCAAAAAGAGATAGGATTTATTGAACCATCCAGCACACTGGCCCATTAGAGCATTACTGAAGGGACCGGGGGTCCCAGACTGTGAGACGCGTCATAGCACGGAAGCCCCTCTGGAAGGGGGCGAGGGTTCCCAAGGTTAGAGCTCTCCATCGTTCTAACCTAGCATGATATACTGTGCCAGCTTTGGGAAATAGCGTTGCTCAACTTGATTGCAGGCTAAAGGCTGGTACCTCACCCCAAAAAATCCGTCCATGCATCCCATTCTTTATGAAATGCCAATTAGAGTTTTTTTTTGTCTTCAATTTATTACTCAAAGAAACCACATATGGGATCGAAGAATTGGTCACGCTGGCTCAGCCAGCCATATACCTGCCAAAGGTGTAAAATTCTGATGCCATGAAGGGCCTATGCTAACTAAGTGTCAGATTGTGCAAAAGGGTGACGATTCTTTAAAACCATCTTGCAAATAAGAAATGACCCGTTTTATTTCTGATATTAAACCCAATTTCCAGTAGTGATTAAACTATAAAAGTTGATTTTGATCGGATCATTACCAGGTGGATCCATCAATAGTGTCAAGGGGACTTGACATTGCACGCGAACATGCCATTAGACACTGGGATCATTTAATTATTTTTTGTTTTAATTATTTGTACTTTATACGTTAAATACTAAAAATAGGTGCACTTGTGTCCTACTCTTAGCAAAGAGAACATGCATTTGTGTTTCAAAAAAAAACTGTATCACATAGATTCCTATCCCTGTGAGATATTCTAAAACATTGTTTTTCATTTATACGTGATAAAAAGAATTGTTTCTGTCTCTCTCTTCCAAAAAAAAAGTCACATTCATGTCTTGAATTTGTCACATCGATCCGTATTTGTATCCATATCCATGCGACGTAGGCTAAAACACGATAATCATGTATATGGCGGATCAAATTTTTTTATTTCTAACTCTACTCAAAGAGAACAAATAACAAGTCATGGATACAATACAACCAGGGTGAGCAACTTAATTATCACACATAAATGGTCTCGAGAACAAGTCTATGGTGGGATTGTTGAATCAACCATCCCACTTTCTCATCATCAAACATTTTGCCCCCGTAAGCACACAGAGACTATGCCATACATTTTTCCATATTCTTTTCCCCCTCAGTTTTTACCTCACATCTGCACAAGTCCAGCGTTCGGATTTCTTTTCTACACGGGGGGCGGAAATTCTCCTCACGGGACGAATTTTCACAGCAACCCCACTTTTCACAAACCGTCAACCGACAAAAATTGCGAAATTCAAGATAGGAAAAAGTGAAAGCTCTTTTAATCTCTATGGCCGTCCTTCTCTGTCTCCCTCGCCTGACTCCGGCCAATCCCCTCAAAATTCCGGCGTCAATTGCATTTGCCCCGCTTCCATCAACACGTTCAACCAGAAATTCATGTTATCGTCTTGATACATGGAGAACGGCAACGGAGAGAGTGGCACACAGTACGCCGGATCGGCCGGAAAACCGTCGCTGCCGCCGAATTTCTCTTCTTTGATTGCCTCCATCCAGAATTCGTCCATCCCACATAGATTTTCAGGCCAAAACTCGGCTGAATTGCAGGACTGGATCGCATTAGACTCCAATGAGTCCATGCATTCGTCGTCGGCAGCGGAGGCTATCGCCGCTCTGTTCTCGCACGTTAAGATCGACGACGACGATTCGGCGTTCGAAAACGAGGAATTGCTCGATGATTGCTGCGGCGACACCGGCGTTTGGATCGAGTTCTCGCACTCGGTCGAAGTCGGGATACTGGGTTCTATCTGTTGGGGAGGTTTTACAGTTTCTTTCAATTGTTTGGCTTTGTCATCTGCAGCTTGAGTGCTGTTGCTGGCCTGACTTGCTGGTGTTGTGTTCTGTTTCAATCTCTTCTTCAGGTGGGTATGCCACACATTCTTGATTTCATTGTCTGTTCTTCCCGGCAATCTCGCCGCGATCGCAGACCACCTAGAAATCCAAAGAAAAACAGAATTTTGTTAGTGCCAATGCCCAGATCATGATTGCAATTAACACTGTTCTCAATCAAAGACTACAAGTAATTAATCGAAAGCATTGGACGCTCACCTGTTTCCCAGCAATTCATGTAGTTGGATGATGGTCTCTTCTTCCTCTCTATTGAAATTCCCTCTCTTGATGTCTGGCCTCAAGTAATTAGTCCATCTTAGTCTGCAACTCTTGCCGCACCTCAAGAGTCCTGCAAATTTTCCCAAAGACAAAAAACACTCATTAATTGGAAAATCCCAAAAAAGGATTGGAAAACGAAAACAGAGGAGAACACCAAAGTATCTTTTCAGATTCAGCACTCTAGCAAGAAACCAAGTTCGAGAATTGGGGGTCTTACCAGCTTGTTTAGGGAGTGCCCTCCAATTGCCATGGCCATATTTTTGGATGTAAGCAACCAGAATCTGGTCTTCTTCAGGGGTCCATGGTCCTTTCTTGAGTCCCATCTTCTCACAACAAGGTGCCCTCACCATCTTTGCTGCTCTTTTGCAATTTGGTTCCAAGTTCCTTAGAAGAGTTCAACTCCCACTTTAAGGACTCGATAGGTGGTCATCCTCCTTCCTGCGAAGCTGCCCCTTATTTATAGAGAGAACGAAGGACACTACCCTCCAAATTGGGGGTCCCCCCCCGTGTACACGTGCTGTACCGCAAGGTCCGCAATTTCGTCGAAAATGACCCACTTGATTCATTATCTCTCTGCTACTGTAGTAAACTTGGCGGCTGTATATTTTCCTTTGGAAAAAGAAAAACCTTGTGGACGGACGGCTATAATAAATCTCCCATTGATTATTAAAGGATTTTTTCAAAATGACGCCTATGCTTTTGGCATAATTCAAAAAACGTTTGGATGTTTTCAGAAAAGCACCCAAAAAAGAACAACAAACTTATCTTAAAATGAACTGCAGTTGCTGGTGCAAAGACATTACATTTTTTGACCTTCCAACAATTAGGACATAGACTTGTTTTCATACGCCAAACAGAGTTTGGGAGGCTAATGAATTGATATCTTCCTTAGTTAATGTTATGATTTTATTGTTTTCTATTCACCTTAGAATATATCGATCTTTGGATCACTAACGTCTTCACTGGTTCAACTATTAGAACAGAGAAATCCAACTTTGGAAAAAAAGAAAGAAGCAATCATCAATAAAATAAAAGGCGGTTGTATATTTGGACACATATTTATGCATTTAAGCAGTTGATCACCCTCCATCTTGGGGACAGGGCCTGTCAGGTGTGGGGCCCAAGACTTGATGGAGGGCGATCAGGTGCTTAATGCACAATTTTTGTGCAATCATATTCCGGACTCGTATCTAACACTTGCTACAAGTTTAAACACCGAAACGGTTCATGGATGCCTACAAGGGCTCTATCTTATTGGTTAGGGGGCGACCATCGTTTATCCCACCTGACATGGGGATGACCATTGTTTGACCCACAAGGGGGCATTTCTTGTTTCAAGGTCGAGCCTAGGTGTACTCTTCGCGGTCTGCAGAGAGAACCTCAAGAAACGGTTTGGATTTGGGTTGAGCCTTTTAAGCACAATTATTAGTAGAGTCCAGAAATTATTCTGCTCATATTTGAACTAGTCCATCTACTAATCAGGCTATGTTAGGCCTGGGTGGCTTAGGCAACCCAAACCTGTCCCGTCTTGCATTTGCAAAAAAAAAAAAAAAAATTGACGTTTGAATTATACTGAAAATTTCTGTTTTAATTAGAAAATTACCTTATTATCATGTCGGGCAGAGAAAGGTAAGAAAAAGTGAGAAGGGCTATCTAAAATACAAAAGTGATAAATGGGGAGAGAGGGACACAAGAGGTTATGTCCCCTTACGGGTTCTAGGATGCTTCTTTCAAACGGGGGGATTGCGTGTAAGGCATGACGTTCTCTCTCTCTGACAGTCGAAAAATCGTGTTTGGGACAAGTGGAATCTCCCAAAGGATGACTTTCTGGGAGAGTGCTGGAAAAGTTGAACAGGTGGGGTTCACACACACACACTGTTTGAATCCTTTGGAGATGGCAAACAAAGTGAGAGTCAAAGAAAGAGGCTGTGCCCATCTTTGAAAAACCAGATCAGTACCCCTTTGAAATTTTTGGTTTTGATTTGGACGTTTGCTCGGTTCAAATCATTGAGCACGGTTGGGCTTAGTCAAACTTCCGTCATGGCCCCCATTATTTTAAAGCCCTCTTGCGGTCGGACACTTGTCTTAACACGTGGCAAACTTGGTGAATATTGCACACCTGTGCGGATCGTTTTTTTATATTCATGGAGATGTGCAAGTGGTGAGGTTTGGCCGATTGATTGACTGGTTTGATAAAAATATGATTTTTTTTTTCAATCTTGAAAATTGTAATGCATTGTGGACCTTGATTTTTGAAGCCCGTGAAAACGACACAATCTCTGCTCCAAGAAAAATACAACAATCAGACTATTCAAAGCAAACGTTCTTACATAGCAAAAGATATAGAGAATATCCTCTTGATATGGTTATCACTGTCTCTTGTATATATTTCAGCTGGTTCTACTGATAAGGAAGTTCCAGACCTCAGACGACGATTATGAAGAGTGTAGGTTTTCGTATCCTAACCACGTATATCCATGTTCTTGTGTTTGTGCTGTTGCAAGTTGTTTTGATTAAATCTGACCCTATAGACGGACTCAACATAGTCAATTTGTTAGGAAGCCACCACTAGATTTTTTTTTTCTGATGAAAAAGTATAATATTTTAAATAAAAAAATTTGGGTGTTTTCATTACTGTTATTTTTAATCACCAGAAAATCCTGTAAACAGATTTGACGAATACTACCATGTGGATCACATCTATGAGGTCTGATTTGATCAAAACAACCAGATATCACAGGACAGGGTGAGTATGAGAATAGCTATGACATTAGAGATGACTCTCTCTCTCTCTCTCAGAAAAAAAAAAAACAAAAACACCATAAGGATGACTGGATCCCCATCCACGTTCTAATCTTTTTTTTTTACATGGAAAGACTGCTCACAGGATCAGAGACCTAACAGCGCTAGCTCTGCCTGCCGTACTAATGGCTGCTGTCCTGGCATCATAAAACTCCGTGTACTTACTCCTTGCCACAGGGAATCGTCACGCTTGGGATATGAACCGTGTACCGTTCTAATCTTAAGAATAAAAAAACTTTCCTTTCTGTGTTTTCTACTATTGGAGGCATTCTGTATCATGACCAAGTTCAATGTATGTATTAGTAATAGTCTACCTGTATTAGATTATTGGTGACAATGACGGATTCTTACCGACTCCTTGATCTGATGCCATGAAATATCACATGTTGCAACTATGGGAGAACGGTAGTGATGTCGAACTCTTATGTGGATTATGTCGTGTGATGAGAGAAGCTTTAGTATGCCTTCTAAAAAAAAAATTCTCGAAAGAGAAGCCTTCACTATAAGGAGGGTCATTAGCAGTGATTTTTCTCATCGTTATTGCCTTATTTATCACTGTTATAGGTCTATAACAGCGACAAATTAAAACAATCATCAATTTTTTTTTTCTTAGTTGAGTAATAACGATATTTATCAATCATCGTTAGTGTGTGATCTAACACCGCCGAATAATCTAACCGAAACTGGGTACACACATAGCGGCCACACACCCTATAATGACAACATTTATGTGTCGTTATTGTAGCCTGTAATAAGAATAATTAACTCATCGTTATAATCTATAACGACGAGAAATAAGTGGTTGGTACAGTCTATTAAAGCGACAACTAAGTCACCTTTATAGGTTCTAATGACGACATAAGGTTAAGGCCTACAACAATGACACATGAATGTAGCTATTAAAGACCTTAAACCAACAAAACTAAATTTTTTATATTAGTTTTAATTATTTTTTATATTAAATTAAACAAATGGATCATACAATTCAAATATACACTTCAAACTTTCTCAAACATAACATACATTCAAATATAAACATATACTTCTCCAACCTCTTCAAACATTTGTCCTCTCCAACTCTCTCAAACATTCAACTTTAGACATACACTCAAATATAAACATACATTTCAAAAAACAAATACACATTCTCTCAAATCCCCGCAACAAACACACTTCCAAAAAACAAACATACATCCTCTCCAACCCCCTTCCCTACATCATTTCCAAACATGTAACAAACACACTTTAAAAAACAAACATACATCATCTTCAACCTCCTCCCCTACATATTCTTCAAACCTGCAAAAAACACACTTTAAGAATGAGTACAATCTAAAAATTTAAAAAAACAATTATAAAAAAAAACAATTATAACAATGTTAATAATGATGATAGCAGTATGAGAATTCAGTCGGATAATTTATAGATATTTTAATTACATTATGATTGAAGACTTGATAATGCTTTCACCTTTTATTGTACTTTCATGAGAATCTAAAAAAATATAAAGATAACATTAACAAAACATCTTTTCACATTCAAGATGATATCAATTTTAGTTTATATATATATATATATAATCAGTTCACACTAGCTACAACATCTCATTGATAAAAATCAATACACGTCAAATAGAAAAAAAAATATAAACAGACATGTGTCCTTACAACATAACATAACATAAAAAATTACACTATATTCATCCAATAAATAGACATTGGACAGTCTTATCTTTATCTATGAAAAAATAAGAGAGATCTAGGATGAAGGGTTCTATCTGAGAGAATTTATGAAGGTATGCATTCACTCTCTGAGTTTCCTAATTTCTTCTCTCTCTTACTTAAAGAGTCGCTCTCATTATTTTTTTTCTTGCTCTCATTTTTTTTCCTCTCGCTCTTGTTCTTCTCTCTCTCTCTCTCACTCTTGTTGAACATAGTCCATCCTTTGTTCTTCTCTTAATTGTTGGAGCTCTTACTGCATAACCTCCAATTGAGAAGATATCGCTAATACACAAGTTTTGCCTTTGGATGGAATGACAAATGCACTCATCCCTCTCATATATCCAGACCTCTCCCCAAGAACTTTGGCAAAGATGTCTCACTACAACATCGACATGCCTCCTTATGAAGAATACATTCCATCACTTTCAATCTTTATATAGTATAACTTGTTCTGCATAACATTAATATTTGGTTATCAATAACTAATGTTAATATACAAAATAGAATGCTAGTGATAATATACAAAATAGAATGAATGAATTTGGCTTCTGCTTCATTGCTACAAAGTGTGAGTCACTTACAAAGGTATTTTCTATTTCGCTGCAGATGAATGTAAGTGCAAACCTGAATGGGTGTGCAACTCTTTATAGAATGCACTTGTTGACAGTTTGTACCCTTCCATTTTAGTCTGCAAATAACAAATTTAGAATTTATTAAAGCAAACATATTTAGCACTATACTGCTATATGAAAAAAAAATAGGGAATAAGAAACTTACCATCGTATGAAACCTCTCAATGTAGGAAGATAATTCACTGGTATGTTGGATCATCTGTTTTGCTCTATTCACAAAATTTTCATTAACGTCCGTTGTTAACTAAAGGAAGATCAATTAGTTCTTAAAAAATAAAAAATTTGAATATTTATTTAATTATGAATATATATCAAATATTTACCGTCTAATAGGCTCTGGTGAAAAAGTTGCAAATCTCTTTCCACACTTCAGAGTTGACTCCCTCGGAAGGATGTTTTGTTTCTTCGTTGTGGTTTTTAAACCTATTATAATACTTGTAAAAACCTTCTCACACCCTTGAGTATGATAGCTGAAGCTGCTTATCCATGGTAGTACAATGTTCAACCATTTTCTTGTCGAAATCAAACTTGGTCTGCACCAAATTATCAAAATACACTACAAAAAAAACATTAATTAGTGACAGAAATTTGTGATGGAAATAATCCGTCACAATTTTATGATAGATTAGCGAGAGAAAATGAGCCATCCCTAAAATTTGATTTAGTTGCAGAAGTTGTGACAGAACAATTCTGTCGCAAACATCGTCGCTAATTAGCGACAGAATTACATATGTCATAAACTATGTCGCAATGTAGCGATGGATTAGCGATGGCTTTTCCCGTCGCTACTCTATCACTAATTAGCGATGGTGTTTGCGATGAAATGTTTCCATCGCGAATCCATCATTCAGTAGCGTTGATGTTGATGACAAAATTGTTTCGTCACAAATCTGTCACTAAGTTTTGATGTAAAACGCCCATCTAGGGCACAAAATTAACTATGCTCTCTCTCCCTCTCTCTCTCACACACCCGCGCTGCTCGCCCAGGCCGCCTACCATTCTTTGGCGACCGCCCCAGCCACCTACCGCTCCCTGTGTCTGGCAGACACCCCGATGACCCCGAGACCCCCCCCCCCCTCTCCATGTCTCCTCTCGTTTCCCCAGTGGCCACCGACGACTAGAGTCGTCGGCGACTGTACCGACGATCTCCCCATCGCCGTCCCTCTCTGACCTTGCTCTCCAGGAGCCTCCCTTGATCGACGACCTCTTTTCTCGAGTGACACCTCCCTCAAACCCTCCTGGTTGCCGTCAACATAACCCCGAGCCCCATCTGACTGCCAACTGTCGCCGTCTTTGCTCCGACGAGCATCACCACGCCTCTCATTTTGTTCCTCTCCTTAGGTAACTCCTTTCCCCTTTTTTCTTTGGCCTTCTTTTCCTTCATCTTCTTCGACCTTCTTCCTCTGGCAGGCGGCAAAGTTGTCGCCTGCGTTGGGTCGAATGGCCGGCAGGGGCCAAGCCTGTGCTGCCCCCTCTCTTTTTCGTTGGCAGAAACCTCGACTTCTGCCTCCATTTTCTTTGTCCAGCTTAAGGAAGGGCTCTCAAGGGGCCCTTGTGTTTTGGTTGGCAGGGTGACAGGCCCCCCTGCCTCTGGTTGGTAGGTCTGCGGAGGCAAAGCCCTTGCTGCCTCCCCTTCTTTTTCTTGGCATGTGGGCAGGGGTCGAGCCCTGTCGCCCCCTGTCTCCTTTTGTTTTTCCTGACAGAGGGAGAGCCCTGTGCCATCGATTTTGTCTTCTGACCCCTGCCTTTGTGTGTCTTCCGACAGGGGACAGAGCTCCCCTTGCTTCTTTTGTTTTTTCCGGCAGGGGGCAAAAGCCCCCTCCCTATTTTTTTTGCTAGGGAGGGGTCGAGCCCCCTCCCTGTCTCCCTGTCTTACGAGATGCGTGGGAGGGGCTCGACCCCCTCCCTTATTTTTTTTCGCCAGGGAGGGGCTGAGCCTCTTCCCTGTCTCCTTGTCTTATGGGATGCGAGGTAGGGGCTCAACCTCAAACTCTATTTTTTTTCGCCAGCCGAGCCCCCTCCCTATCTTATAGGATGAGAGGGAGGGGTCGGGCCCCCTCCCTGTCTTACGGGATATGAGGGAGGGACTCTGACCCCTCCCTGTTTTTTTTTTCGCCAGGGAGGGGTCGAGCCTCCTCCCTATATTATTTTGTATATTTGTGCTTTACAGGTACGTTGCTGAGCTAATTGCACGATGCTTAGTGCTAAGCACCGCATGCGGCTAAAAAATGCAATGCAAAAAATAAAAAATAAAAAAAATGCAAAGGCAAAAGCAATACAAATCGGGTAAATACCCATGGTGAGTAATTGATGCAAGCGCATCACATGCTATTTAATTTCTTGGATCCAACACTTTTCTGTTCACACACTCACTTAGTTGTGGCTATCTAGGACTGCTTTGATGGAGTTTGGAGATCATGCTGAGCATGATTTTAATATATGAAAATAGAAGTGTTCTTATTTTTGGAGTTCGGATTCCATGCTAGGCATGATAGTAGTTAGCAGGATATTGAAGTGTGTTTGTTGCAGGTACATGTTTGACATTGTTTTGATATGAATGATTTGAATGTATTGCAATGTTTGATGTGTCTGTATCTATGTTTGCATGAAGTTATTTTCTATTTGCTTATGCCTTTCATATGAAATTGTATCATGGAAACATGCTTCAAATGAGTGTATCATTTTATAGAATGTGATTTCATATTTCTAAATATTCTCGTAATGTGTATAAATATGATGTGATGGTGTTACATACAAAAATATTAAATTATCAATGCATGCATAATAGTTCATAAAATTACATTTTATGTTAAGTATGTTTGTGGTATAGAGGAGAAAAAATTTACGCATTAATTAAAATAATTTTTTTTTTCACAAACAATCACAAAAAAAAAATTAATAGATTAATTAGATATTTTTTCATCATAACATTAATATGATTCTCTTTTAACTGGTGATGATAATATACGTAACATTATAGGACAAAATGACTGCAAACCGTGAATGGATGTATCGTAGGATAGTTGATAATGAGGTGTCACATGAATATATGGATGGTGTTGACAGTTTTATTGAATTTGCAACGGCAAGTGTCAGTACAGTGGATCCCACCAGTCGAATTAGATGCCCCTGCACGATATGTAAGAACAATCGATTTGTAGAACCTCATGACTTTAGACATCACCTATAAAGAAAGAGTTTTGTTAGTGATTATCAGAATTAGACGCTTCATGGTGAAGAATTTTGGAATAATTTTAACGCACGGGTGGATATAGTGCATGATAATCCATATGTGAAATTGATATTTGATGTCGCAGGACCAGAAATGGGTTCTGCTATGGGACCTAGTGATGTACCAACTGGGGTAGAGGAAGAAGCAACAAACGATGCAGCTAGTAGTTTTTATGACTTACTTAGAGATGCTAATGAGCCAATATGGAATGATTGTGATAGTCACACTATCTTGTCTGCAGTTAATCAACTACCGAATTTAAAGTCAGAGTATAATTTGAGCTAATCATGTTTTGATCGTCTGTGCTTTATTGTGAAGAGTATGTTGCCTAAAGATAAGAAATTGCCAGAAAATCTCTACCGTGCGAAGGTTATGGTCAACGCTCTAGGTATGGGGTATCAAAAGATAGATACTTATTCAAATCACTACATGTTGTATTTCAAAGATCAAAAAAATAGTAGATCATGTCCATCATGTGGGCATCCTCGGTTCTAGCCAAAGACAAAGAGAAATGATAGCACGAGGTCAAAAAAAGTGTCATACAAGTCACTTCGCTACTTTCCTCTCACCCCTAGATTGCAACGACTGTATATATCTTTGAGGACAACTAAATACATGATATGGCATACAAATAAAGTTCGACATGATGAAGACAAGATCACACATCCTGTTGACGTAGAAGCTTGGAGGCACTTTGATCGTACTCATCAAAACTTCTCAATGAAAGTGAGAAATGTTAGACTCAATTTATGTACAGATGGATTTAATCTATTTGGGAGTAGAACAATCTCATACTCGTGTTACCAATTGATTTGCCGACATGCTGCACAATATGGAAATTGTAGCAAAAAAAGCAACTGGTGGGATAGATGATCCACTGCAATGGAAGGGCCATGTGCCTTCTACTATCAAGAGAGATTATTGGGAGGGCATGTACGACAAGTGGGGAAACAATGAATTTCAAAACCGCTTAGCAAAGGCTGCACAAAACTGAGCGAAGATGCCCGATGCCCATCTACACACAGGTGGATCTAGGACTTCTGGGAGGCACAAGAAGAAAATCGTAACTCATCAATATATATATATATATATATATATATATATATATATATAGTCAAATTTGTAAGTATTTCTGCATACTTATTAATTGATTTTTTTTATCATTTAACATTACATGAAGCAGAAAAAGAAGACATTGTGCCTTACAATGATGTGTTTGTTAAAACACATAAACGTAAGAGCACGAAAGATTTTATATCAGAGAAGGCGAGAGCAACATCGGTATGTATTTATTGTATTAATAAACATTGTAATATACAAGTTACTATGAATTACATTATCATAAATATTGTAATTCTTAATTCTTAATTTATAATATAATCATTACTTTGTAGGAGTCATACGAGCAACAAATGGTAGAACGATATGACGATGACTCCACTCAGCATCCGCCTTTTGATCTTGCAGTATGGCTGACTGCAACCGGTGAACCCAAAATGGGTCGTGTGTTCGGGTTTGGGAGTAACATGAACACCACATCAGTTGTTGTCTCCTGCAGTCATGACTCTCAGAGTTCTCCTGCCACCATCAGCTTCTAACGTCTGATTGATCCTGCTATGTCTTGAGATGGTGTTTGTCAGCGTCTTGAGGACAAAATGCAGTACTTTTTAAATGAAGTCATTCTCAACATTTTTCATAATGAGTTGTGTAACTTTTTTCGGGATAGGAGAACTTCGTCTGCATTCAACATGTGCTCCGGTTTTTGTCAGGTATAAAGATTCATGTCATTAGATTTCAAGCTAGTATATGCATGATTGCCTCACTATGAATTTTTTTGACACCTTTAGAACATATATATGCATGATTGATTCACTATACAATTTTATAACACCCTTATAACACATATATGCATGATTGAATCACTATTAAAGTTTTTTTACAACCTTATAACACATATATGCATGATTTCATCCCTATAAAATTTTCTTAGTGCCTTATAACACATATATACACGATTGAATTACTATAAAAGTTTTTTGACAACCTTAGAACACATACAAGCATGCTTTCATCCTATGACAACCTTAGAACACATATGAGCCTGATATTAGCATATATGAAAGTTTTTTAATGCCTTATAACACATATATGCATGATTGAATCACTATAAAAAAATTTGACTGCCTTAGAACATGATACGCATGATTGAATCACATATAAAGTTTTTTTACTGCCTTAGAATACATATGAACATGATTGAATCACTACAAAAGTTTTTTGACTGCCTTATAATACATATGAGCATGATATTAGTATATATGAAAGTTTTTTTATTGCCTTATAACACATATATGCATGATTGAATCAATATGAAAGTTTTTTTGACAACGTTAGAACACATATATGCATGATTGAATCAATATGAAAGTTTTTTGACAACCTTAGAACACATATATGCATGATTAAATCACTATGAAATTTTTTTGACAACCTTAGAACATATACAAACATGCTTTCATCACTATGAAATTATTTTACTGCCTTAGAACACACATATGCATGATTGAATTACTATAAAATTTTCCTTAGAACACATATATATGCATGATTGAATCAATATGAAAGTTTTTTGACTGCCTTAGAACACATATGAGCATGATTGAATCACTATGAAAGTTTTTTGACAACCTTAGAACACATATAAGCATGATTTCATCACTGCCTTGTAACACATATATGCATGATTGTGATACATAACACATTTATTTGATAGCCTTATAAACCATATATGCATGTGTGAATCACTATGACATTCTTTGACAACCTTAGAATACATATCTGCATGATTGAATCACTATATTTTTTTTCCAGTCTTAGAACACATATCTGAATTCTGTTAATGTCCTTTAGTTTATTGCTAGTCTATGTGTCATTCAGCCATTTACTCTGTTGCATTAGATTAGGTGCATTGCATATAATTTATTTTATTATATTTTGTTTATAAATACTAACATTTTGGTTCTCTTGTAGGATGCTAGAGATATCAACATAGAGGAGCTAATGGAGGCATGGGGGGAGGAGCAGATTGAGAAAATGAAGAGGATGATGCCCAAAATCTTGGCAATGATTAGATTCATGTGTTTAATTTGTTTGACGTACTTGTAACTAATTATAACTTGACAACGACTATATATATATATATATTTTTGTTCTGCTTTCTCAACTATACAATGCGAACATGTTCGACAAAGGGAAAATTATCATGCTTACCCTCTAAAGTTAGTAAGCTGATTAAATTACGATATAAGCAACACATAAAGATTGAATGTCTTTGCCCAACAAAAAGAAGGGATCTAGAGAAAAAAAATGCAAGCTAGTTTAGATAGGCCTAGTGCAGAAGGATCACATTGTGAAGACCATAACTATTACAATCCAAGGTTTAAGGAATGCCAATGAATCAGATTTTATATGATATGTGACCAAATTCGATTTTGTTTAGTTGTATTTGGTAAGTCAAACTATATCCGATTATGATCAGATGCTAATATGGTTTTGATTTTTTTTTGCCAAATCCAATAAATATCCGAATTTGTTGGATATCAGAATCCGTTTACACGTAAGAAAGCCGATCTGATATGAGCTTTTCACCATCCCAATATGAATCCATTTAGACAACAACTGATGATATTGGCCAAATCCGATCTGAAACCGAACCATTTACATCCCTACTGGGGTAGTTTAAGCCTTAAAGGGAATTTCTCACAATTTAATAAAATTGAATTGCATCTCATAATGTGATGTTGGTCTCAACGCCTTTGAAGAACACTTTAAGGACAGAGGTGCTACCCCGACATATGTGGTCCTCTGAAGGTTGGCAATGACAGAGAGCCAAAGGGTAGGATACATGAGATTTCAGCATTATGGCATCTTGTTATTCTGCAAAATCTGTGTTGTTCTATCACAGACTGAAACTTCTGAAGTCTAAACTCCATCCTTGTCATTAACTTATGTTTCACAACGCGTTTTTTGAATCTCATTGGTAATTATCATGGTAACTATTCTTTCTTTGTTGTGTAACTAAAAATCTCTAATGCCTTTTAAATGTTGGAGAAGATGATGATGGAATGAAAGAGGATGAAACATTGAATTTTTCTTACCGAAAAGAAGCCAGCAAACGACAGATTCCAAATATAGAGAAGTGGATTGGAGGGTGGTTTTAGGCAAGAGGAAAATAATGTTTTTTTTTTTTGGTGATGAAAAGCATGATCACAAGAAGAGTAACCAGAATCTCAATTCATGGTAGAAAAGGAGATGGAAAACAAAGAAGTGGGGACCAAGTAACTCCTCTATGAATTTATTTATTTTTTATCGCTCTTTTGTTTAATATGACTCGAGATGATAAGAACAACAAATAAAAAAATATAACTCCAAAAAACTTGCGGCAAATCATCAAACAGTTAACGTGCACTCTTTTGTTGCATCGACAATTAAGAATTATTAAGGGAAGGCTGCATCCAATCTCCTTCTCCATCAAACACACACAAACATCCTTGTACTGTTTAGTATGCAGAGCATTGAGGGGGTATGATGCATGTCATGAAGCAATAGCAATTCTAAAATTGAGATGTAAGTGGTCTATGCGGATTATGACCAGCGGGAGAAGCATGGACAGATTGTTAGCTTTGTCTTAATATCTTAAAGAATTAGGTGTGAAGTAAGCTTATGTATTAATTAGTTATGGAATGAAAATGCAGTAGGTAGGGTTATTTTTTTTACTCAAAAAAGACTGATAGAGATCTTGTCGTGCTGGCTGTGCTTACCCTACTTACAGTCGCTGTCCTGACAGCGTAAAACTCCAAGAGCTTGCCCCTCGCCCTCAGGGAAGTTGGTAGGTTAGACTTAAATGGTTCGTACTTGACTCCATCTTGTGAAAATGAGACATGTTTCAAACATTGGATGGGATAAAAACAACCACCATCCAAGTAGTTGAATTTTCCGTAGTGTGGAATTTATTAATTGACAGCGTTTCAAGTTACTTGAAGATTTCTTGAGTAATATTAGGCCAGCAATGAAGAAAAACTAACTGTTGAATCCAATAAAATATAAACTACAAGTGTGACCATTCACCTAACGTAGAAAGAGTCCTGGTCTAAACATAATTTTACGTTTTGGATAAAGTCTCTCTGTGTATGAACATGAATAAATCTATGAAAGATTAAAACTAACCATTTTTTTATATGAAGCCCCCCAATTGGCATACATTATTATTAATTTGAGCTGGGGAAAACATTACATCATGTCTGTCCTGACCGAGCTCAGTCCAACAACCAAGTAGATAGGTACTGTAGCATCTGCAAATATACTGGTTCTTGGAACATCAAAACTATTTATAGAAGAATTACTTTTATAAATGTCAAAAAGCCATATTTTAGATATAATATTTCTCAGCTCCATGTGTCCCTAGCTATTGAAGGTATGATACTGTTGAACTGGAAATCATAGGTGTAAGCTGTATCAGTTCATTCCAATTATTCAGCATGGTCTGTTTGCTGGGGCTTGCGCCTTGTGCTGCATTTTTCCAATGTAAATAGTCTGATCCTTTGAGTAAAAAAATTGACACATTGTGGGTCTTTGACTTTTGTAACCGTTGAAAAACCTGCTTGCACGTCACAAACATATGAACTGAAACCAGTTTTCTACTAAATAAACCTTGTAAATCACACATATAGGGTCAGATTTTATGAAATCCAAAAATATGAAAAAATGGTGATTTTGGCTCAATATTACAGTAGCTTCAGTGCAAAAAAAAAAGAGAGAGAATGATTTTTATTCAACATATAGCTTCAGCCCAAAGCCAGCAAGTGGCACTGCTAGCTAAGCCCACCCTGTCTTCGTTTCGGCCTACCATTTCCGTTAGTGCTAAATCTTTGGTCCTATTTAGCAACAGTGAGGGGGATAAGCTCAAATCAATTGCTCAAAAATCCCAATCCCCACAAAGAAAGTACACAAGACATATATTTCATGACCTCTCTCTCTCTCTCTCTCTCTCTCTCTCTATATATATATATATATATATATATATATATATATATATATATATATATATATATATATATCAATTCTGTATCTTGGTGCCCGTCTGGAGTTACTCGCATTTAATTATCAACTTGAGGGGAAGCCGATAAACTCTAATGGCATTGAATGTCACGATCAATCAAAATTGGAATGCTGACATTGAAATTTGGATTGCTAGGCGGGGGAGGTCGGTAGCATGCATATTTATGGTGCTGTAAGATTTTGGCTCATTTAAAGTGGTGGAGGACAGTTATGTCTCTTGACCTTAATCAACGCAAAATTTTCTTTGAATTCTGCGATTTGTCGCTTGTGGTAGATTGCTTTTCATTGTTGCGGACCACACTGGCTGGTTTCTCATCCGGACCTATCCTTCTTTCCTTTGTCATGTTGATGTAGGTAAAAGAGGGCAGGGGTTTGGCATAATGGGATGGGGGGCTAGGTAGTTTGACGGGCAGTCTAGGTTCAAATCTCATGGGCATCACCCCCTGCGTAAAGCCGAAGCTTGGTGACTCTCTGGGGTAGACCTCTGAGTTTTACGTTGACAGGACAGCGACCATAAGTACAGCTAGGTCTGTGCGCCTGGGGTGGTTTCTCCGAGCTGCTTTTATCATGCTAGAGACAAGTTTACCACAAAACCAATGAAACTTAGAGAAATATTTAATTTCATATAACAAAATTATCTTTTTCTATAGGTGAAAGAAGATTTTATTAGTTAAAAGATGTAAACATTACAGCAGTAGCAGTGGTAGTTGGCCAGAGGATGAGAGGTCATCGTGGCCACCAGAAAACATTAGAAACAGAATGAGGTGCATAAGATTACAGTAGTGCGCATCAATAGTAAGGATCCAGCCAAGAATGGTCGGTCCCAGGCCAGAGTATGTTAGCCACACTTTGAACGCCCATTTGGATTGCATGCAGCACCGATTGGAGCGAACCAGAGTCGCTTCTGTGAACTCTAATATTGTTGCGAGCTTTCCAAACCCTCCCAGTCTCCATTGTTTTCACTCCTTGAAAAAAAAGTAAGCCATATCCGTTTCGGGAAAACTGGTTTTCCAGAAAGGATATGGCTATAGGTGGAGCTGGGGGGGGGGGGGGGGGTAATTTTTTTTTTTTAAAGCCCAGCCCTGATTCCATATGAAATAGATTTTTATTTATTTTTGTAGCCCAGTCCTAGCCCAGCCCTGACCTCAGCAAATAGTTTGATTTGTCTATATGAAATAGATTTTTATTAATAATTGCCCCCGAACCCCAGACTATCACACCAATTTTTTTTTTTTTTTGCTACACCCCCCCTGCCCCCCACATGAATCCTAGCTACGCCACTGGATATGGCTTAAGATTTCTTTATATGAGTGGATGGGAAGTCTTGTTTTTTCAAAGTCGAGCACTTGAAACAAAAGAAAGAAAATACCAATTCCTCTATTGACAACTGTTGCCGGATGGATGGAAAGGAGCTAACAAGTATATCTGGATTGATTTGGGGGAAGGGGGAGAGTTGAGCTAGATAGAGATTAGGGAGCTTAAGTACAAGTTTGCTTTGGTCACAAGTGGTGATGAACAGTGAGAAACTAAGAAAGTAGAAGCTGCAATTGTTGGTCACAAGGGCAAAAACAATCACAGCTGGTCATACAGATAACAACTTACATTTTTCTCATGTTTTCACTATCCTTGAAAAAGTATTCTGATTGTGACTTACAATCACAGCATATTCAGAAAATTCAAGATCACATAGCATTGCAAAGATTAGTCTTTCAAGAATACATGCATGATCAAGCAATTTTACATTGTATTGCCAAAAAAATGACAACCAACAGAAAGATGCAGTAATAGTCGAAGGAGAATATTACTACTTTTAAAATGTGGCTCAGCTTTGAAAATAATTACGGCCCCGGTGGCACCTATAAGATTGAGTGAGTGGAATTTGTGATATCTTCATTATGCTTGTGGTCATGTTGAAAAGTTTGAGATCTCCTGTTGGATATGAAAGCTTTCTTTTATCTACCACTATTACTATAGTGTGCTTTTTACGTTTTTAAAACCCTTTTGAGATCTGCCATGATATGATTAGACTTGAAGTGGTTTGATGCCTAAAAACTTTTTCCATTGACAAAGGCTATAAAGGTTTGATGACGCTGGCTTTTTCTAAGGGCACGTTTGCTTGGATCTGATGTAATTTGATTTTGAATGTCATGAAACAGTAAAATGACGTAAGTATGATCTGTTTTCTATTTTTTTTTCTTTTTGATGATAAAAGAACCCTTACCTGAACCAGGTGACTTGATGGGTCCGCCTTCCTGCAAGGTAAACCCTGGGTGGAGTCACCTACACCCAAGGAGCCCACAGTCAAAGGCATCCGCACACCCGGTCGGAGTCGAACCTAGGATAAAGGTGTAAGCACCTTCTCCTCAAGTCTGCTGCCATTCAAGTGACTTGGGTGGCTGCAATCTGCTTTCGAATTTCACCGTTCTATTTTCTCATGTTGGCGTGCATGTTCGAAATGGGGCGAATAGCTATCGTTGAGAGAATAATTCTCATTTGGGCCCAAGAAATGTATCCTAAAACTATAAAAGCTTCATCTAGTCTCAAAATTGTTTTGGAGGTTTTTACTCAACGAAGAAAATTTTTGGTAGATTTTGAGTTTGTTTTGTATATAAAAGTGCAAATGGACACACAAAAAGGTGCCATTCCAAAAGTGTCGAACTTTGAAAATTTCCTGATCAGGCCAGGTCACTTTTAAGCCTACAATATTGTGTTGCACTCACCGAATTTGACCTTCACAATAAAAAAGACAAAAAGCTCTCTCTCTCTCTCTTTCTCTCTCTCTCATCTGTGGTGCCTTCTAGTCCAGCGGATCCTGGTTGAGATGGGCTTTGTTGTCTGTTGCTATCCGTCTGTAGTTTCTTTTTCTTTAGCTTCTTATTTTTCTATTTTCTATTTTTATTTTCTTTCTTGTTCTGGGTTCAACATTTTGTTGATCTTTTGATTTTCTCTCTCTCTCTCTCTCATATGTGTGAGACAACAGCGGCAAAAAAACAAATAAGCAGGGAATCTGGCACACTTTCAAATTTAAAACAGAAGATGTAAAAGGTCTTGGTTTACTCATGGTCATTAAATTTATTTATTTATTTATTTGTTGAGGGAAAGAAAAACTTTATTAATAGTAAATAGCTTCTTGTCCATTCAATTTAAGAAAGTGCTTAATTGCACATTTGAAATCATTATACACATGGGCCGTGATAAGTTAACACAAAATAAATAATCACAAAAACCACATTCAATGACATTATGCATTTTCGAAGTACAGGTAGTAAGTGTGTCATTTGCTCCTTTCATAATTGGAAAAATGCTTAAGCTTTGGTGGTGGTGAATGCTTGGTATCAACTTATACATTCGTTAATTATTATAGGTTAAGTATAGAGAATGCGTCAAATTGAATTATTTCAATAAGAAAAACCATTAAAAGTGCCAGTATCGTTGCAAATTGTCCGATTCATTGTATCAGCAGAAAATAGATACGAAACTGACCTGAACTAGCTAATTTTCAAATAAATCAGATAATGGTCAAAATAGTTTTTTTTTTATATTTTTAATATTATCGTAAATTTTTTACGCATGTCTTTTTGTGGTTAAAAGTTAACCCATTCAAAAACTATTCAGCCCTGAATTGGAATCGTCTGATTCCCCTTGTTCGATCGGTTCAAGGTCCTAGACGATACTTACTACATGTTGAGAAAAACTTGATTTCCTGTGTGAAGTTATGCAGTACGACCCGTTGACATGGGAGTTGTTGAAGTTTTGGACGCCAAAGGTCGGATCTTTACTTGCTTGGATCTAACTCTTAAGTGCTGGTACCAGGTCCTGTTGGGATAAACCACCAGGTTGGTGGTGGTTACCCACGATGTGGGTAACGCTCCTTCTTTGAAGATGTTCCTTCCGTTAAACCTGCACAAATAAGGGGGAACAGTTATACAACCGTTCCCATTTTGTGTCTATAAAAAAGAGGTTTCATGAGCAACCTCATACGGGAAAAAGTGTGTGGAAAAACAAATCTGTGTATACAGTGAAAAACACAGTGAAAGAGGGAAAAAGGTCGACTCACCGGTGGCATTCGGAGGCCTGCGCTTGTGGTGGCTGCAGACCGACTGAGTTGAAGAAAACCCCTCTCCGACAACATCATCCACCCTCCGGCAATGGCCGCCTCAGTTACACATTCTGTGTGTTTGATTTTGCAGGGCTCCGACTGGCTGGTGGCTGAGGCGCCGGCGACTCCGGACCGGCAGTGAAACACCCCCAACAATGAGTCTTTTTTGGTCTTAAAGACCCATTTATACCCTACAGGCTTTACTCCTTTAGGTAACGTGACAAGATTTCACACTTGATTTTTAGCCATAGAGTCTAACTCTTCTTTCATGGCTTCTATCCAATGCAAAGATTGGTTGCTAAAGGATTCACCCAGATGGAGGGCATTGACTATAATGAGACATTTTCTCCTGTCTCAACTAAGGAGTCAATGAGGATAATTTTGGCCCTCGTAGCTCATTATGACTTAGAGTTACATCAGATGAATGTGAAAACAACGTTCCTCAACGGGGATCTGAATGAAGAGGTATACATGGAACAACCTCTTGGTTTCTCTGAAGATGATCATTTGGTTTGCAAGCTTAATAAATCAATATATGGACTTAAACAGGCCTCCCGACAGTGATATATTAAATTTTCCCAAGTCATTGTGACTTTCGAGTTTACAGAAAACATTATTGATCAATGTATATACCTTAAGGAAAGTGGGAGTAAGTTCATTATATTGATGTTGTATGTGGATGACATTTTACTTGCAACCAATGATATAAATTTGCTTTCAGAGACAAAACAGATTCTTGCATCACATTTTAATATGAAAGATATGGGTGAGACTGCTTATGTTCTTGGCATTGAGATTCGTCGAGACAGAGCAAAATGTGTTCTAGGCCTCTCCCAGAGATCCTATATAGATAAGGTGTTAAAGCGATATGGGATGGAGAATTGTTCTCCTAGTTCTACACCCATATCAAAGGGTGACAAGCTGAGCCTAAAGGATTGTCCACAGAACGATATTGACAAAGCACAGATAAATGCTTATCCATATGCATCAGTTGTTGGCAGCTTGCAGTACGCACAAATATGTTCTCGACCAGATATTTCTTTTGCAGTAGGGGTGCTTGGAAGATTTCAGTCTAACCCAAGTTTACCCCATTGGAAGACTGCCAAGAAAGTCTTGCGGTACTTACAAGGGACAAAAGACTATATGTTGACGTATCATAAAGTTGATCACCTCGAGGTCATTAGCTACTCAGATGCGGATTTAGGAGGATGCCTTGATAGTAGAAAGTCTACTACTGGGTACGTCTTCTTACTTGCTGGAGGCGCGATCTCTTGGAGGAGTGAAAAGCAGACGACCATTGCTGCCCGCACCATGGAGGCAGAATTCATAGCATTGTACGAGACTACTTCGCAGGCTATATGGTTAAAGAACTTCATATCACAGTTAAAGGTGGTCGATTCCATTGGGAAGCCACTGAAGGTCTACTGTGATAATGAAGTTACGGTATCCTTTTCGAACAACAACAAAAGTACTACGTCATGTAAGCATATGGAATTGAAGTATTTTGTTGTTAAAGAAAGGACGAAAAACCATTTAGTGCATATTGTCAATATTGGTACCAAAGAGATGATCATTGATCATCTTACTAAAGGGCTAGCACCTGGATTATATTTCAAACATGTAATGAGGATGGGATTGTTAAACTCTTTTTGACATATGCATATAAATAAAGTGATCACTTTTAGTCTTTTGATTCTCATTATGGTTGTTGTTAATCTCATAAGGATTAGAGATTCAACTAAGGACCTACAGAACAGAATAAAAATGGCATTTTATTCATCAAGTTATTCCCATAAGGTTTTCTGGTTAAAGGGTTTATCGTCAGAACAAGTGGGAGAATCTTGGGATAAACCACCACGTTGGTGGTGGTTACCCACGATGTGCGTAACGCTCCCTCTCTGAAGATGTTCCTCTCGTTAAACCTGCGCAAATAAGGGGAAACAGTTACACAACCATTCCCATTTTGTGTTTATAAAAAGGAGGTTTCATGAGCAACCTCATACGAGAAAAAGTGTGGAAAAACAAATCTGTGTATACAGTGAAAAACACAGTAAAAGAGGGAAAAAGGTCGACTCACCAGTGGCATTCGGAGGCCTGCGCTTATGGTGGCTGCAGATCAGTTGAGTTGAAAAAAACCCCTCTCCGGCAACATCCTCCACCCTCCGGCAATGGCCGCCTCAGGTACGCATTCTGTGTGTTTGATTTTGCAGGGGCTCCGACTGATTGGTGGCTGAGGCACCGACGACTGCGGATCGACGGTGAAACACCCCCAACAGGTCCATCATGGGAAAGACCATAGCCAGGTCCTGTAAGGATTGCAATGGACTAAACATGCTCTATGCCTGCTAAAATAACATTTTTTAATGTTTTTTACATTCAAAATTTATGGATCCTAATAAGAGCTCCAGTCAGACCTGGTTCTGATATAAATTTCCATCAATGATACCAGGCTCCATATATCAATTGGATTATATGGGCCCACTGAGTTCCTAGTTGTACGTCCTTATGTATTACCAAACTTGAATCTTATTAATTACGTACCCGACTTGTTGACCCCCCCCCCACACACACACACACACACACACACACACATATATATATATATATATATATATATATATATATATATATATATATATATATATATTGGAGGCTATCTGCCTGCACTAATCCATGCCTACTACAAATTACGGGGTTTTTGAAGGATTCTTTTCCATCATTTTCTCGAATCTTACCACACAGATGCATTCTACGTGCTTGATTTTATAGGAATCAACTCTTGCATTGCCCGATTCTAATGTACCAGTAGGTTTTATGATGTTTGAAAATTGAAGGTGTAAAATTTTTATAAATATCTAAGGTTTTTCTTATTTCTTTATAAAAAAAATATGATCAAAAGTATCATTTTCTAACAAATCGACCATGCCAAACGCATCTATGGGGTCAGAATTTTTGCAAAAAACAACCGAAAACCTTTTCATCACTTGTGGTAGGTTGTAGTAGGCATGGAACAAATGAGATAACTACCTTGTATTCTCTCTCTCTCTCTCTCTCTCTATATATATATATATATATATATATAGTAGGTGGTAGCTGCCAAATGCTTTTTGAGCCTATGGCCGGCCTACCAGGTTTTGAAAGGATTTTTCTATTTTTTTTTAAATCTAACCATACAAATGTGATCTACATGCTTGATTCTAGAAATCGACTCTTGGATCATCCAATTCTGACACACAGCTAGGGTTTTATAAGATTTGAAAATCAACTATCTACAATTTATAAAAATATCCAATGCTTAACAAATCATTATTTTTATTAAAAAATCATTATTTTTATTAAAAAATCATTATTTTTATCAAAAAATATTATCCAAGTGTCTTTTTCTAGCAAATTGACAATGCCAAATAGATTTGCAAAAAACAAATCCGAAAACCCATATCCATTGTTGGTAGGATGGCAATAGGCTCATAAAGTGTTAGGTAGCTATCACCTTATATATATATATATATATATATATATATATATATATATATATATATATATATATATATATATGGTTGTGTCTTTATGCATGTATAGTGATAGCTGCCTACCACTTTTCTCGTCTAATGCCAGCTTATTGCAAGTGAACGGGTATTTTCAAGTTTTTCTACAAATCTGAGATGTGTTAAGCATGATCGATTTGTTGAAAAACAACACTTAAATCAAGTTTTTGAATAAAAATATGATTTTTAAGTCATGAATATTTATGAAATCTTAAGCCATTGATTTTAAACTTTATAAAAACCTTCCAGTTTGTCAAAAACGGACAAACCAAGAATCACTTCTTATACAATTACGCATGCAAAAGACATGTACGGTCACATTTAAAGAAAACATGAAAAAATGTATCAAAAATTGAGTAGGCTTGCCGTAAAGGTGAAAAGTGTTGGATATTTTGGGTTTGGGTCCAACCCATCAGGTGACCCGGTTTGGCACTATTAATGGGCTGGTTAGTGGGAAGTTAAGAGCAGTTAGTGGGTGGAGGTTACGTGAATATGAAGAGACTACATTCACGTAAGCACCCTATCTCCTATTATAAAAGGAGAGGTGTGGGGTTGTACGTATGATGAGAGCCATCAGCCACCAACACCTCATATTGCTCACATTCAGGTATTAGCATTGGGTTTAGGTCCTGCTCATCATCGACCTAAGGCCTTTACTCATCGTGGGCGTCGATAGGCTGAAGAAAATGTTGAGCATCCGCACATCATTTTAATGGCGCCTATAGGTACGCATTTACAATTTGGTTTTATTTATGCGAATATGCCAACATTGGGTTATGGGCCCACTTATCACATATTTTGTTGCCCATGTGGGTGTGTCATAAGTGTTTATTTTATGCTCACCGACATCGACGTATTAGATTTTTGCTGCTAACACAGACTCGTCTGCTGTCACATTTTTTGCATCGTCGGTGGGTCGCAGTACCAGGGCCGACATATAGAAACTGATTGCTACCGATCACCGGTGGGAGCAGAGGTTGGTCTGCTATCTGGTCCCCTTTACAGAGATACCAGAAGGACCCATTCATACAGTGGCCAGGCCCTTTTCTTGTTGCTGGCACTGTCGTCAGCGACAGTGCCGTCTGGTCACCGGTGGCGACAGACATCCCTGTCGACAGATAAAAAAAATGTAACCCTTTTACTTCTCGATGGAGATTTCACCGAGGAGTCAAGGGGCTTCACTCACCAGCAGCCATGCCAGCGTCGCTGGCAGCCCTGTTTAGTCGTTGATAGCACAGTTGTCGGTGACGCTTTCGATCAACATCTGGACAGAATGGCCACTGATGGAATCCCTTTGTTGGAAGGGGGTTTCCATCAGGCTCATCGCCGAAAGGAGTCATTGTCGCCGACTGCCATCGTCAAACCACTCGCTTCATCACCGACGTCTTTTTCCAGTCACCGGATGCTGAAGGGGTATTTTCCCTTTTCATTTTTTTTGGTTTTCACAGGAAATCGACGTTGCTAGGGAACCACTGTCACCAGAGTCCATTGAGCGTGATGGTGACTGCTGCCAGTGTTGGCCGCTGTGGGGTGATATGCTGAAAATGACAGTCGTCAGTCGTTGGCGGCTTCGTCAGCGTTGCTGGTAGAAGGATGGTTGCCGAAACACTACCCTCATCAGTGGTGTTTCGACCGACCTCTGTATCAGTTGGCAGGGGATTTGGTGGTGTTTTTCACCACGGGTTGTCGTTGGAAAAGGTAACTTCTGCCAAGGGTTACTGACTCAATGGTGGCCTCACCGACATAGCCTTCACCACGGCGACGACCTGGCTCCATGGCACCTTGTTGGGGGTCACCGACTCTGGTGAGGGTGTTCGTCTCCTCTCCTCAAATCCAAGCGTCAGCTTTCAGTTTCTGATTTCTCAGAAACCAAAATCTGCATTTCATATTTTAACCTTAAAGTTTTATCTTTCGCTTCTTGTTATATCAGGTTCTTTCCTTATCGACGGTTCTAGTAACATTTTCTTTTTAGACGAATCTAATTTTTTAGACTAAAAAAAATAGTGTTGTTTACTTTGGGTTATATGAATCTTGACTTGGCCCTTAGAATTGATGAACCTTCTGCTCTTATAAAGTAAAGCATATCCGAATAGAAGGCTACCTCCGAGACGTGGGAGCGCTCGAACAAACTTAGCCTATTGCTTTTGCAATCTCGAGTGGCTAAGAATATTCGATGTACCATTCCTCACTATAGGACAATGAATGAATTTCTGGGAGCCATTGAGGTATAATTTGTTAGTTCTAATAAGGCAATGGCCAACACGCTCATGTCCAAATTGGTATCTATGAAATATATCGGTGATAGTCACATCCCACAACACATTCTGAAAATGAGAAACATTGCATCTCAGCTGAATGACATGAAGTTTGTCATTTCTGATTCTTTTTAGTTCCATCTAATTTTGACCTCGTTGCCCATTGAATATGGACCTTTCAAATCTCCTATAACACACATAATGATGAGTGATCTTTTAATGACCTATTATCCAAGTGTGTTGAAGAAGAGGAGAGACTGAAGGATGAGAGGGTGTCGATTGCACATATGGTCTCTCATAAGAAAAAACAGAGGCTGGGGTCAAAGAAAAGTTTTTTTAAAAGGAAGAATAAGAAGGCCTCTAGAGAGAGTTCTAACTCTTAGACAAAAGCCAAATCTTAGGCATGAGGCTTTTCTATAAAGTGTTTCTTCTGCAAGAAGAAGGGGCATAAGAAGGTGAACTGCTTGAAGCATAAGAAATGGATCGAAAATAAAAGTAATAAGTCATTTGTTTCTTATGAGTGTAATTTGATTCATGTTTCATTGCATAGTTGGTGGATTGATTCTGGTGCCACGATGCACATTGCCAACTCATTGTAGGCATTTCTGAACAAAAGAAAACCAATAAAGCATGAAAGAAGCATCTTCTCAGAAAATAAGATACATTCGCATGTCAAGAACATTGGGACCTGCAGAGTAGTATTAGAATCATGATTTATTTTTTATTTGGTTGATACAGTTTATGTTTAATCTTATAGTCGGAACCTGATTTCAATTTTAAACTTGATAAGTTTGGTTTTAGTTTTAAATTTGAAAACTCTAAGCTCGTTATTATAATTTTTTTTTATTAATGTAGGTTCTGTATATGTGTGTGATGGTTTATATTGGTTAAAAATCGAATTTCAAATTCAGGAATCTCATTCTATTGAGAACACATTAATTGACAATAAATGTGGTCTAAAGAAAGATCAATCCTACTTGCTTTGACATCAAAGGTTAGGACATATCTCGAAAGAAAGAATCCAAATACTTATGAAAGAAGGAATTGTTGGATCCCTTGATTGCATAGATATAGAGTCATGTATTGACTGCATAATGGCAAAGTAGTCTAATACGAATAAGAAAGATGTTAAATGCAATAATGGAAAGTTAGAGATAGTGCATACAGATGTTTGCGGCTCTTTTTCACCCTGTTATACAAGTAAAAAGTATTTTATCACCTTTATAGACGATTACTCATGGTATATATATCTCAAACTTATTATTTGAAAAATCAGAAGTCTTTTAGGTTTTTAAGAACTTCAAAAAAGAAGTAGAGAAATAAACCGATGAAGTTATTAAGGTTGTCAGGTCTGATAGAGGTGGTGAATATTATGATCATTTCACTGAGATGGGACAAAAGAAAGGGCCATTAACACGATTTCTAAAAGATGTAGGCAGTGTACCTCAGTATACCATGCCTGATAGTGCTTACTAGAATGATTTAGTTGAAAGAAGAATCATACGCTTAAAGAAATGGTTCGAACGATGTTCAATCACTCAAACATTTCCTTGACCTTGTTGGGTGAAGCTCTTACGACAACAATACATATTTTGAATAATGTTCCTGCAAAGACTGTTCAGAAGACTCCTTACGAGTTATGGACATATAAAAAACCTTCTTTGTCATATATGCGCATATGGGAATGTCCAGCTGAAGCTAAATTGTATCTCACATATAAAACCCTTTGATCCTAGGATGACTAGTGGATTTTTCATTGGTTATCTAGAAAGGTCAAATGACTTTAGGTTTTATTGTTCATCTCATACACCACAGATAGTGGAAACAGATAAAGCGAGATTTTTTTTAAAATAATTCTATTGAGATAGATGCATCTCAAAATATTGATTTTGAGGAAATACAAGATTTAGGTTCCATACCTGCAAAGGTGAATGGTCCCATTTTTTCTGTCATTGTCCCTTTGGATAATGTTAGAGAAACTCCGATCAATGGACATCAATCCCAAAAAGAGCAAGTTGTTGATGAAAATATACAACAAAAGAATACAAAAGTTTATTTTGAACCACCTATAGCACCTGTATGGAGGTCTACGAGGAGCAAGAAATCTGTCATTTGTCTGAACTATGTGGTGTATTTGCAAAAATCATATAATTTCATAGATATTGATGATGATCTCTTCATAATTGTAAAAGCCATTAAAAGTGAAAGATCAACACATTGGATCAATGCTATGAAAGAAGATCTTGACTATATGGCAAAGAACCAAGTGTGAGCACTTGTACTTTGACCTGATGGAGTTGGACCTGTTGGTTGTAAGTGGGTCTATAAGACAAAAACAGACTCTAAAGGTCAAGAGGAGATGTATAAGGTTAGGCTTGTTGCAAAAAGTTTCATACAGATAGAGATCATTGATTATAATAAGACTTTTTCTCTTGTCTCAACTAAAGAATTCTTGAGAATAATCACGACCCTCGTAGCTCATTTTGATTTAGAGCTGCATCAAATGGATGTGAAAACTGCTTTCCTGAATGAGGATCTGGAAGAGGAGGTATACATGCAACAACCTTCTGATTTCAGTGTAGATGACTCGAATCATTTAGTTTGTAAATTGAAGAAGTCAATTTATGAACTTAAACAGGCCTCCCATCAGTGATATAAAAAGTTGAATCAGGTAATTGTGAAATTTAAATTTACTAAAAAATATTTTTGATCAATGCATTTACATAGAGACTAGTGGAAGTAAGTTTATAATTTTGGTTTTATATGTTGACGATATTCTTTCTTACAACTAATAATTTTGTCATTTCAATATGAACATGGGCCGAGCCCACTTGGTTCGGCCTTTGACAAGTGTGTACCAGTGTTGTTAAGATAACTTCTGACCTTGCCAAATCAGACTGAACTCTTTGTCTAGATCATTCTCCTGCACTTGTCTCGTGTCCGAACGCTAATCATACGCCCAGAAAGATCGATGCAGCTTGGTGAGCTCATTGGTTACGTTTGCAATGAAACTTAGTTAGGCAAAAGTTCATTGGATCGACCTAATGACACGAGCCTTTTACTTGACTCACCTTCCTTTCCTTTTTCCTGCTTTAAATTCTCAAACTCACCGTCGTTTCTTGAGCTACAGTCGGAATCATGGCTGAACATAGTCAGTTTGAGAGGAGCAAAAAAGGCTCATTTTCAGCATGACCTGAAATTGATGCCTACATCTAACAAATTAAATAGGTGGTCAAATCCTTTTATATATATAGCAATGATCAAAGCAAGGCCACGTCACATTGGGACTCTTGAGGTACAAACAAGCAGCGAGGACAGACTAAAGTTGTGAGTGGTGGAAATTGTGTCGAATCGCTGCATCAATATCTTGACTAATGTCGCTTGTAGGGCACGAAATTTAGATAGATAATGAAACTTGATGGCTCTAAAAGATTTTTTTTCTTTTTTCGAGACGGTAGTATCATGTCATAATCTGCTCTTACGGTATTCCCTCACAACACCTCTGCATGCCGTTGATCTCAAGATGAAAGGCATCAAAAACCTGTACGAATGGGATGCCCATCACTTGAATGGGCCCCACTATTTTTTCCCGATGTCGTTCATGTTTAGGATGGGCGGCATAGGAATGTTTTAAAATGAACGGCTCATAATGAGCTCGTTCATTGTTTTGATGGGTATCGTTCATTTTCATAAAGACTTGAACGGCTGGGGTTAGCTTGACAAGAGAGATCTGACTTGGGTGGAGCCCTTTTTTTGAGGGTGTAGCTGCCTAACTTGACCAACCAGATGGACACGCGAGAGTGCGTGGCGGACAGCGAAAATTTTGCCTGGAGAAGCGATGGTTTTTTTCTGTCCCTTGTGTTTGGATCCATCAAGATCATAAGCTGATAGTCATTATCACTGGCTTTATTTGCTGAAAAGCTCATTATTTTAACAAATAAATACATATCTTGACGGTCACAGAGTGTGTGTGTGTGCGCGCGCGCGCACCCGCGCATGTGGATTTTTGGTTTCCCTATTTGGATTTTAAAAGGCCCAGTAGATCGGAGATTTGCATGTATAGATTTTATGACTATACGGGCTGGGCTGGGCTGGGCTGGGCTGGGCTGGGCTGGGCTGAGCTGAGCTTCTCTTGTATATACGTGGCTTGTATACTTAAAACGAGCTGGCTCGTAGCTCTGCTCGCCAAGCCTACTTTCCGAACCAAGCCGAGCGTTTCACAAGTTCACCTGAGCCGCGCTCATCTCGTTTCTAGGGATTTGAGAGGTTTTACCAATGGTGGCCTGTATTCAGTCGGTGATGTTGGATGTTGTTCATCTTAAAAATGAACGACACCCATGAAAACAATGAACGAACCAGCTTATTTGAGACTGGAAATCATAGTTTCATGCTTTACTGACTCAATCTGACCACATAGATGTGTTTGTTTGCTGCGGATCAAACCTTTGATCACATTACTTAAAATTTAAAAAAATACGAGTTTTTGAGACGTAAAATTGTTGTTTATTCATTATGGTTGATTTTTGAAGCTCTTAAAAAATCTGCCTAAACCTTGCAATCAATTGATTGCAAAACCCAATTAAGAGTTGTACGTAAAGTCCTCAACGAGTCACATCTTGATTGCTCCATTAGAGGTGCAGCTTTAATCAGCTGATGGCTTCCCGTCAACCATGTTCTCCGAGTCCAAGGGTTCATAAATGCATTGTTTTAGATCTTGTACTTATTTCAAAGAAATAAATAAGCCAACAAGGCATGACGACTTCAAGAAGGTGTTTCTTTCGTGACCAAAAAAATCTGCCAACGTTCAACATTACGGTGTTTTGTTTTATTCTCCTCATGACATCACAATGTGGGTCATGGGGTCACGTCCTTTAACCGACGCAAGAAAATGGGATACTTTTTCCTTTTTTTTAAAGGCTAGTTAGGGTACAATTATGCCATTGGGTTTTGAACCTGCAACGTCCAACACAAGGTGACGTGCACTAGCTGCTCCTACCAGACAACAAGCGGAACCCCCGTTTGTAGAAAATGGGATACTTTTCTTCCAAAAGGAACCCGCATGTTTCTCGCTTTCTTTGTGATGTGCATTTTTCTTTTCCGGTTGCTTTGAACAGAAATAAAACATGAAGATATAGGTGCCCATCATGTCTGATTGTGTCTTTGCTATGATTCAAACGCCATCTCATCTTCTCCAATTTATGGTGTCAACAGGTCCGGTACAGGAACTGTTAGGAACAGGGTATGGTTAATTTGTGGAACTTCATACAAAACCCCGGTATGATCAGAGTTCTGATTAAGATTTGCAATTTTTCTATGTGAAAAGTATACATAATCTTATTTACCAAGTATGAGCTGAGTCTGGTTTATATAAGACCTGGATTCGGTCTTTCCTATGAGAGATCCAATCAGGTATAGACTCTGATCTGGCACCAGCACCTCCTAATCGAATCTAGGTCCAGACCTACCCAATTCTGGCAGAGGTCCGACCCATTCACACCCGTAATCTCCATTGTGACTTCTTTCCTTTGGTTCAATGCGCTCAAAACGGTGAGTTAGATATTAAATTTTTATATAGATGACCAAACTCTCTCTCTCTCTCTATATATATATATATATATATATATACCATCTTATGTTCAATCTATGAGCAAACACCACTCTTTTAGTTTTTTATTTTTAGCAGATTAAATTCTACATATGCAATCATGATAATTTGTTTAGTAGGAAACTTGTTTGGGATTATGTTTCCAAAGTGTAAGCAGGATTTTCATGGCCTCTCCAAAAATCAATGGCCTACAAGGTACTATATTTTCATGACTCGATAACTTAGTTTTAAAGCTGATGCAAATGGTAATTCTTATAAACAAACTGCACTCAATGCATCCATATATGAGGCCAGATTGAGTGGATACAATTAACTTCCCTTCTAGATCTAGATTGCATATACAGTCAATTCTAACATATATATATATATATATATATATATATATATATATATATATATATATATATATATATATAGAGAGAGAGAGAGAGAGAGAGAGAGAGAGAGAGGATGGTCTACCCACTTGTCCTCACCTAGGGATGGCAGTGGACTGGGGGAAAGGGGGGCCGCCCCGCCTCGCCCCGTTTGGACCGGGGATGAAGGGTATGAAACGGGGATGAAGGTTAAAATCCAACACCGTTCAGGGATGAAAGAGGGGATGGACTTACACTTTTCCCTGCCGCCCCGATCCCCGCCTAGCCCCACCCCACCCCCAGTCCTTCTGAAGGATGGCAATAGACTACGGGGAAACGGGCCCTGCCCCGCCTCATCCCCGTTTGAACCAGGGATGAAGGCAGGGGTGGAGGTTAAAATCCATCCCCATGCAGGGATGGAGGTTCTAATCTTGAGACGCGGCGGGGGTGGAGACCCTGTCCCCCGTCCCGGTCTATTGCCATCCCTATCCTCACCTACAAAAAAACATATGTAAATGTGTTTTTCAACAAATCTAACTGTAAAGACGTGATTCCATAGTGGAAACAAACTCGTATCAAGTTTTTTTAATGTATAAATAGGATTTCACAAGAATCTAAAAATCAATGGTTTTGAAAATTTTGTAATTTTCTACACTATAAAATCTTATACATCAAAAGAGTTTGATCCAAGAGTGTATGTAGGTTTTTGACCATATAAATCACATCCACAAGGTCAAATCCCATCTGGTCTAACAGATCGGGTGGTCACCAAATAAAGCACCATTAGGGGGGGCATCAACCTTTAGCAGCGGTTAAAGAGTGTGAGGGCCCTCGGTGGATTTTAGCACGTTCAACAGCATCCCGAATAGAGATGCTTGCGGATGTCATTTTTGTTCATTAGCGCTAATGGCCCTGAACTTTGCACAACTGAGAGCGCATGAAATGATGTAATCGTGATGTTTGCATTAAATCTGGATTATCCTATCACCACATATCACTGCAAACTCTTTTAATTGCATAGCTTCAATTGTTTCTGTTTTCAGATTACGAGTCAAGTTTTTGCTGCGGTTCCACACTTTCTCATTGAAAAAAAAAAGAGTTTTTGCTGTGGTTGGCCCGTTGCTGATCGAGGATTCGATGTAATTTTGTATGATTTAGTAAATGCAATCATTATCTCAATTCTGAATTACACCAAATAAGACGTCACCGTGATGATCCATATAGTTTGGTGTGTGATCATAGAAACAGCTTTTTAAGAGTGCAACAGTCTGGTGATATGGATACTGCCTTTATATCATTATAAAAAGCATGTCCAAATCTCTCTTTTTAAGATACGTTAGGTACGGATTTTGGTATTACTCTAATGCCTACATTCAGTTTTTCTTAGATTCTGCTCATCGAATATGGTCATTATCAGTTTAAAACCTGACATTCTTTACTCCAAGTGACTTAAACTAAGCAAACAAATTTAATCTTTAAATAGAGCAAGCATGGGATTCTAAAAGCTAAGCATCCAAAATGCTTATTTTGAGATATGTTAACACCTAGTCACTGATATCGTTGTTATTTTGAAAATATCATGATATTATTTGTATTTCAATGTCAGTCTATATTTTCTAAGATTTTTAAAATATCGTCAGAACCTAAAATATCACATATTATTAAAATATTTTTTTCATATATTCTTGAGATATTCTGGAGATTTCAAAAAATATTTTATATATATATATATTTTAAAATAAATTTTTTGTTTCTTTAATACTTTTAAGTCTTTTTTAATTGATTATTTATATCTTTGCAAGAAAAATACTATAAAACCTATTATTTCTTGTCTTTTCTATTATTCATATCTTACGAGATTTTCTCAAGAAAGATCACTGTTTAAAATATCTCTGAGAAATTACCTTGAACGGTATAGATGACTATTACTATAACACTACACGTAGGGGTGTCAACAGGTCTGGTTTACCCAGACCCGACCATAATTAATCAAACCCTATAGGGTCTGGGTATGGTGATGAATAAGAAGACCTGATTAAGACCCGGGTCCAGACTCGAAGGCCGATTAATACAAAGACCTGCAAATTTTTAATGTAAAAATGATAAAACAATATGGTTTTACCGGGTTTGGTTCATGTAGTTCTTATCAGGTCCAAGTATTTTTTTTCTTATAATGAACCCGATTAGACTCGAGTCTGAACCCGATACGGTACCCAAAAAATGTGGTCCAAGTCTGGTTCTACCTGGGTCGAATCAAACCTGACCTGTTGACACCCCTAACTACACGTAATGTGGTCATCTACTTTTATTATGTAATGTAGTATATAATGGTGTGCCAACATGGTTGGTGTCACGGGCTTATTTTTATTTACATCAAGAGAAACATGGCGGGCTGGAACACTTTAGAATGATTATACCGTTGACCCGTCTACCATGAACCTAAAGAGCAGGCCTCAAACTTCCACAATAGCAGGCCTTAAAATGTCTTTGAGGAAAGCATGGATCTCTTTTTGGAAAACAAAATAAAAGTTGGGTCTCTAAATGGAAACTTCTCTAATTTAAAAACGAGAGGCCTCATATCTATTAGGAAGCTAAAATGAAAATGCTAAAAGTACCCGTTATTACTACACATACGCCTTTAGGACAAGGAAAAAGATTTCAAAAAGAAAGCAAAGCAAAGCAAAGCAAAGGCAAGTATATTTTGCTAAAATGCCACCAAAACACTCTTGCAGTTGCTTGCATCAGATTGACATAATTAAACTCTACCTCGTGTCGGGTCTAGGCCAAGCACCAAAATCAATGTACAATCACACAGCACACTTTAGCATGCCGCTGCACCTGATCGACCCTTCATCTTATGTTGGGCTCCACATACAGTGACACACTGTGCCCCAGAGATGGAGGGTGGTCAGGTGCAGCCGCACACTCAAAGTTTGGAATGTGATTTGCAACTAATGAGCCCTCTCTTAAGAGTGTCCAATGTGCTCTCTCCGATAGGCTCAAGCATAATCAATGTGTTTTAGGGATATCAATGGATCAGATTTTATCCGATATCCATCCGAATTTGACAACATTTAGTTGCATTTGGTAAGCCAAAACCATATTCGATTGTAATCAGATGCAAATATGACATTGATTTTTTGCTACTTAATCAGAGGAACATCCGAATTTTAATGGATATCTAAATCCCTTTACATGTAGAAAAGCGGATCTAGTATGAGCTTTTCACCAATTTTAATTTGAATCCGTTAAGCTAACATTTGATTGTTGGTCGGGACAACATCCAACCTGAAACCAAACCCTTTACATCCTTAACCTACCCAACCAACCGCATTTGTTTGCATCATGTGGCAGTCTTGAGTTATTTTTTATCTTTTTAGGAAACTATAGAATATGTCTTCGAAAAAAAAAAGACAGAACATGCATGTCTCGTCTTACATGAGAGAGAGAGAGAGAGAGAGAGAGAGAGTCGAACAAAACATCAACATTACTAAGACAAAGGGTCAACAAACGTTGAGCCCGCTAGCAAACAAACAGCAAACCAAAACCAAGGGCCAAAAATACGAAAGCAAAAACAAAAAAACATAAGGACAAAAGAACAAAAAAGAACAAAATTTTGACAAATTCAGCCAGGGTCAGGATGAAGAGAGGGCGGCTGAAGGTGGTGGAGACCAGGGCAACAAAGGAGCAAAATTGTGTACACATCAGCTAAGATGCAATGCACCAGCTTATTGAAAACAATTGGAGTTTGATGGAATATCGCATTGTTGCGGGTCATCCAAACAGCCGACCAGGTAATGAGGAGCCAAGTTCTCCATATCAATTGCCAACTCTTGCAACTGCACAACTGTGGCAGGCCCCACAGAAGATCGAGCGCGAAGGAGTCCTATCGCACGTTGACATCATATTTGTTTCATGTACTCTTGAAGAGGTCCACAAAGATGAGGCATGCCCAAAATAGATGATAGGTGGATTCTTCCGCTGCATTGCACAGGACGCACCGACTCGAAAGCTGAAAACCCACTCTTTTGAGGAAGCTATCCGTGTAGACCCGATCATGCAGAATCAACCAAGCTAAGAACCGAGAACACAGAGTTGGGCCTTTAGCCTATAACAAATGCTCAGGTAGCCAATCAGCTCCAGGAGGAAGACGAGACTGATAAAGAGATTTGGTGCAGAAAGCGTCGCTAGGCGCAATTGTCTGATGCAAAAGCTGGGCGGCAGGGTCAGGATCACCCTCATTCATGAGAACGAAAGACATGGTTTTAAGCCACATGTGACGTAGATGTGAAGTAGGAAGCCCGTGATGACGATGATAAAAAAAGAATGACTCAAGGGAGCCATATTTAGCATGCAGTAAGGGAGCACACAGATTGCTAGGATGGGGTGCCATCCAGCATTGCTTCACAATAAGAGCAATACTTCTAAGTCTCGGAGCAAGAATCCTCAGACCCTCCATACACCTAAAAAGCAACAGAGAATTTTAACCCACCAGATGGCGCTTAGTCTGAGGATGACAGCCAGATCAGTAGAAATCTGCCATCAAACAAAAATTTCTTCTCTACGCCCGAGGGCATCAAGAACATAGACATAAGAAATTTCGAGATAGAGGATAAGACGTGCTTGATGAGGGTAAGCCTACCTACGATGGAAAGGTAGAAAGCCTTCCAGGAGGAAATTTTAGTCTGAACTTTTTGAAGAGTGGCATTCCAAGCGGCTGAGGGGATGCACGTAAGTTGCAAAGGGAGACCCAGATAGAAAATAGGAAGATCCGAAGTAGCACAACCAAAAATCTGTTGCCCAATGACTAGCAAGGAAGGGAGGGCATTGAACATGGACATGCAACATTTATTGTCGTTCAGAGATAAACCTGACAGAGAGAAGGAAAAATTGAAGGATAAGCTTGAATCTCAGCATTTGTTGCACGGAGGCATAGTTGAAGAGGATCATATCGTCAGCATATGTGAAAATATGATGGGGGAATTCCTAGATGTCGAGGGGATCAATAAAGCCAGAATCCACAACACTCTTGAACAAAACTACGTAACCCTCAACAACGACGTTAAATAACAAAGAGGAAAGAGGGCAGCCATGCCAAATACCGCACCCAAGCTTGAACTGCGAGCCTCTAACTCCATTGATCTTAATCATAGAATGAGCATTTGAAACAAGCTCACGCACCCATAGAGAGAAGCCGTGACCGAGACCAAAGTTTTCAAGCATATGAAATAATTAGAAAGGGCAATAAACCAAGTCGAAGGCTTTATGAAAGTAGAGCTTGAGAGAGAAAAAATGCTAGCCATTGATATTCAAAGAGTGTAGGACTTCCGAGGCCAGGATGAAGGAATGATGAATCCGCCTAAGGAGGAATAAAAGCGAACTGAGAATCCGAGAAAATCTGAGAAGCGACGGCTCTGAGCCTGTTAGCCAAAACCTTAGCAATAATTTGGTAGATCCCTCTCAAAACCGAAATAGCATGGAATCTCGAGATATTAGAGGATGCCACATCCTTAAAGATGAGAGAGACAATGGCTAAGTGCTTGTGGACCGACAACCGACAATTGCGATGGAACTCAGCGAAGACTTTGATAACATCATTCTTAGTGCAGGACCAAAAGATACAGAAGAAGTCCATGGAAAAGTCATTGAAGCCAGGAGCTTTCCAACCTGACAGGTCCTTAATAGCCAAAAAGATTTCATCGTCAGCGAACAAAGATTGCATGGATTTGGATTGAACTAGGTCAATAGTCCGAACGAGAAGAGGACCAATAGAGTCGTCGGCGAAGGGCTAGGCAGCATAAAGGGCCTTGAAGTAGAAAGAAACTGCGGAAATGACATTGTCGGTAGAATAGGTTACTCCCTCAATGGAGATAGAAGGGATAACGTGCCTCCTATGCCGGTGTGAAGTGAAGGAGTGAAAAAATCTAGTGTTGTTGTCACCAGCGGCAAGCCAATGCACTCTCGATCGTTGCTTCCATTGAATTTCATCCTTGATCCACCAGGATTGCAAAAGCAGAGAAATCTCAGCATATCCAGCTTTTAAGCTTTGAATAGAGGAATTAAAAAGGGAGTCTGAGAACGACAAAGAGTGATGAACGACAGACAACTCTTGTTACCAGGCATCCAATTGCTGATGCTATTAGACAGAAGCCAAACTTTTATGTCGCGAGATAGGTGAAAGAGCTTCACAAGGCAACAAGTGGTAGCTCTAACCGCATTGGAAGGCTTGTTCCACGAACGAACGACTATAGATTCAGAATCTGACTCTTTTAGCCACCATTGTTCAAAGATGAAAGACCTAGTAGAGAAAAACCCTTCCCTTCAATGAGTAATGACCTGACTATGGTTGTCATTGTTAACAATTCTACACATATTGTTAGGTTAGTATAAAATTTGGCATAAGGTGAGGTAGGGGTGTGATGCTTAGCCAGAGCCCTTCAAATCCATTATACCAGTCAAAAGGGGGTGTTCAAACTAAAAAAAAGAAAAGAAAAGAACATGAAATATTCCTTTTTGAGAGAAAAAAACATGGAATATTCATATCTTCGATTACCAAATCATTCACAAAGAGAAAGACGACAATAATAAAAAAGGCTAAATAAAGCAAGCCGAACCCTAGAGAGTTTTTTGTCTTGATCATAGGTTAGATCATGTGAGACTCTTGGCTTGAAAAGCATACTAGTGAGTAACAATTGGCCGAGCCGGCATTGAAAATCTTTTCATGCGATTTTACACAAACCATTCCAAGTTTAAAATGCCCATAGTAGTTCGAAGATCAGTTGCCACCACAAAATAGTATAGGCCCACCTTGATCACGACAGCTGCTCAAATTTTCCACCATTTTTTGTTCCCAAACCAGAACCTTTTTCATACCCAATCAACAAAAGATAAGGTTGTGAAAAGGGTCATCCTTGATGCATGAATTTGATTAGAAGACACGTACATAAATACACGCACGTGTAGGACATGCTTTCTGACTTTTCAACAGGCTATTGATAGTGATGTTGGCCATATAAAAATATAGGCATGTTTGAACCACTCAGATCTCTAATCCACCATGAGTTATTGGTCAGTGCAAATCGATTGGACATAGTCAGATATGTGATCTGAAACATACCTTTTGTTTTTGGATTTGGATGATTAAAGTAAGATCTGAATGTGCATTTTGATAGGATTCAGATCAGTGTTTTAGATCGGATCAAATTCAGCTTAGGATCAGAATACAATTGGATCTGGATTCTATCATTAGGATTCAGATCTGAACTCATGATATTCACCACCGCGGGGTGCTGCCCGCTAGGCCAGCTGGGTGGCTGTGAGGGTGATGAAATGAAGGCACCAGATTAAACCTCACGGGTGTCTCTGTTGCTTTCAGATGTGGGCCACGTAAGGCAGGGTGATTCTTGGGGCCCCACCCAAGGTTTTTCTTGCTTCAGTGAGGGTTCCTAGTAATAAAAAAAAAAAATCTGAACTCATGATATTCGGATCTACTGTTTTCATTTCAGATTCCGGTTAGAATCTCCTACCCATATTCAATTTGTTCGCACCCCTATCAACGGACAAAGGATCATTAGCTCTCTCTCTCTCTCTCTCTCTCTCTCTCTAAGGGCAAAAAAATGGTCAAGCTCATGACCTCAATTTTGTTATGTGAAACACCACCGAGGTGGTATCTCATGTGATAAGCAGGGTCCTGTGCCAAGCTGAAGGCCCAGGTTTGAATCCCTCTGCCACATGAGGCTTAAGAGATATCTGGTAGGGGGTCTGCCTAACCCCAGCTTGCCTTTAAAAAAAAAATATGGCATTTGAAAAAGAGGTCACAAATCCCAGAAGAGTGAGGATATGGGGATCCTTCATTTGAATGGCTAAGATGTCAGCACAGAGCCATAGGATCAGGCTTGCCAAGTAGTGCGGACACAGGCTTAACTGAACGCTTATGTGATACAACCCAATCACATGAGAGCATTCTATAGACCCCACAGCAACAGAATGCAGGCCCCACCCATAAATTAAGCTGTCATGTGATTGGCGTGTGTCACGTTAGCTACAGCAAATGGGCCAGTTAAACGAAGCAAGGAAGGATCTAATGATCAGACCCAGTAGCTTTGCCAGATACTCAATATGTTCTCCCTTTAGGGAGCCAGGCATGTTTGGATAGACTCCCTCCCTGCATGTGAACTCGTGTGGTTGTGGACGTGAGAGCACAAACAAGCTGGCACTAGATATGTGTGTGTGTGTGTGTGTGTGACGCGTGTTGCATGTGTATGCATTTGTGTGCTGGCGCTAGTAGATCGATCATGTGGTGCAACCTAAAAGTCCAAAGTTGCAAATCAGATCCAGTATTCAGGCCGAACACCTAACCAACCGACTAGTGGCTTCTCCCTATTAAAAAAAGGGCCTCACACCTGCCTCTCCTATTAAAAAAGAGGCCAACACATAAAATACTCACAACTAAGGCCCATGTGGTAAGAGGGGTCCTGTGCCAAGCTGAAGGCCCGGGTTCGAATCCCTCTCTCACATGGGGCTTAAGAGATATCTGGTAGGGGTCGGAGTAACCCCAGCTTGCCTTTTTTTTTTAAAAAAAAATGGGGTATGCTCTTAGTGGAGATAGTCTTACATCTTGGACCGTAGTGATAAATGAGTGCTGAATGGTTCGGTGTGAATGCAAAAGGCCGATAACATAAATGGTCCACAAAGCAGCAGAAACGTCCCAATGTGAGAGCCGGATAAGGATACATCCCTATTTTATCAACACTACGCAAGAGCACGTTTAAATGATATTCCCAACAATCAACTACACTCACTTAATTCCCAGTTGTCCCACCAAACTTGGTGGTACCTCATCGACCTCAATTTGCAAATGGATCACCCAGACCCACATGCCTCGTGGTTCTCTCAACGGACCCGACTTGCAGAGGCCTGCATTTTGCCCATGATCATTTGCAGTGGTGGCCATGACCAAAAAACGACCCAAATGTCAATTAGGTTACACTCATCCTCTGTGTCATCCCTATTGTCATACCCACTTTTAGATCTCATTGACGCAAATTGTTTTGATCAAATCTGACCCTGTAGATGGATTCACCATGGTTAATTACATAGGAATTGGCTGGTGGATAGCATTGTTTTGACAAAAAAATGATATTTAAATCAAGGAATTTCGGCATCAATTTTTACATCTGTTTATTTTTTATTTGTAAAACCACCCAATGAGATCATCGGGTGGAGGAGTTAAAAAACAAAACAAAAATTAAGAAAAGGTGATTCCCCCAAATTCGGAAACTGCCTTTTCCCTTATCGCTGGAGGGGGGAATGAGGATAAACCTCACCGGCCACAATCAACGGGTGGGGGTGAGGTTTATACTTACCCACCGTGAGGGCCCTATAAATAGCCTTTACGGTGAGTCTTCCACCCATCGACAAACAGAGAGCAAGAGAGGGTGAGAAGAAAAAAAATGAGAAGTGGCAGAGGGGAAGAGGCTTATCGAAACTGCTCTTTGCGACACCACAGGTACAAAATCCTTCTTCTTCTTCTTGTTTTTCTAAGCAATCAGAGGGCAAGCAGCCATGGTTGCCGGCGAGTTGCAGAAAATCCCCGAACCGACCTTGCTGCAGAGAGAGAGAGAGGGCCAGCTCCGACTGTCGGGCCCTCTACAAAAGAGAGGACCGGCTATGGTTGCCGCCCCTCTTCAACTAAGAGGGAAAAAGAAGAAGACGAAAGGGGTTGTGTCCCTTTCACCCATTTTTTTATGATGACCAGGTCGGTCTGAGTGTGACCCAGACCGAACCAGGTAAAAAAAAATTGTATTGAACCAGTTTAAACTGAACCGGTTTGACTCAGTCAGACCGAACCGGTATGGGTGTGAACTAGACCAAGTCGGGTCTGACTGGGTCTCAGTTCTCTATTTGGATCTAGCCTGATATGGATCAAACTAAATCTGGGTCCAGTTCAATCCAGTCAATCTGGATCGATCCAAATTGAATTGAATGCAGACAAATCTGGGTCTAGATCTTGTCTGACACATCTAGATATAGATCAAAACTAGATCAAGTTTGGATTAATATTGGATCCAAAATAGAACTGGATATTGTTCGGATCAATTCTGGAACTAGATTAGAACTGGGTCTGGATCTAGTTGAAAATCTAAATGAGTTTTTGAACCAAACCTAGATGGGTTAAGACTAGGTTTAGTAAACCTAGTACTCAAAGCTCAGACCGAACCTGTTTTGCCTTAGGACGAGTGACATCAAATCATAAGAGTTAAAATAACTAAATTACCCTTGTGTGTACCCAAGATCTGATTAAGTAAAATGGGCATAACTTTGCACTCCAAACTCAGAATTGAGTGAGGTTTGGTGCATTGGACTTGTATCGTAGAAGAGAATCTATTTGTTCTCTATTTCTAGTCAAATTAGAGGCACAAAAATCAAGGTCAAATGAGTCATCTCGGGAGGAGTATTTTAGTAATTTTATCAAAATATAAAGTTATGTGTATTAATACGAATATGCTTGGGTGATGATTATATCCTATTGTTAAAGCCTCTTGAGACTCAATTACGATCAGAGCACATCATTTGTATTTGAGATAAGAAATATTATAAGTAATTTTAGTTGTGAGTAAACTATATTGCATTGCATGTTATGATTGATGCGACATATTAGCATGTTTAGAAATATGGCACTTGAGTGTGAACATGATATGCATAAAATGATCGGGAATGAAATTATTACAATGAGATGATTACATACACATGTTAGTCGTGATATGTCATGCATATTAGAAAGATATTATTTTTGTGATAGCATATCTATGTTATAATATGTAAATAACATATATTATGATGGGATTATGATTAAACTTTAGTCTCTTTATTCTAGTCTTGTAATACAAATTTTATATTAAGATTAGCATGCATAAACCCTTTAAATCTTGAAGGTGACGACCTATGGAAAGCGCTACCTGGTTCGCAACCAAAGTACAGCTAGCGTGGAGAGTGAATCATTGGTGATTTAACGACGTAGATACTTTACATCGTCGCATGCTTAGTATGATACAAGTGTGAACCCTAATGTCATTCTGTAATTGAGAGTGAGATCTGTCGTGATCATTTCATGGTATCACTCATGAGAGAATAAGTGAAACAAGAGCTTGAGAATAAGGTTCATCATAATGAACTTTAAATATGACTTAGGGTTATATTCACATAGTATTTCAGACTCTAGACAACTATAGATGGTTGAAAGTCATCATGGTTAGGATATAGCATGAACCATGTCGAGATTGAGTTTGAGCTTAAACTCTTGGCTAGCTACCGGTGGGGTCCCTTTGTTGTTTCAGTGCAGTGCCTGGTGATCTGGGGATCACTGGGAGTGTATGGTTCATAGTCTGGCCAACATTGTAGAATTGAGGTGTTCCATGCGGGTTGCTACACCCATAGATGGCTATGATCAATTTAGTTGACCTAGTATTATAGTTTGGTGTGAATGAGTGTTTGATTGAGATAGTTAAAGGAGAAAAATTAAAACATACAAACCTTGTGTGGTGTGCCAAAAACTGAACTCAGGTTAGGGGCTTAGAGCTCACTACAATTGCAAGTTAAAGTTATTATTTGCTTATAAATATTATTTACTGACTTGTAGACTCATCCGCTCTATAATTACAAATGTAGGTTCCAAGCACACTAGCATAGGCAGGACGTGATCGGCTACTTCAACTTTACAATAGAGTACTTGGTTGTTTTTATTTTTTTGTCATTGAACGCTCATGTAGCTGTTATTTTCTTATGTTATGAATCATGAACTTGGTGAAAGAAATTGAGTTATTAGAAAAAGAATGAAAAAAAAAATTAACCATGTTTTCTCTTTGTGAACTTTGTATGCTTTCTCTCTTGGAAGTAATACCAACCAGACTTGGACTCTCGAGGTTCCATATCGGGGTGCTATACTATTCAACATAAAATCATGCACGCTGGTTGAATTCTGACAATTCAAATGCCTGTTCATCCCTTCCTTTTTTATAACTCAAAGAAACTGCACCTGACACAATGACCTGGTTGTGTTGGCCCAGCCTGCCATACCGACAGTTGTCATACCAGTTAAGTAAAACTCTGACCTCCACACTCAAGGCCTATGCACTTACACAGAGAGGAGATGCCCTTGGGGATGGAATCTTGACCACCCGTCTAGTGGCCAAGGCCCCACTCCATTGCACCAAACCCCTTGGGCAATTCCTGCTCATCCTTTAATTTGTGTAATATGTCTGTTTTGTAAAAAAAAATCTTTCATCTATTTAAAATAACAAATTTTCCTTTCTACCGTTCCACTGACCACATTCATGAGCTACATAAATTATTAACTTGGGCAGACCATCATGACAAAAAACAAGGACAAATTTTCCACCATTTAAATCCAACTATTTACATCGATCTTTGCAAATTGCATTCATAAATGCATAAATTAATAAATTTTTTCTAACGCGCATAAAAAGTGTCTCAATATAATGATTTTTTTTTGCGCGACAAAGAAATGCATCAATAAAAAAAATTGGTGCACATAAAAAAGTGCGCCAGTAAAAAAGACCGTATTTAAAAAAAATGCCATTTTTCTCTCTCTCTCTCTCTCTCTCTCTCTCTCTCTCCAGCATCCTTCGCTCCTGGCATCCTCACCCAAGGTATGTTAAATCTAATTTTTTTTATGTATGCTTTAGATTTTAGGAGTTTTGGACAATAAACTATTTTTTTTTTGTAATTTATTGAGTGCATGCATGCTAAATCCGATTTTTTTCATTATGCTTTAAATTTTAGGGGTTTTGCATTATAAATGTTATTTTTATAATTTATTGAGTGAATGAATGATAAATTCGACTTTCTTTTATCTATACTTTAGATTTTAGGGGTTTTGCTATAATCTATAATTTTATAATTTATCGAGTTAATGCATGCTAAATCCAATTGTTTTATCATGTATGCTTTAGATTATCAAGTATGCTTTAGATTTTAAGAGTTTTGCATTATAATTGTTATTTTTATAATTTAATGAGTAAATGTATGCTAAGTTTGATTTTTTATGCATACTTTAGATTTTTAAGGTTTTGGATTATAATCCATAATTTTATAATTTATTGAGTGAATTGTGAACACCCCAAATTTTTCAAAAAATCCAAAATTTTCTTTTTTGCCCCTGGCCCCATCCTCTGAATAAATCAGGTCAAATTCTAATCAAAATTCCATTTATTTCTCAGATTCATTGGAATCCAGATTCAAATTTTACATCTGACCCAATTTCAGATCCAAATCGGATATCCAGATCCAATTCTAATCTCGGATCTTCTATACAACAACGACAACTACGCCTTCATCCCAAAACAATTGGGGTCAGCGATATGAACCAAAAAAGAAATTCATTTTGGGTCTTCCACATGAATCCTTTTCCTCCAATCATTTCTATCCAATGCCATGTCCTCGGTGAGGTTCAAAGCATTCATATCCTTTCCTATCATCTCCATCCAAGTCTTCCTAGGCCTACCCCGACCTCTTTTAACTAATATATTTTCCCATTTCTCCAACCTTCTAACCGGAGCATCATTAGGTAAATAATCTCGGATCTTCTATTCTTCAAAAAAATCAATTCTTCATATTTTCACAGATATTTTATCTGAATTCATCCAAATTCGAGGTCCAAACTCGAATATTTACCAAAAACCTCAAATCCAAACCCGTTTCTGAAACCCATTTCCAAAATTAACCCTACTTTTCTAAAAAAAAAAACTTCATTTTAGAAAATCTTGAATATTTTTAAAATAATAACTTTATAAAAATCCTTCAAAACCTCGTTCAGATCCTGTTTTCCCTCAAAATCCCTCTTAAATTTCTCGTATCTTAGATTTTTCATCAAAAACATAAAATTTCCAAAAAGAAAATAGCCCTTCTACCCTTTTCTGAAAAAAATCTTGTAAATGAGCCCCTATTTTAAATTTTAAAAAATTACAAGGGTCGATCTTGAAGAAGGCCTAACGGTCTTCTGTCATAAAACAGAAGTAGATAGCCTCTTCCTCCTCACCGCTTCTTCACCCCTCCATGTGCTTCTTTCTTCACGGATTGCCTTTCACCCCTCCATTTTCACTTTTCTTCTTCTTCTCGATCTTATTTCTCCTCTCTCCTTTCCCCTTCTCTATTGCCCCTTTTTCACTGTTCTTCAAATTTTCCTGTCGATCAATTGAAGGAAGCCTGCTCCAAATACTTCGGTAAGTACCTCCTCCTTCCTTTGTTTATCTTGTTTCTTGATTTTTTTGTTTCTTGCCCCTGCTCCATTAAGGCACCCTTGATAACATCGATTTGCTCATCACAAATTGATCTATCTATGTGCAACATTACTGGAATTTTTATATTCCGACATTTTCACTTTGTTTTCTAGTAATTTATTTTGGTTTTCTTCTGTTTATGTGAATCCGAATATATGTTTATGCTATTCAATGATCCCTTGTAATTTATCAGAGCCCCGATTTAGTTCATGTTTATATTCCTCGTGATAGTGCTTATATTAGATTGAATCAATTTTATTGTGAATCGATTCACATTCATAATGAAAACTATTTCAAATCCCCTTTTCTTACTTCCGTTATACATTTTTTTTAAGCATTCACTATGTTGTATCACATTCTCCATGTCTGATATGTCATTTCTTTTGTTCTTTCTCCTGTTCTATATTGATTTTTGGGTCATTTTTACCATTTACATATTTATCTTTAATGTCATTTGCCTGGATCGATTCATCATACTATTTTTGTTGTTTTAATTGGTATATGTTCTGGCGGATATGAAGTTTGGCAATGGTGGTTGTGTCAAACAAGCCTCTAAGAGGTTGTGCCATGAAAGATCTAAATAACGACAGACCCTCAGCATGTTTGTCGAGATGGGTACAGGATTCATCTGTTGGTTGAGTCAATTCTATGTACGATTTACAATATTTGCCCTGTCTCAATGGCAATGGTGGCGTTGATGTGCTGAATTCTGAACATGGTGATGCAAAGGTTCTGGAGGATGACCTTGTTGGTAAAATAAACCTACAGAGCTGAAGGAAATTGTTAGTATTTTTGGTTCCATATAACCATCTCATTGTGAGGGGCGTACATCAGGTAAACCACTGATTTGCTTTCCCCTCTCCCCTATCGGAATCTGTTTTTTTTTTTTTTGAATCAAAACTGAGTCACCAGAATTTCTCTCTCATAATCCTAATTATAAAATAAATAAATAAAACACAAGTCGTTCAGCATGATACGCACTAATGAAATTCAATTACCCTGGGTCACGCTGGCTGAATGAATATTGAGTTTAGCGTCAATCACGATGGGTCGTGGGTGACGCTAATACCCAATACAACATGAAGTGTTGTACCAGCCCGTTCCTGATGGGCAAATATTCACGGTCTGCTGTACACAGGATGATATTTTTATTTTGCAGCGGGAATATACTGGGTTCAGCAGACTACAGATTATCGGACTGGTCAGCGAAGGAAACAACTGCAAATTGCGGAAAATGCTATTTTGGAAGGATGCAGTATATTGTAAATCGGCAGTGATTCACGGCCTGCGTGCTTAGAAGAATTTACGCAGTGGTTTCTCACCCTGTGTGTGACCCAATCAAAACAGGGCATTGCTAACACGACTAAGTAACCTAAAACTAGAATAAAACCAACTAGTGCACGACTTCGACTTTTATCCCACGCTAAACAAAATAATCAAGTGAAAATCCAATATGATAAAGAAAATCAGCAAAACTATTTTTTACGATGCATGTGTTCTAATCTAATACGCTGAACCAAAAAATAATATAGAAATCTGATTATTCTATATGCAATAATGATGTTAAAATAACATATGATGCATGTAATGGTCCTAAATACTACAGAGATGGGAAAGAAGAAGCAAACCGTAGGATCCACTTTCGATGGAAGGGTTGAGAAGAAGAGTGGTTTTTCCATTGCAATCACACGCACCTCTAGTTTTTTTGGTGACGGGGGCAAGAAGAACTGGGGACGATGAGGTTTAGAAGAAAGAATGAGAAAGAAGAAGAAAGAAAAAAGAGGAAAGAAAACTGGCTTTAGAAGAGGAAGAAGAGGTAGAGAGGAGAGAGAGAAAGAGGGGCACAGGCTATAGAGAAGGAAAAATGTGGTCTGCTATTGAAAAAAAATTATTTATAATAAAAATTAGGTCAAAACACAAATTTCTATGGAAGTTCAAAAATTTTTCAAAATTTTTAAAATAAGTCTTCCTCAAAAACATGTTTTTCAAAAGTGGTTTTTCCTAAACTAATTAAAATTAGTAACTACTCTCCTAATCAAATTAAACTACAAATTAAAAACTTTTAAATTAAATAAAATACTAAAAAATACAGGGTAAGCTTTGAAATTGACAATTTTCTAATATTTTCAATTTCAATACGGTTTCTCAAAAGTAACAATAAAAATAGGTTTTTAATACGGTTTTTCAACAAATCATGCATAAAATTGAATGAATAAAATGCAAAATGTATGCATGATCAAATTCTCTCATGCTTATCGTTTACTAGTCCTCAAGCAAATTGAACAAAAAATTTTAAAATAATAACTAACCAAGACAAAAGCCGAACTCACTTTTGTAGGAATCACGGTTGCATTTGGCATATGCAACAAGCCTTTTAAACTCATGGGTTACCCCAGTGGACGAATAAGGTCTCGAGAGGGTTTGCAGTGATGCTACCCACAAACATTCCTGTCATGTATGCATAAAGATTTCAATTCAAGAAGCATTAGGCAATTAAGGAGTTTGTTTTTATAAATATTTTATGTCATTACACTTTCTAAAATATAATTAGAGCCTTTTACATGCCACCACAAAGTAAAACATTTTCTTTTACTTTTCTAAATATTATAATCATTTATGCTTTATTCTCATAAAATCAAATATATACATGTCATCACTTACTTGTCTTCACTCATATGTTTTCTGCACAGGTTTTCTCAATACTTATTCCTGAGCATTGAACTTTTTCTTTTATGCTCTATTTTTTTTTTTTCAGATTTTCAATTTTTCTACAGTGACTCCCAAGCCAGACGACCTTAGAGCACCAGATACAAAGTATCTCTCGGATCTCACGGCCTTTGCATTCTTCTTTGGGAGTACTAATTTAATATCGCATGCATGTTTATGTTTGAGGTTGTGTTGGGAGCTAGTTTTTCTTTAAGAGTTAGAAACTTGTAATCTTTGGTTGCCTTGATGGTTTAACTAGTTGGATATAGCTTAAGGGTACCAATTTCCCTGTCAGTGTGGTTGGCATTAGCTTGCTTTTCAAGCCAACCAGTTGGTCATGTATATTCAGTAGTCTGGGCCCTGGGCCTAGGTTGCAAAGCTCAAGGTCCATATATCTTGGTTAGGCATGAGATCCCTATTATTTTTATGGTGGGTACGTACAAGTTTCTCTTACAAAATTTATGAGTCTAGATCGGATCTAATTGGGGCCCGGTGACAATAGAATTATTTGGTGCAGTATGTTTGTTGTGGATGCCTCTATGATTTATAAGGTTGGGCCTGGATCTTGGCCAATTGAGACCACCTATTTCATGTAATTCCCATAATTCAGAAAAAACAAAATTTCTTGATTTAATGAAAAGGAAATTCAATTACAGTGTTCAAAAGTAATCCGTTAGATGAATTCTTGGAAGCCTCAGCCATGGATTATAGTGTGTTTGTGGTCTTACCATCTTCCTCAAGAACCTTGACTCCAAGAAGATTAGATAATGTTATTAAATATGTAATAATATTATGGGAATTCCTTGTCTTGAAGAGTTCTAGAAGTGTGGTTCATTCAATTTACGATCTATCATTTTTTTGGATAAACATCTATCAAATAATGTTTATAAAATTGATCATTTTGAAATCAAGAACTGGAAGGTTGCCATTGTTATTGATGGTGTACTTTTGCTTCCTGTCATTTTATTGCTTTTGGTTACTAGTTGAATGTAAGTGTATTTATTGTTTATGCTTTTTTAAAATTAGGAATTTTAGCTCAACCTACTGTAGAACATTGAAACCCATGTCACATGGATACGGCTGCTGTTGATACGGGATACAATCATTTTTATGATGTTTTCAGTATGACTGACATATAAGGGGGACAATTGGTGGACCAAAATGGAGTGTCTTTGTGACATAATTTGAAACTCTAGGGACATGTTTGAATGTCTCAGATCCAAGGATCTGAGTTGGCATGGGGCTCGTTGATATAGTGTTGCCTCCATGCTAAAGATTCCAGGCAAACAAACAAGGGATCTTTAATCTCTCTATTTTAGGGATCTCATGAATTTGAGATCCCTTGAATAAAAAGGAGAAAAGGAGAGATCTGAGTTGGACTAGAGATATGAGGATCTTTCTTTTTTTTATGACAAGGAACCTTAGCCAAAGTTAGGAAAACCATAAGTGGGGTTTCACGACCGCCCTGCCTGAAATGGTAAAGGAGAGTTTACATCATTTACATTTATCAAGATTGAAAGTAAAAATAATAAGAAACATAAACATATTGATCATTTAAAAAATAATAAAATAGTTTTATTTTATGGTTATTAAACAGGGGGAGAAAAACGTTTGAGAGAGAAAGAGTTTCTTCATCTTATGGCCAGTAAAGACATGGAGAGAGAGAAAGGGGGTGTTATAGAAAACTAGTAACTCATTATTGTTTGAGAAATTACAATGTGCCATGTAAGTCGCAATTTTTTTATGAAAACTCTATACAACTGCTCATACAAATTTTTAATTACATTCTCAACTCATATGACAAGTATGTCAATAAAGCAAAAGTTATAAAGCATCAAAATTTTTGCACTTCATATCCTTACTTTTGCTTTTATAATATTTATATAAGATAAGATCTAGATAAGATTAAGATTTAGGATATATATATTTTTTATATATTATACTTAATAGTTCATATTTTATGTATATACTTTCTATTCATCCTTCTCTTTGTATATATATTATACACATTTTTCTATTTATATCATACAATATATAAAAGCATAAGCATGGGTAATCAATGCCAAATTTTTGGTTCTTTATGATCTTTTTTAAAATGATTGTATGCTATGCTCTTTTGGTGTGTAATTATGAAACTTGTTAAAAATTTATATTTTTTTCACAAAAATTAAACAAGTGTTACTTACCTGGCATTTTTGTAATTTTTTGAAATAGAAGTGTCATTTAAAGTAGGTATATATATAATATAGAAGTTAGCTTCTCCAAATCTCTCTCACCACCCTCTACGTCTCTCTCTCTCATAGGTAATGACTGTCATGCCATGCTCTTTTGGTACGTAGATGTGAAACGTGTTAAAAAAATTGTATTTTTTGGACCTTGGTATAATTACGTAAGTTAGACCACTACATTCCATGACTGCAAATGAAAAGCTTTTTAATTTTAGGGCAGAACTTAGAATATGTGAACCTTGCCATAACTACTTAAGTTAGACCACTACCTGCCATATCCACAAATGAGTAGCTTTTTAATTTTAGGGAAGAACTTGGAATATACTTGGACCCGAAAGAAATTGATGATCTTTTGTCTAATTAACGATATTGGTTATATAGTACATATTTAATCTCATATGTATATATCCTCTCACTCTCTCTCTCTCCACATTTTGAGCAGTATTCGATTGTAAGTGTTCCACGTATGCCTGTTTCTTTCTTTTTGCTTGCTTGTGCAATCAAAACATGGAGGGCTGCATAATTTTTATGCTTAAGTTTTCAGGCATATGGAAAGGAATCCATGTTATTTGCTTTGGTCACCTTATTTTCAGTTTATTGCAGGTTTACTGTATATAACTTGGCCACTGCTATACCAACTGGGGCTCTGCTTGTCTGGTAGGAGCAGCTAGTGCACGTCACCTTGTGTTTGAACGTTGCAGGTTCAAAACACAATGGTATAGTTGTATAACTGGTAGGGGTCTGCCTAACCCCGGCTTGCCTATTAAAAAGAAAAACTTGGCCCTCCCATCTCATATGAATGCGAGAGAACATGAGAACACGTCTTTACAGAGGACCATTGCTTGGTGCAATGGTAAAGTGCTGGGTCTGTTAGCAAGACATCATGAGTTTGAGTCTTATCTATGAATAATCATCTGTTTCATCTTTTTTTTTTTTCTGATTCTTCATGAAAATTTTTAATTTTGATTTATATTAAATGTTCATCTGTTTCATTATTTTTTTTACCAGCCTTTGGTATGTTTATATGAAAAATGCTTGGATTTGTAGGCCATATATTCAACTCTGGTATGGTTTTGCTTATGGAATTGAGCTAAACAGGTTCAGACCAACCCAAACTAGATCCCTGTAGGAATTGGTTGACATGATCTAGCAAAGTTCACAATTCCAAGGCTCTGGCTGATACCTGGTTGGTGCTGCTAGGAAGTCGGGCCTGGAGAGAGAGAGATTAGTCAATAAACCATGATTTGACTATCCAAACAATCAAGAAGTAGAATGTACAAGTATCTATACCACAGGAGATCACAATATCAAGATGGATCGCATGGTTTGAAACATGAAGCACCAGCAGGCATTTTTATCCCTCTTTAGGAAGCAGGGAAAAGAAAACTAACACATAACAGAAGATTTTCCCCTCATTGATGAGAGTCCCTTTTCTCAACAGTGGCACATGAGAGTTATCCTATAGGTGTAGCACGCTGACCTGGAAGCTATCAGCTTCGTCTTCGGTAGCCCTTGTGGGCATAAGAAACCCTTTTCTTAGGCAATTGCAACTTCAATTGGCCGCCAAAATGAGGTAAGCTAACAAAGGCCTATGCATCCTGAAACTGAACTTGGAAAAGGATGTCAAGGGTTAAGGTGGTACATACAAAAAAGCTATGTCACAGAGATACTTCAACTTACCTTCGTGTCGTTTCTGCTTACTAAATATTTTTATTAGAAAAATAAAAAAAAAAAGATGGCATCTTCCACGACGGTTTACTTGTATCCTTGTTAGAAAGCAATAAAGGGACACATGCCATATCCTAGAGTCGATTCGTTCAATCGAAAAGCACTCTGACTTGGCCCAATTGCTTCAAAAGATGACTTGACCTGCTCTTAGTCGAGTTTGTAGTCAATAGTTTTTATATGGGCTGAGCTGGGTCCAATTCTCCTAAATTAGGGGTGGGTTTGGCTTTTGACATAGCGATGAGAATTGCACCTGGTATATTGCAGCAATGATTCATGTAGTCAAGTTTGTTGGTCACTTGACCTGCCCTATGTTTAGCATAAAGTTAAGGCCTATCTGGATTCAGCCTTTGAAATGGGGGCACGTGTAGTGGTGAGATCTATTTAGTGAAAAATGCATGTGTTGGCTTTATTGGTGACATGCAATGGTAGCATGACACGCGATAGGCAACAATATTGTTATTTGATGGCACAGACGTGCAACATTGTTTGATTAAGCAGTGCCAGCGGATCAGAGAATGTTGCCTTTGACATATTTGGTTAAGGACCTCTCGGCTTGCAGGATGGCTTTCCACGCATAGCGGTTGGATGCACGAGAGTGTGTGTAGGTTAGGGTTAATTCTTCCAAGAATCATATTAGGTGATTCCAAACGAGTATGGTGACTCGGGGCTAGACGAGTGAATGCCTAGGTGTTGGCAAATGAGTCTGCATGGTGCTCTTCGCTATGGTGTCCAATCATCAACTAGTCTTCGGACTGAGAGTCGTAAGGTCTTGTTTATTTAGTAGTGAAGTTTTGTTGTGGCATGTGCATGGAGTCACAATACGCTCCATGGCACGCAAGGCTAAGGCAAGTTTGTGTCCTTTTTTAAAGTAATAGCTAGTATGAGACGGCTATGAAGTAAGTGGCATGGACTACATAGAATACACATTTGAAAATGCGCTTGATTAACTTCCGCTAAGCAGTTGCGCACGAGGTAGTGCGCAGAGCCAATGAAAATGATTCGGTACATGAAAAAGTGTTGGTACATGGCCTTTGGCCGTTAGGCTGACAAGATTGAGCAGTTTGGCACATCATGAATTTGTGAAACATTCTATGACCCGTGACGAATCAGTTGCAAGTGAGCAACTGAAAGGCTTGCGGCGGTAAGGAAGGACCATCGCGCCACACTAACTTATTGAAGAAGTAGGCCCGTGACAAAGGCAGTCTTTTGTCTTTTTTGGCTATGGTGTGTGTATGTGTGTGTTTTATTATTATTTTTTATGGGGCTGCCTGAGAGCCCGTTCAACCAAAGCTTGTAAACAAGTCAAATGAACCGAATAGGGTAGTATGTTCGAGCTCAACTCATTTATTAATGGATTAAGCTCGTCACTCGGCTTCCCTTCATGTTTAGCTAAGTCAAGATCGAGCTCAATTCAGTCATCCCTGAATGAAACAAGTCAAACAAGAGCTCGCTCGTGTAAAAACATTCAATGCAATATATATAGAGAGAGTAGATCATAGGTGCTTGAACATTAGGTGCTTGTGATACATATACATGCTTGATGGATTTTTTTGCTCTTTTTATATTTTTTTTTTGCAGTTTCAACCCCATAAATGTGTTGGGCATGATTGATTTAGTAGGAATCTACACCTGAATCATGTGTTTTTTATGAAAAAAATGATATTTGGAGCCCCAAAAATTTACAAAGATTTTGAACCGTTGATTTTTAACCTTATAAAAACCTACCTATATGTCAAAATTGAACGCTTCAACAGTTGATTCCTATAAAATCAAGTACATAGATCACATGGTCAGAATTTAAAAATAAAACAAAAATACTTAAAAAACTCATCAAGCATGTATCACAAGAGTGAATGGGCTTCTCATAGAACAGGAGTCGGACGTGCCTTGAATGTTCGATTTGGTGAGATTTGGGGCCCTGGGTAAAAAAAAGGTAATTAGCACAGTTACAATTGTCGTGACTTATCTCACGTGAATCAGCGGCGGAGAAACATCCACTAACACGCTTTTAGTGTCCACTGTTACGAGCTTTTATATATATATATATATATATATATATATATATATATATATATATATATATATATATATATATATATATTACTTAATAGTTCATATTTTATATGCATCCTTCTTCTTGTATATAGTTATATATTCTTTTTTTTATATATTGTACATAATATATATAATCTAAATGAGCTCTCTCAAGCCTAGCCGAGACGAACACGGGTCAGTTTGAGACATGATGTGAGGTTTTGAAACTCGAAACTGGTAGACTTTGTGTTGTAGTTGTGCCTGTTTGCATGCACACACATTATATATATATATATATATATATATATATATATATATATATATATATATATATATATATATATATATTGACTACTAATGAAGGTAAGAAACTAATTATCTAGAAATTATAAGTACAAGTTGTATTGACTCAATCTAACTGCATAGATGTTCAGCATGTTTGCAGAGGATCAAGCCTTGGATCTGATGTAAAAATGTAATCTTTTGAGTTATAAAATTTTGACATGTTGTAAGTTGTTGATTTTTTAACTCCTTAAAAAAACCTAATTATTTATTATAATCACACGATTCAAAACAAGTTTTCTACTAAACAAACCATGTAAATCACATCCGTAACATTTGATCAACAAAAAAAAAAATTGAAAAATTATAAAGAAAACAGTGGTTTCTGCTCATTAGTTTCTTAATACACGCTCATTTAAGCAAAACGAACAACTCGTGGCTCAACTCACCAATTATACAAATCGATCATAAATGAATTTGTGACGAACTAAACCGACCCGAATCACGAGCCTACTTCGTTTGTTTACCGGCCCAGGAGCCCACCCTCCCCCTCGTAGCTGCCACACGTCCTGGTGCTTAGGCAGTTAGGCTCACCCTCCTAACAGATTGGCTATGGCGATAACTATAAAATCTCGATATTATCAAAATATCGACAATGTTTGTTACATGAGACTGGATCCAGACCCGAACCCACCAGGCTCCTTCCTGCCCTACTGACCGAACCGAGTACCTTGTCCAAGATATACCATCATACCCGCCCCCTGTCCCTTGTCATCCTTCCCACTGTTCCCTCCATCCATCCTCTGAACTCTGAAGCGTGGCGGCCTCATCACTCATGGGCTTACTGGTAAAAGAGAAAACCCCTAATCTCTTCCTCCCCCCCCGAACCCCTTCTCCCATTATTCCCCCACTCTAAAACCCTAACCCCAATTCTTCTTCTCCTTCTCCCTTTTTCTTGCTTTGAGCGATGTGGCTTTCCAGTGAGAACAGATTTTTGATATCCCTTCGTTGGCTTTGCAGGACAATCTGAAGCCGCGGAAGAAGTATCCGGATGATCCTGTGCCGGATTTCTGGACGGAAACCTGGGACTCCGTCGCCCGACTCTGTCGGTTCGATGATTCCAGCAATCTCTCTGTTCGTATTCCTCCTCTCTGGTTTTCGACTCTGTTTGATTTTCTGTTTCTCTTCGATTTCGTTGTTCGTCTCTCTCTCTCTCTCTCTCTCTCTCTCTCTCTCTCTCTCTCTCTCTCTCTCTCTCTCTCTCTCTCTCTCTCTCTCTCTTTATGGGGGTTGTTTGCTTGAAGGTGGAGAGTTTCTGAATTGGGGAATTATTTAAGAGTTGGGTATGAACGATTCAATGTAGTACATATGTGGGAATAGAGTCGACAACGATGCTTTTGGAGTTCGATTGTGAGCGAATAGTACGGATTCTTTGCTTTTGTCACCCTTTGTGGTAGTTCTCCCTGTGATGTAGGTGATTCAATTGTATCTGTTTCTCAATCATAACTCTTTCACCACACGCTTCGTGCATTGTATTCATAGCGTTTGCAGTTTTTTTTGTTAGCATTTTCTCTTTGTCTTAGCGAAACATAGTTGGTTTGTGATAGGCCTAATCTGCTTATGTACATTTATACTTTCATCACTGGTTTCACACATGTCACTTACGAACTCATCTACTGGTGGGTGCCAAACTTACTGTGTATTCTCAACATTGAAGTCAATTGAAGAGTGTATTGATGCATAGAATTTGCAATTCTATGTCTAATAATTTTACTAGTAATAATCTTACTGTATCTCTTTGTAACATCTACACTTTTATTGTTTAGATATTCTCAACCATAATGCTGCCTTGTTTTCAAAGTTGCGCTTCAAGTTCTCAGCAAATTGTTGAAAGTAAATCGACTAAGAGTTATGTTTTAACATTCACTTGTTTCCAAGTTTCCAAGAAGATCTCCTTTTTCATACTTTTTGTTATTCCCTCATGGAAAATTGAACATTTGGTAATAGTCTTCATAAGATCTGTTTAATCATGTGGATGAGTTATGGAAATTTTGAAGCAGCATATGCACATTTCATTTGTTTGGGATTTTGCCTGAAACGTATGAGCCTTGTGTAGGTGACGGTCATTGATGATTCCAGGCCAATGGTTCATCGGATGGTCGAGTCATTCGTAAATAAGTTTTTTCCCTCTGGATACCCATACAGGTCTCTTCAATTATTAATATCATTGTTTGCTAAGCATGAATTGGTTGAACCTATGGGATTTATCTGGAAACAAGGAATATTTTCTACTGGCTTTCACTATTTAATTTGTATGTGCAGTGTGAGTGAGGGGTATTTGACATACACTAAATTTCGAGCACTGCAACATTTTTCTAGTGCAACACTCTCTGTTCTGTCAACTCAGGTGTGACTGTCACTTTCAATTTTCACATATTTATTTATTTTCTTCATGCCCCTTTATGCAACATCAAGGATAGGTTCGTTTAATTTCCCCATAAATCTCTATTATTTGAGAAATTCTATGTAATGGTCATAAGGGGTTTCCCTTTCTTCTGCTCAAAAGAGAACATGTTTCTTCTCATGGGAAAGTATTTATTTGTTTGTCCTACCATTGTGGATTCAATGTGGAGCTTTTTTGCGGTTCAATGTTCTTATAGCTATGCAGTCACTATTGTTTGCTGCAGGATTGCGACCTACTCCAGCACAGGCTACAGCAGTTAGCTGGGTAAGAACTGAAACTCAATTCAGTTCACGATGTCTACCTGCATGCACACTCATGCATTGTGGTGATGGTACTTCTGCAAGTGTCTTTATTTGGTCTGCTTAATGTTTTCCCAGGTTTTGAAGGATGGAATGCAACATATTGGGAAACTCATATGTAGCAACATGGGTGCAAGAATGGATTCTGAACCAAAACGGTGGAGGATACTTGGTTTGTGTCTGTCTGTTCATTGGAAAATATGCAATTATTTTCACAGCAAGGGGTTCAGTCTTTTCACTAATGTAAAGTGGATGCCTTTTCTGATTCTCCTTGCAGCTGATGTCCTCTACGATCTTGGGACTGGATTGGAAGTTATTTCTCCCTTATTCCCACATCTTTTTCTTGAAATGGCTGGACTTGGAAATTTTGCAAAGGCACGCGTGCATGCATCCATTATTTCAGTTTCTTTATTGATTACTTCTGAAATAAGTCTCTTGTATTCCCTTATTGGTCTTGTTATTTTATTCTTTTGTATGAATAATTTCTCTTGCATTGCCAATTGAACCTAACAGGGGATGGCAGTTGTTGCAGCAAGAGCCACAAGGCTACCAATATATTCTTCCTTTGCTAAAGAAAACAATCTTAGTGACCTCTTCGCTAAAGGAGAGGCCATCTCCACGCTGTTTAATGTAGTGGGGCTGGGCGTTGGCATTCAATTATCATCTACAGTTTGTGCATCAACACAAGGGAAGGTAAGTTTTTTGTAAAACCAAATGACTTCTTTTCTGCAATGATTACTTCATGAAATGTCTATTATCTGTCAGATTGAAGTTAGTAATATTCGATTTACCGATGTGAATAGACCCTGAAAAGCATTTTATGACTTTGTCTTTTGTTTTATCTGGGTAATGGAGAACCTGGCCCAAGGGATATTGGGTAGCTATAATTTGGGTTGTCAAGCTTGAGGTAACGGGGTTACCCTCAACTGGAAAAATGCAAAATTGACAAATTGATGGTTCCAACAATGATTAAAAGTTGCACAAAATTAGAAATGTAGTTGAACTACTCAAAAAGGTGCAAAAAATCCGTACTCTGTAACGGAAGAGGGTGTTGACCATATAGAGTAGGATAAGGATGTCATGGTTGTTAAACTCATTAGAGGCTTGGCACTGTATGCATGAGTGATGCTCCACTGGTGTGAGGTTGGACATGGGTTGAAAATTGGGGACTTAGGTAGAGTTATTGATTTGTGCATTGTTAGCCTTTGATGAGCCATGATAAGGCTTCAATCTAGGTTGGTGGTTGGGTGTCATGGCTGTTGCAATGGATTGAAGCAGGTTCTTTTTTAATAAGATTTACATATATGCTATGTAACCGGGACACTCGTGTCAACACTGTTATTGATTTGTGCATTGTTAGCCTTTGATGAGCCATGATAAGGCTTCAATCTAGGTTGGTGGTTGGGTGGCATGGCTGTTGCAATGGATTAAAGCAGGTTCTTTTTTAATAAGATTTACATATATGCTATGTAACCGGGACATGACACTTAGGGTGCCGTACCCGTGTCGACATGCACGGGTACTGGTACTTGGACACGGCTGTGTCCTATATTATATTATATTATATATTTTCAATATATAATATATATTTTAGATATATAATATATATTCAGTATATATTTTAGATATATACTATATATTTTTAGTATATATTTAGTTGTGTCCCCGTACCCACATTTTTTGGAATTGCTATGTTGTACCCTCCATACCCGCACACCTGCACCCGTACCCGTGCTCAGGTGACATAGCATATATATGTATGCATTTATCTATTTGTCTATTTATTACTGGGTTGGTCTGGCTTGCTGCCTATACATTTTCATGCAGATGCAGGCCATTTGTTGCACAAGTTGGGTTGCTATCAACCGTATTTTTCAAAGTCTGGCATAGAGTGTAATGAAAATAGCGGAAGCACCAATAATCCAAAGATCTCTGTAAAAGAGTCAAACAAAGAGCCAAGAACACAAGCACGTAAAGTGCACAAATAACCCACTAAGGGGTGAAGTGCCTAAAAGGTATTATTGAAGAGAGAGACAAAGTGGGCTGCAAAGCCTTATTCTTACAAGATCAAGAGCTCCTCTATTTATAGAGGAGGCAACATATTAGAGAGGGACCACAAAGGGGCACCCTTCTAGTCGTTGGGAGCCCCAACGGTCATAAATGTGACCGTTGGGCGCCCAACGACTAGATGGGTGGGGCCCCTTAGTGGTCTAATTACAATAAAACAAAAAAGGAAAAAAGGAAAAATAAAAAGATAAAAAAGAAAGAAAACCTAAAAACAAAAAGTACAAGGTAATTTACCAAAATACCCCTAACGGGTATTTGGATGAACATGAAAAATGATATATATATATATATATTAACATAGAGTAACCAAACAAGGGTGCATGTAACAGTACATGCTGATCTTGCAACATATATCCTTTCCTTATATTGTGAGCTTGGTCTGTGATTGCCAAGGTGCAAATATGTATCAACGACAGCACTATAGCACGGTCATCTATCATGGGGAGTGAATGTCTGGCCCAAGATTGCCAGAGAGGGAGGTAAAATCAAGTAGTAGTGCACTAAGTGCAGGAAGTTGAAGCAAGAGCCAAGGGGTTTTAACCTATTTTAAGTAGGAAGTGAGATGTGATTAGTGAGCATTTAAGAAATAAATAAAGAAGATTTTTAGAATTCATAAGTACAAAAGAGTTAGCGTCATCATGCTAGATGATACTACTATTACATTTAAGATTTAGTAGCTAAACTTTTTGTAATTAACATAAGGTAATTGTTAAATAATATTCATGGGATCTGAAAATAATCTTCTTAGTTTCGTGACTATATGATTATAAAAGTAGTCTATTATAAAACAATCTGGCGCGAATGTCTTAAATCCAAGTAAGAAACATTGTTTATTAATAACCCTCTTAAACCCTGTGTAAATGTTCTTATAACAAAAAAAAATGAACTCTTTTGTATTTTTTAAATGAATAACCAAAAAAACTTTGATTTTAATTAAAATGAAAAATATTTTGTATCTGAAAAGAATTATAGGAGAATGTATTATAATTTATAATGTATTCCTCAATTCAACGAAAATATGTCAACTATGGTTCCCCTCTTATAGAAATCACATTTCTTTAATTTGGGCATAAGTGTTGTTTCCTAATGGGTGTGTAAGTATCGGTTAAAAAATCTGATTTTAATGTAAGTGTGCTTCATGACATGGAAACCAAGTTTTGGGTGTACCAAACTTTCTACTTCCGAAATAGCTTCCCAATAAGTGATCTTTTGAAAATAGATAAGAATTTTGAATAAACATGATCTAGCCTAAAGCAACTGTAGTTGAGCTGGCTGTGGCATGATCCTTGGCCTTAAAAAGCTATGAAGTACTTGCAGGTATTAAAATGTCCTCACTTGTGAGGTGCTATATTGGAAGCATGGTGTGTAGCAGCTGTGGGCATACAGGTGGGTGCTGCAACAGAACCAAGAACCAACTTGGGATCAATATTGGCACAGCCTGAGTGAATCTACTTGCCAACCACATGAATCATAAAGGTTCCTTGCCTTCGTAGAAGTTGATTAGTTTGGAGTTCAGTTATTGTCGGAACAGTTTGATTTGTGGACAAATCTTAGAAAATGCATACGTGAATGTCAACAACATTTGGAACCTCACTTGTCCAGGACAGAAAAGATTTTAAGATGCCAATCGTCTTGGCATGCCTACTGTTGGATGATTAAAAGAGCTGCTAATATTTTTATATATGTGAGCTATTTCAGAAATATTTTAGAACTCTATTATTCTGGTTTCATCTAAAGCCAACTCTTATTGTCTCTTTTCTCTTGCTGGCCTGCAGCTGGTAGTTGCTCCTTTGCTTTCCATTGTGCATATTTATAGTGTTGCTGAAGAAATGCGTGCTGCTCCAGTTAACACACTCAATCCACAGAGGACAGCTATGATCGTGGCTGAATTTGTAAAGGTATTCAACCTAAACATGAATATACTATGGTTAGAGACTTGGGCCCCTGATTCAGCCCAAGTTTAGGTCAGCCTTTAAGGTTTGGACAGGCTCAGGCAATCCAATCTTCCCACTTTAGCAAATGACATCCTTGAGTCCACTGACCTGAACATTATGCAGGTCAGTATGGATCAATTATTTTAGCACTCAGTTTAACGAGAAACTAATCCATCAATGTTCTCCAATTCAATTGCTACAGATTGGACACATATCAAGCCCTGCGGACTTAAGGTACAAAGAAGACCTCATCTTTCCTGAACGAGTCATCAAAGAAGCGGGGAATGTGAAAGTGGGACGGCGGTTACGGGAGGTTGTCAAGAAGCCTTCAAGACTTTGTGAGTTCAGAGAAAGATTTCCCACGGAAAAGTTCTTGATAGATTGTGGAAACAAGTGGACAGACATGATTTTAGAGCACAGTGCCACTGGTGAAGATGCACTGAGAGGGTGGTTGGTAGCTGCTTACGCTGCTGGAGGGAGAGAGAACCCTGAAGGTAGAGCCAGCAAGGAGACCTTATCCGAAGCCTATGTGAAAATGAACGAAGTCTTCCCTTCCTTCATAAATGCACTGCAGGAAAAAGGTTGGCACACTGATCGATTCCTGGACGGAACAGGGAGCCGGTTTGCTTGGAAATCTCCTGCTGTTTCTGTAGCCGTTGCTACACCTAGTGGCTAAGCCTAAAGATCACTTTTCTTTATGCTTGCTTGTCTAGGCATGCTGGAGGTTTGCTGGGAAAGCTTGTAAGGCTATGCATCTCCGGTTGATGAACTTTGCCAATAGGGCATAAGGCTTAGAGCCTCCTTTAAGCACATTCATCATGCTGCCCTGCTACTTGTATCTTGCTGTATGTTATCACTCTTGGGCTGTACTGTGAGATATACTTTGGGAGTGATGTGTATCTTTCAGACCATTTATCTCTCAACCCGTCCCAGACCCTTTTAGAGAACATATTTGTATGTGTTTTTTTGTTTAACCTAAACCCATAGATCTCTGCGCTTTATTTAGTAGAAATCATGTATTAGTTTAAGCAATTTTGGTGTTTAGATGTGTTTTTAAGCTCAATTAAAAAATCAACAGTATATGTTGCACTAAAAACTTGATTAGCTAAAACTAGAAATAAAAAATTTGTTAAATTGATTTTATCCAAAGCATGGTTTTTAGTAAATAAGGAATGATAAACATTGTGCCCACTAAATCAGGTCCCGTTTGCCGTGCCATAACAAGAGCCCACTTATGTTGACGAGTTGGCCTTGACCTTGGCTCATCCCAATGCCATTATGCCTCTGAATAGATGGAGTGGAGGAGCATGTGACAGGGATACTTCAATTCACTCTCCTGTCGTATCCCTTTATTCTAAAAAAGAACTTTAAAAGAAAAATAAACATATCTCGTGTCCATGAGACATAAGATGGGTGCCGTGACCCTTAAGTTCAAACGGTGCCCACCCTCATCACCTAAACGGTGGTGGCCACTTATAGACCAGGTGGGACTTTCGCGTGATTTTAAAAGCTAACCATGAAACTTTCAGTGGGTGCCCTTGTTCTCGTCTTTATCTCATGACAATTCGCGACAAATACAATATTCCACAATTCCATAATCGCTTGTGCAAATTTTTCATGACCCACCTTCGAGGATTCCACTGAAGTGCACATTTATCGTAGGTTTTCAACAGTCACAATTGATCTCTCTCTCTCTCTCTCTCTCTCTCTCTCTCTCTCTCTTGGTACGGTTCTTTGATCCACAACCATTCAATGATTTCAAGCCGAAAATGAAAATGCAAGGACAGCCTTTTCTTTTGGGTGGGATGATATGTGGGGAAGAAACGTAGTGCCAAAAGAAGCATTGGTTGGCAATGAAAAATCGATCCAACTACAAACAATTCTATTTTGGTGGCTGCCACAAATTTACAAGTCATGGCATGTGCAGCAAGAAAGGGCAGCAACAGTTTGCCCCTTTGTCAGCCCCAAGGGCTTTGGCATAGTGGGAGGGGTGGTCAGGGTTTCCATTTCCATGGAGGTCAGCCCCTTACATATAAGAAGTGGCAGGGGCATTATGTCCCTTTCTCGTTCTAAAGCAAGGCGACTCCTTAGGGGCAGGGGGTGCACCATGGGTTTACACTGCCGGGAAAGTGAACGTAAGTGCGGCAGACTTAGCCTGCATGACTAGGTCTCTAATTCCAAGGGTGGTTTCTCTGTTCCTCATGAAAAAAAATAGTTTGATGCCTTTTGTGAGTGTTCCCTTGTGACCTACTTTGTACAGTTGTGTCTAAAGTTTGTTTTGCTTTGGTTGAATCATGATGTAAGTGTTGAGTCACTTGTAACTTTCTTCGGGCTACCCTTGCACTTTGGTTCAGGTTGATCAATACCCTGAAGAGTTAGCTCGTAAATCTGAACTGTAATGAACCTGCACGCAAAATTGTGAATGAATGCAAATGCGTTGAGTTTTTTTTTTGTTCACCCTCATTGTGATTACTTTCAAGTGATTGCAATTTCTCTTCCTCTCTCTTTTTTCGCTCACTTGCACTATGAGTTATCTAAGCTTCTGCAAGCGGCAAGCGAGTGACCTTAAGGCTTGTGACGGTAAGGAAGGATCGCTGCGCTACATTGGCCTATTGAAGAAATAGGTCAGTAACAAGTGGTACTAGAGTCCGTTCTCGAGCTGGAGAAAAAATTTGAAGTCGGCGTCGAGAGACTTGCCGACAGACCGTGATTTGTGAGCAAGACTTTGTGGCACCCCAATACAACTTATGTAGCATCAAAGGTAAGGCAGTTGTCGAAGTCGAGGAGATAGGTTCAACTCGAGGCCATGAGCAGATGGCTGAGACTGTCAATAGACTGGTGACTGATGTGACTTCACATGAGAAAGCAATTTCATGCACATTTGAGTCGTTTAGAGGACTGGACGACAAGGTGATGAGCCTGTGAGAGTAGGTGAACTTGCTGATGGGACAGGTTACTTCGCTGAATACGACAGTGACCGCCCTGCAGACTGAAGTAGGGGAGCTTCAGTTGAATAATCGCACTTTACATCGAACAATGACCCTAAATGGCAAAAATTGTGATAGATCATCAAAAATAGATGTGATGAGGCCAACGAAGTTCAATGGTTTAAGAGATAGCAAGGTTATAGAGAACTTTCTGTTTCAGGTGGAAGACTGCTTGGATATTCATAACGTATTGACCGAGGACCTCAAGATGAAGGCTGCATCAGCTCTGCTCGACGGAGATGGTATAGCCTAGTGGAGAAGGAAACACAGCGACATGAGAAGAGAGCATTACATAATTGATACTTTTAAAGCCTTCAAAACTAAGCTACAAAACTACTTTATGTCGAGGAATGTACAACGTCAAGCTTATCGGATGGTGTCAGAATTAAAGCACATTGGAACCTTGATAGACTACATCAGGACATTTCAGAAGCTCATGCTGGACGTATCCAATATTTCAGATGAAGACAAACTCAATTGGTTTATTATGGGACTACAATCGTGGGTGGTATAAGTTTTTGAAATAGATTTTTAAAAGATATTTTTTATTAAAACGGTTTATGCAAGCCAGACACCACTTACTAAAAATTGTCTCGCACGAGTGGTGGAGTCTGGGTCGATCTCAAAGAATGAGAGAAACACTTGTCTGGGTCGATCTCAAAGAATAAGAGAAACACTTTGTATTCCACAAAAAACTAATTTACTCTTTATTACCTTAAAAATAAAAAAAATAATTAACTAAGAGTGTGTCCCTCTGTGGAGGGATTAAACAAATAACAATAATAAAGTGGCCTTATTACAAACCCAATGAATTAAATAAATAAAATAAATCCTAAGTTAAAAAGAAAAGAAGGGTCTTCAATGATTGAGCTTCTAATCCCTTTTTATCTTCATTGCTTCCCTCTTTGCTTCAAGACCACTAATACTTTATTCTAAGATAAATGTTTTGGGCTTTTTTTTTTTTTGAGGGCTCCCTAAAGGGCTCAAAGAGACCTTTTGAGGGTTTACCCCATGATTAACCGCTTCTTTGCAAAACAGAATCATAAAACATGACAAAACAAAGAAAAACTAGATAGAAAATCAATGTTAATTCAAAGAAAAAATCATAAAAATAAGAATCTAACTATTAAAAACAAACTAACTACATGTAACAAATATGAACTAATATGTAACAAACTAAATCACTAAATAATAAAATAGCAAAACAAAATAACAAACAATCAAGAAACTAATTTATGCAACTAATAACAATCTAACTAAGAAATCAAGAAAATAAGCTAGCCGAAAATCAAGAAGGGAATTAAAACTAATATGAATGACTAACTAATTAACTAATTTAACATTAATAAATAACAAGACTAACAAGAACTAACTAACAAGGATGTTAACTAACAAATGATGATAACTAAATTGCAAGAATCACTAAAAAAACTAGCTATTAAACGAAATATAAGATTAATAACTAACTAACAAACAAATGTCAAATAACAAAACATGTTGTACGAAATTCAAAATTGAACTAATCTAATTAACAAACTTGGAAATAATATAATAACTAACCTAAGCTATTTAATCTAATTAATAACAATGAATAAAAGGGCAAAAAACAAGAATCGACTATTATTATTTAATGACTAACCTAATTCTAAATTGCAGATTGAAATAAAAACTAAAGAAACTTAACATGAATTAAACAAAATTGTGGCTGACTAAATAAATTACAAACTGAATTTAACCTACAACTTGATCATTAACATCAACTACACTAATTAAATAAAACTCGATAATTGAAAGAAAGCATAACTTGACTAAAAAAAATATTTTAATCTAATCTAAGCAATGAATTAAAACCTTTTAAGCTTAAACAAAATAATTATCTAATTGATAAAAGATGATATAAATTAAATCTAATTTATTCAGCTAAATGAAAATAAGCAAAAAAGAATGAAAATACTCATCTATTTTCTATCAATTTTTCCTAATCTAACAAATAATCTAACAAAAACTAATTTATCACTAATAAAGGATCAAGTTCATGCATGGAACGGTCAATAACTAACCTAATACTGAATTTAGATAAATAAAAATCAGATCTACTTGACACAAATAAGAAAAAGACTATGAAAAAATGCGAAAACCCTAATCAACTAATTGATTGATCTAGTTAATACTGAATATTAAAAACATGATATGGACTAAATCTAACCTAGATCTAACATAAACTAAATTAAAACTCACGGAGATATCAGAAAACGTTATGCTAAATCTACCAATTCAAATAAAGTAATATTATTCTATGCGAAAATCAAGAAAATCAGCTAAACTAAATTAAGCTTTTTTATTTTTTTATTTTTTAATTTTTAATTTTTAATTTTTAATTTTTTTAATTTTTATTTTTTTTTTATTTTTTATTTTTTTTATTTTAGATGATAAAACTAAAACTAATCTAATCTAGATGAAATGAATATACAATGATATGATGAACTACATGCAGAAACTAAAACTCTGAAACTATGGAGAGAAGAAATGTACCTTCCGATCCACTTTTTATGGAGGGTTGAGAATAAGAAAGTGGTCTTACCTTCGAGTTGCACGTATCTCCTTCAAGAGGGGGTAAGAATAACTTGTGCCAGAGAAAGGTTAGAAGCGAGACAAAAATGGGGGAGAAAGAAAGAAATCGAGGGAGAACCGATTGGGAACGAGAAGGTGGGGGAAGAGAAGAGAAGAGAAGAGGGAGAAGAAACTTGTGTTTTCTAAAGAGGCAAAAACATGGGTTGCAGTTGAAATAATATTGGTGTCCTTGGACGATTTTTGAATAATTTTGGGTCTGGAGTTTCTTCACGACCAAAATAGAGTTTAATTCATTGATGATCATGGGGTCAAACTCTTCGCACACAGTGCAGTGCCTTACTCTTAAAGGCAAGACTTCAATGCTATCTACTATGCAACTGAAGAAGGGTGCCAAGCAAGGAGAGCAGTCATTTCTAGTTATCATGTGCACCAAAGAAGGGAAGGTGGAAGTAGCAGTGATGCCAACCCTTGTCTCACTGTTGGCGGAGTTTCAAGGAGTGATGCCCCCAGAACTGCCAAAGCATCTGTCACCGAGATGCGAGGTCGACCACAAGATAAAGTTGACCCCGGGAGTAAAACCCTCTGCCATGGTTCCTTATCGCATGGGACCGACTGAATTGAAAGAGTTGTGCAAGCAGCTGAACGAGATGTTAGAAGTAGGCATCGTTCATCCTTCGAAAGCACCCTTTAGCGCCTCTATGCTCTTTCAGGTAAAACATGATGGTTTCAAAAGGCTATGTGTGGATTACCATGCATTTAACAAGGTCACAATGAAAAATAAGTATATGTTGCTATTGATAGCAGACTTGTTCAATCAGCTAGATAGTGCCTTTATCTTTTCAAAGCTAGATCTGCGATTGAGTTACTATCAAGTGAGGATTGCTGATGGTGATGATCCCAAGACAACTTGTCTCACTCGCTATGGTGCCTACAAATTCTTGGTAATGCCATTAAGGTTGACTAATGCTCCGGCCACGTTCACGACATTGATGAACAAGATCTTCTACCCCTACTGTTATCATCGCAAAATTGTTCCCCTCCCTTGCGAGAGAGAAACGAATTTGCGAGTCAAACTCGACCAAAGTTTTGAAAATGATTTTGAAAATTTACTCGCCTCCGTTTTGAAAATTTGCGGGAAAATTCCGTAGAATGGGATCCGCCTGTCGGTACGAGGTTCAACCGTTCCTGGCGCCTTTACCAGGGGTAATTAAACCAAGGACCAATTATGTGCTTTAACTCGACTCAAATATCTAAATTATGCTCTATTTTTCCTAGAATGCACAAAGAATCAGGCTTGTGCTATGGAATTTTAAAAAATGCAAGTTTGAAAAAAATATGATGTTTGCTTTGGAAAATTGAAATATGCTGGAAAAATGATTGGAAGAGTACTTGAAATTGGGATTCCTGGGAAAATCATTGAAGTTCATTGAAAATCAGAAATTTGCATTGGAAAGTGATTTCTCAGGAAAACTTGAACTTTGGAAAATCGATTTTGAAATTTGGAATTGCTTTTCTGAGAAAATGGATTTGAGAATTCTGAGAAAATCAAGAAATTCATTGGAAAATGACTTTTGAAATGGAAAATGAATTCTCAAGAAAACTGGAAAATATGAGAAAATAAATTTCTAAAAACTTGGGATTTTGAAATTTGAGAATTTGAAATCATAGGAAAATCTTGATTTGAACTTGGGAAATGCTTTGAAATGTCATTTGAAAACTTAGGATTTTGAGAAAATCAGATCCTGAGAAAGACTTGGAAATTCTTGAGAAAATTGAATTTTCTGAAATTGAAATTGGAAAATGAGTTTGAAATAATGCAATTTGAATGATATGAATGAATGAATATGAATTTGAAAGGGGAATTTCATTGAGAAATTGGGAAATCCTTTTGAAACTTTGAAAAATGCAGTGCATTTTTGAAGTTAGCCTAAGAGTGTAGGCTGAATGTGGCTGATATAAAGATCATAAATCTTGGTTTTCTTCGTATTCTGACTATGGCCATAAATACGAATCCCACCGAGTTTATAAACTCCATAAGAGCTTGTGCACATGCCATTCGTGTAAACCATAGTGAATTTGAAATAATGTGCATGAATCATACATCACATATTAAAATTTTGCAGAAATTAAACTATATGCAATGCAGCCCTATTCTAAGCAGAAATGTAACTCTTATTCCAAATTATTACATTTGATGTTACATTGAATTGAAATAAAAAGAAAAATAAAATCTAAGTCTTCTTCTTGAATGTTCCTGCAAAACTAGAAAACAAGGTTAGCACAAAAATGTGGGTTTTTCTGAATTTATCCGAAAATATGGGAAATTATCGGATATTATTCAGATATAAACCCCAAATCATACCCCATTTGATATAAACATGATAAATAATGAATAAATTTTGAAAATAAACTTGAAAATTCGAGATTGGGGTCAAAATGACCAAAATACCCCTGATGACCTTGAAATCAGGGTTTTCTGAAAGAATTTTTATAAATTTTGGAATTTTGAAAATCAAATGAAATAAATCAAACATAATATGATAAAACATGATGATATGCATGAAAATTTATGAAATTAGAAATTGAAATTTCGAAATTATGGTCAAAATGACCAAAATACCCCCGATAACAAGACTATGGCCTTGAAACCAGGGTTTTCTGAAATAAATTTTGCAAAATTGAAAAATATGAAATGCAAAGGAGATTGAAATTAACCCTAATACGATTCTACATGCTTATGTACATGATAAAAACCCTAAAATGGCGAAAATATAACAAAATATTGAATTTAACCTGATTTTCGCTTGATTTTCGCTTCTGAATTTAAAGATAAACTAACACATGGAGCAAATGAACTTGGAATTAAACCAAATTTGGCATGGACACCCAAAATAACCCTAAAAACAGAATGGAGCTCGAAAATCTAATTTTTTTGTATTTTTAGACATAGAAATTTAAGTAAAAACCCTAAATTTTATGATTTTTGCCTAAAATATTGATTCTAAAGGGGATTTAGGATATCAAACTTCCATAAAAATTTCCCAAATTTTATGCGGTGACAGAGGACAGTAAGGCAAGGATTTTTGCCTTTTACACTTTCTGTTTTTGACCTATGGTCGGAGCTGTACCACTCCGACAAGTCGGATCGGAATCCGGCGACTCGAGTAAATGAAGGAAACAGACAGGTTTTGGTAGAAAATATGGGGAAAATAGCATACAAATGGGAAAATGGCTGAAATTGTGGGAACATGTCCCTGACAAACTGAGGAAAATTTTCTATTTTTACAGAATTGGGATTTGGATTACAGTTTGGAAAAGGGAATGCTGTTATCAGAGATCTAAATCTCTGGAGTTTCTGGACATTGGAATCTGTTAGACAGAAAGAGAAAATCCGGGAAAATTAATGAAACAGATTCAAAAATTCTCAAATTTTGGGAAATGTCAGTAAATTATGTTAGGAACAACTTTCATGTTGAAAGTTTTTGCAGACGAGCTACAGATTTGGCGGACTTGATGCATTAGGGTCTGTCTATACCCTGACAAAGGAAAATCGAGATTTTCCCAGGGGTCTGAGAAATCCGATTTTTTTACAGAGGTCAAAACTAATTGGAAAAATCTCAAAATTTCCAGATCATTAGTAGATTCAATCATGAATCTACTGTGATTTTTAGAAGACGATCCGGATCTCCCACAAGGGTGGTGCCGGAGGTTCTTTTTTTGCTACATGAGAAATTGAAAATTTAGAGAAGCAGAAAACCCGGTTTAGAATTTGATTAGTTTAGAAAGGTTCCGGAACCTGAACAGACCTAAGTTTTTGACAGGACATCGCAGACACCACAATATAACTACCACAAAATTTTTAGAATTTTTGAACGAAAATATATATATGCGGTAACAACTGAATTCTGCATGTGAATCTAAAACCTATGAACTAATCATTAACTATTAATAGAACTAAGCTAAATGACTAGTAAATCAAGGAACAAAACTAAATGCAACATTAAATGTGAAGGAAACATAAGATCTGCATGATGATGATAAGGCATAAAAAAAAAACAAAAAAAAAAAAATTAATAAAATATTAGGGAGGCATGAAGCACTTCATTGATTTTGGCCATTTGAAAAGGGGGACCTAATCCATCGAATTGGATTGATCATCTCGTTCATATGGCCTACACAAGAGCATCCCTATCTTCTATGATTTTAAACTCAAAAACATCTTTCAAATTTGAGTTTTGAATGAACCTTATGTTAGCTTGCTACACGGTTGGAGGTCTCGAAGTAGCTGGAAGCAATGATTGAAGAAGATGGCGGGGAGAGGTGCTCGGTTGAAGGTGATTGCAGCAGGTAGCTGGAGCAATGGCTGCACTGTTGGAAGAGGAGGCTTGCTACCTTGGTGTAGGAGACTGCAAATAGCTGGGTGTCTTGGAGATGGTGGTGCTGCTACTGTGCTGAACCGGTGGTGGAGCGCCGGCTATGGCCGGAGATGATGTTGAACCTGTTGCTACGGTACACCAATGGAGGGAGCTGCAGCTGTGGCAATGACTGCCAATGATTGTGGCTGGAGGTTCAGGAGGGAGCTTGGAAGTGCCGGCTGGTTCTTGAAGGGGCTGTGAGGGTTGCTGTGGCTGTCACAGCCAAGGAGAGAAGAAGAGAGAGAGAGAGAGAGAGAGAGAGAGAGACGTGAGATGGGAGAGAGGCCACCGTTCTTTTTTTGTGCTTCCTTTTTTTTTGGTTTTAAACTTAGGTTTTAATTGCCTTCTAACCTAGGTCTTAATGACCTAATGAAAAAGGAAATCTCCCCTTTACGTGAATGGGTTGGAGGTTGGGGAAAAAGAGAGAAAGAAAGAAGGGAAGAAGGAAAAGGGAAAGAAGAGGAAGAAGAAAAGGAAGAAAGGAAGAAGAAAGGGAAAGAGAGGGAAAAAGAAAAAGGAAAGAAAGAAAGAAATAGGGCTGGAGGTTTGGGCAACCACCTTGTGGGTCCCACCTCTCTAAAAAAAATAAAAATAAAATAAAAAAATAAATAAAAATCAATAAAAACAAAAATAAACAAATAAAAAGAAGCATCTTTTTTTTTTTTAATAAAATAGAAATGCAAATGAATGGGCCATCTCAGAGCGGGTCCAAATTTTGATTTTGAAATTCATTTTGACGATTAGAGGGGCAAAATAGTCTTTTTAGAAAAATTTTTTAGACGAAACGAGCTATTTTTGGCAGTTTTTGAAACGAGCTCGGATCTTGAAGTTCAATACCCCGTTGCGAAGCAAATTCAATATAGAATTTAAAAATATAATTTTGAAAGAAATCCAGATTATTTTTCTCGAGAAAATGCTTCCAAATCTATTTTTAGACAAAACGAGCTATTTTTGGTAGTTTTTGAAATGAGCTCGAATTTTGAAGTTCAATAGCTCATTGCAAAGCAAATCCAGTGTAGAATTTGAAAATTTGATTTTAAAAGAAATCCAGATTGTTTTTCTCGAGAAAATATTTCCAAACGAAACGAGCTATTTTTGGCAGTTTTTGAAACGAGCTCAGATTTTGAAGTTTAATAGCTCATTGCGAAGCAAATCCAGTATAGAATTTAAAAATTTGATTTTGGAAGAAATCCAGATTGTTTTTCTCAAGAAAATATTTCCAAATTTAGAATCTCGGGGTGAAAATGCCAATTTTGGAAACCCGAGGTTTGAAATTGATTTCTGAAAACTTTTAAAACTCAATCTGGATTGAAATTTATAAAACTGGAGTTCTGGACTTCGAAAATGAAATGAAATGTGATGAAATGTTATGAAATGCTGAGAAATGATATGAAATGATGAGAAATGACATGAAATGCTATGCGAAATGCTAACCCTGAATGAAGAATTTTGGATGTCAGACCCCGATCGACACTTGTATCAGTTTAGAAAGCATTAAAATTGATAAAATTTTCAAAATAGCTCAAGAAATGGTTTTCGGGACTCTACTGGGTCAGAGTGACACTGAAAATTGAGGTTCGAGCTGGATTGAACTGAGATGAGCCAGATTGAGCTAGGTTTTAGAGTTTCAGAACTCCAATGAGCTGACAATGATACTGACTCAATTGACCTTTCCGACTGAATTTTCAAGAAAACTTGCCATTTTTAGAGAAATGGTACGGAATGATCACTGGAGCGAATTGAATTACGAACTTGAGCTGGCTTTGAGCTAAAAAAAAAAAGGTCAATAATACTGACATGAACTAAAATCGAAGCTCAAACACTACCTCAATTGACTAAACTCAACTCAATTTCAGCTGAAAGAGCTAAAATGGACTAAGATGGGCTCCTAGACACTTGGAAATGGTTTTGAACTGAAACTGGAGTGCTTGAACTTCTGGTGAGCTCAAGTTAGACTCTGGGGAATATGACTGACTAGGAATGACTAACTCGGAGACAATTGGTTTGGATTTGAGTTAGAAATGAGCTCATTTCTAAAGAAATGATCCCATTTTGGCAGGAATGGTCAGAAATGAAAATGGTCTGTTCATTGTGAGCTCAGATGAGCTTGAAATGACTGATATTCTAACTATTCTGAACTGACCAACAAGTTTGGTTGACTCTGACTGACTGGGGTCCGGGATGACCTAGGGGTAAAATGGTAATTTTCCTAGTGAAAAAGGGTAAAATGGTGATTTTCTGAAACTGACTCGGGGTTTGACTCCTACACTGACCTGACAGGGTTGGCACTGAACAAGGAGGATTGTTTGAGAATGAGTGAGGAAAATTTGGGGTGTTTACACCTACTTAAACAAATTTGTGGTAGTTTATTTTGAAGACATCGTGATTTACAGCAACAACATAGAGACATATATCGAGCACTTGCGAATAGTGTTTCAGGTGCTGAAGGAGAATGACCTTTGTGTCAAGCGAGAGAAGTGTATCTTCATCTAGAAATAGATCAACTTCTTTGGTCACGTCGTTGAGCATGATTTGCTATGCATGGACGAGCAAAAAATAAGAGCCATCTAGAGTAGAATTCGCTGACCAAGATGTTAGAGTTGTGGTCATTCTTTAGCTTGGCAAACTACTATTGACGATTCATTGAATGCTACTTTCTCATTGTTGCACCCCTCACAAATTTGTTGAAGAAGAATCAAGTATAGCTCTAGACAAGCGCTGCCAAGATGCCTTTGATGGCTTGAAGAAGACCCTAGTAAGAAAACCAATGTTGCGGTTGTCAGACCAAACAAGACCCCGTTGAAGTCCACACATATGCTTCAGACTTTGCCATCGGTGGAGTTATCATGCAGGAGGGTCATCTCTGATTGCTTACGAGAGTCAGAAGATAAAGGATGTGAAGAGGCACTGCATTGTGCACAAGTGTGAGATGACGACCATCGTGCACTGCTTCAGCATTTGGTGGCACTATCTTATGGGTGCCTAGTTCATCGTCAAGATAGACAACATCGCCACGAGCTATTTTCAGACATAGAAGAAGCCGACACCCAAGCAAACTCGATGGCAAATATTCCTAGCTGAGTTCGACTTCGCTTTAAAGTATAAGGTGGGGAAGATCAATGTTGTTGTTGATGCCTTGAGTCGCAAGGCAGAACTGACGGTTGCACAGGTGGAGCCTTTCAAAGTTTACTTAGAGGGTACGTTATTGGATCGCATCCGCAAAGGAATGTAGCAGGACATAATGGCGCAACACCTTATCTCTCTAATGCAAGCAGAAAAGACTCAGAGATTCTGGCTACGACACGACCTCCTTATGACTAAAGGAGGATGTGTCTTCATGCTACGGTGGAGAAGCCTTCATCGCAAATTGCTTAAGAAGTGCCATGATACTTTATGGGTCCATCATCTAGAACAGGAGTAGACCTTAGCACTCCTTAAGTGTGGTTATTATTAGCTACAGATAAGAGACGATATGGAGAGGTATGTGTAAACATGCCTCATCTGCCAGCAAGACAAGGGGACCAACCAGAAGATTGTCGGCTTCCTTGAGCCTCTACCTATCTCAGAATGTCCTTGGGAAAGCATTTTCATGGACTTCATTGTTAGTCTGCTAAAAATAGATGGCTTCAACTCTATCTTGGTGGTGGTGGATTGTTTCTCTAAGTACACCACCTTCATCCTAACTTTCAAGGAGTGCCCCGCAAAGAAGACTGTGGAGCTATTCGTAAAGCATGTTGTGAAGCACTGGGGTGTACCAAGAAGCATTGTGAGCTATCGCAATGCTTGCTTCATGGGCAAATTTTGGCATAAAGTGTTTCAACTACTCAGATCTAATTTACTATTTTTAACAAGTTTTCACCCACACACATTAACGGACTGTTGAAGCAATACCTCAAGCACTTTGTTAGTGTCAATCAAAAAGATTGGGTGAAGCTCCTAGACATGGCCTAATTCTGCTATAATCTTCAGAAGAGAGAATCTTCATGCCATAGCCCGTTCAAAATAGCTACAGGGCAGCAACCGCTGACCCTGCATACTCTAGTTGTACAAGAAAAGAGAAGTTCATCCTTTGCCTATCAGTTTGTTCAAGACTCACACGAGCAGTCCAAGTTGGCGAAGGCATTTCTGCATAAGGTGTAAAGAGGATGAAGAAGTGAATGGACAAGCGTCATCGGCCTACTGAGTTTCGTGTTGGAGATCAGGTGTTGGTGAAACTTTACTTGAATCGCGCGTGCATCTTTCGTGGATGACACCGCGGACTGTTCAGAAAGTATGATGGATCATTCACCATCATCAAGAAAGTGGGCAAACTAGCGTACAAGTTGGATTTGGCCCCAGATTTTAAGGTGCACACGGTATTTCACGTGTGCAACCTGAAATTGTTCTATGCGGACGAGGGAGATTCAGAATGTAGCGTACCACAACACGCTTGTATCCTGTAGAGAGCCCCACAAACACAACGGGCTGAAAAGCATCTCAGCAAGATCTTTCGCCATAAGGTCAACTACTTGGGCGAAGCGAAGTATTTTGTGTAGTGGGAGGAGATGACAGAACCGATGTGGGAGACAACATTCCAGATAAAAAGTTGTTATCCAGATGAAGTCAGGGCCTACCATGAAATAGATGGCGACGGTGGTGGCACATGATTTGAAGGGGAGAGCCTGTTCTCCTGTGACCTACTTTCTATAGTTGTGTCTAGAGTTTGTTTTGCTTTGGTTGAGTTAGGATGTAAGTGTTGAGTCACTTGTAACTTTCTTCGGGCCACCCTTACACTTTGGTTCATGTTGATCAATATCATGAAGGGTTAGCCCATGGATCTAAACTGTAATGAGCTTGCAGGCAAAATTGTAAATGAATGCAAATGCGTTGAGCTTTCTTTTGTTCACCTTCGTTGTGATTACTTTCAAGTGATTGCAATTTCTCTCTCTCTTCTTTTGCTCTTTTGCACTCTAAGTTATCTAAGCTTTCGCAAGCGGCAAGCGAGCGATCGAAAGGCATGCGGCGGTAAGGAAGGATTGTCGCGCCGCACTGGCTTATTGAAAAAATAGGCATGTGACAACCACAATTCAATAAACAATAAAAAAAGAAAAATTAGAGTATGAGCTACAGATGACAATGGGTTTGATCTCTGATTCTGAGCCAAATAAATAATGGATCCACGATGAGGGACCCGAGTCCGATATTATAGTGTGGGATGGCGGAAAATCAGCCGCAACCTGGTCTAGATATGAAAACCAGACCAAGTTATGAACTACTGAATCGAAGCTGGTAAAATGTCTACAGTGTTTTGATTTGGTACACAGATCCAATTTATTTACAGCCCTTTGATGAGTTTCTAAACTTTTGATTTCAAACCTCATAAAAGGTCTGACCATGCTGATACAATTCCAATTGGTTTACAGCACTTTCATTGGTTGTTTGACGTTGTGTTTGTGTGCGCGCTCTCTCCTGTGTGCTGCCGAAACTTATGGCTGACAACATCCAAGCATCAATCAAAGGAAACCTATAATTCCAATTAGTGTACCTTAAGCCTCTTTTTTAATTAGGTCTCGTTAGGCCCCTTCAAAAATCATAGTTTTAAATATTTTTTCTCACATCTAACACTTATAGGTTTTGTTTAATGGGAACCAGCTTTTGGATCACTTGGATCGCCCGAATCTGACTTGTATACAGGTTTTTCTGGTGATCCAAAATGAATGGCTAAGAAGGTGCCAATTTTTTCCAGCTCAGAAAAATATATTTTTTTATCAAAAAAACATGATTCAAGAAACAATTCTCACTAAACCGACCATCATCTAACTGTTCAGATCTATCATAAAACACTTTAAAACCTATGGGGTGGAACCAGAAATTGGGCCTAATATATTCAGTACTATATATATATATATATAGAGAGAGAGAGAGAGAGATTTTCAGTGTTTTATGTTAGATCTGAACCGTTAGATGTGTTTAGCATGTTCGATTTAATGAGAATAGACTCTTGGATTAAGGTTTTTAGATGAAAAAACGTGTTTTTTGGGGCTAAAAAAAACTGCTACCTTCATAACCATTTATTTTGGATCACCGAAAAAACCTGTATAAAGGTCAGATTTCAGCTATCCAAAAGCCGGTTCCCACTAAACAAAACTTATAGATCACATCTATGGTGTTAGATGTGAGAAAAAGTATTTAAAACTATGATTTTTGAAGGGGCTTAACCAGACCTAACTAAAAAAGAAGCCTAAGAAACTCATATATATATATATATATATATATATATATATATATATATATATATATATATATAAAGTTTGTGACGTAAATTAGCTACATTGGTTTAAGAATCAACGTGATGAAAGCGTGACTTGTAAAACTGGTTTGATGTGATGGTGACCGAAAAGTATTAAGGTGGAGATGAAGCGTATTGCTACCTAAAATATTTGTGGTATCGATTATGACATTGTATCTTCTTAATAATGTATAGAAAGGAGACAAATGATCGACCAAACGCAGTTAAACATCAAATTTGCAGAAATTTGGGAGCTGCCCAATGCCGTTTGAATTATTTGATGATTAAGAAGTTAAGAATGTTACAGCCTAAAAAAAATGAAAATGTAACCTCACAATTTGCCAAGTTTTTTATATTACGCCCAAATCATTGTTGGGCATGTGTTCAAAATGTGCAAACCTTATTTTTACTTAAAAAAAATCACATAAGGGCCACAATTAGGACCTTGCAAATGTGTGACGACATTTACATACGAAGTTTGAGACATTTGCAAATATGAGAGTATTTAGTAAAAGAACTTTCAGACATTTTGAGAGCATTTACAAACATGACTTGCGAAAGTTGTACTATATTTGTGAACCTATTTTAACTAAATACTCTTATATTTGCGAATGTTTTGACCTTTGCATGTGAATATCTTCGTACATTTGTAAATGTTGCTTTTACTTCTTATGTAATTTTAGTAAAAAGTGATTTGCACATTTTGAAGACATTTGCCAACATAATTTGTTAAGATCATATTATATTTGTCAACTTCTTTTAACGAAATACTTTTGTATTTATTAATGGGGCTCTACTTGTCTGGCAAAAGCAATTGGTGCATGTTACTGTGCTGAGACATTGCAAGTTCGAACCCCAAATGGTGTGGTTGTATAACTGGTAGGGGTATGCCTAACTTTAACTTTCTTTGTAAAAAAAAAACTCCTACATTTGTGAATACCTTACATTCGCATGTAAATGTCCTCACACATTTGCTAAAGTCTTCTTGCCTACAAACTTTTATGCTATTTTAGTTATACATTTTGAGGACATTAGCAAACATGATTTTTGAAGGTTATATTATATTTATGGACCTCCTTTGACTAAATATTGTGAATGTCTTTGTGCTTTTTATGTAATTTTTTTTTTAGTAAAAAGAGGTTTACACATTTGGGGAATATTTGCAAACTTTGTGTTATATTTGCTAAAGAGTAAAAATGTTCTTAAAAAGTTGAGAATCGAAATTTTAAAGATAAAAAAGATTTTGAAAAATTATGAGGTTTTTCTGAAAATGCGCTATTTTACAAAGTTAGTGCAGTCATTTTTTCAAAAAAAAAAAGAAAAAAAGCATGAACGATTTTCTTGAAATTAAAAGCAACGTACTGTTGCAGCAGAAGGCCCATAGTTTATAGGTTTTTCAAGAAAGTGTTTCCTCCAAACTTTCTTTACGTGAAAGGAGCCCCAGGTTTCACCATTTTGCAGAAAAGGTCGTATGAGGGTCTGATTGATAATAGAGCGGTTTTCTGCAACCGTTATCAGTACAAAAAACTAAAACGCTTATTGTAAAAGAAGAAAATCATTGGTATCGGGCTATTAAATTCAAATATAATTTTCTGCAAAATTCCAAAACCTGGACCCTAAACGGACTTCTTCCTGCAAAAAATGCTAATTATAGGCCTTAAGCTGCAAAGATTTCTCTCTTTTTATATAAGTAATAACCACTCTAACATCATTCGTGCATTTGTACATGTTGTATTTGTTGATAATGGCCCGACTAGAGAAATGCTCCTTGACCACCTGCATATGCATGCATCACTTGGAAAATCATTCACTACGATCCATAAGTTGATACAAAACATGATTATGGTTCATTAGCTAAGCTTTGACTCTATGCGACATGATTGGGTCAGGTTTTTCACTTGCAACTGGGCTAAAATACAACCCAAGTGTGTGCAATTCTATCGCTGTTTGGAAAACAGGAAATCAAAAGTTTTCATGCTTATCGCATTTTGGAAAAAAAAAAAAAAAAAGGCATCAAGAACACAAGCTCGACGCCAAACGGATAAGAAATGAAAGAGATGGTGCGGTGGGGGCTAAGCATCTATATACTGTAGTCATCACCACCTACCTTTAATCATTAAATTAAGTTTTTACGAAGAACGACCTGTACTTTTTGTTATTGCAATATTTCACGATGGGTGACCTTGATCACTCTGACATATCCCACCTTAGCAGTCCAACCAATGGTTACGCATCCTCTGATCCTAATCCTCAAGATGCATATATGAGTTAGATACCAGCTAGTTGTGTTGGGAGGTTGCAAGTTCAAATCCCAAAGGTATCATTGTATAACTGGTAGGGGTCGGCCTAAGCCTTCACATAAAATAAAAAAAGATGCATGAGCTAGACAGCCAGGATAACATGAATGATCCTTTTCCCTTCCTCAGCCGGAGCATCACCGACTCAAACCTGACCATCTCAATTGCATTTTAATCCTAACCCAAACTCTGAGGCCCAGCCCACCAGCTTATGTCAGTGACACGCTTATATACAATACTAGAGTTTTGTAACGGATAATTAATGAAGGAGGTGACATGTTGGGGACTAGGAAATTTATTACTAGCACCCACCTTGTATCATTAGTTTTTACGTTGGGATATCAATGGGTCGGATGTAACCCGAATCTGAATCCAGTTAAATCCGATTCAGCATTGAGTTTTGCATCCTAGTTCGAATCTGAACCCAACTAAGTTTCAAAACAACAAAATCCAAATCCAATTATGTGTAAATATGGGATTTTAAGTTAGTCGGATCCTGATTCAGTTTTGCCTTGAAGACTCGAACTTGACCGGGTTAAAGAACACGTCAAGAAGGAGATAGGACACGTCAATTTTCTAAGTTTTTTTTTTTCATTTGTAAAAAAAGATACGACACGAGGGAGAATTGGGGAATCCCTATGACGTAAACCATGAGACAAAAATTAAATGGAAAATAATTCCGAAGAAAAGGGAAAAGAAGAGATCAAAAGGGAGCTGCTGCGGCCGACCGTTGCCGCCACTTTGATAAGGTCTCATCTCATCCCATCCCTCCCTTTTCAAGAGTTTTGAAACGTCACTCTCAGTGGGAGAGATGCTGACCGTCCATCAGCATAGGACAAGACCCGATGCGGGCCCCGAAACGCTTCGCGTTGAAATTCCGCAACCGCTCTTTAGCAAAAAAGCATACCATTTTCAGCACCGAAAAAGAAAAAAAAAAAACAAGAAAAAAAGGAGAATCTTCCACTTTTCTTTTGTTTTTTTATCTTTTTTTCGTAAAAGAGGAATATTTATTAACTTTTCTCTTTTCTCTTCCGCTCCGCTCATCTCATTTTCTTTGCTTTTTATTATTTAGACCATCTCCTGCATTCCTCTCTCTCTCTCTCTCTCTCTCTCTCTCTGCTGATCGGCCTCCAATATGTCTTTCAGGATGGTAATTTTCGCTGTTTATTTAGGTTAATTTGATGAGTAAATGATCTTGCGTTTGTTTGATAAGTGATTTTCAGTTTCATCGTTTTCTTTCAAATGGAAGGAAAGAAAAAGTTAGGGTTCATGATATGCAAATTTGCTTGGTTTCGGTTGAGAGTTCTATTTTTTTTCGGTTATTTGAATATTCTTTCATGCTATGGTTTAGTGTTTTGGTAGTCGTTCTTCTGTGATTATTATTTGTTTTTTAGCTTGTTAAGTCGGTTGGTGAAGTCGGCGAAATTTGATCGGGATCGATATCTCGATTTTTTAATACTTCCTGAAAAAACTTATACTATCTGAGCCTATTCTAACACCTCTAGCCTTGTTTGATCTCAATCGGTCTATCGGAGGGTTTTTTTTTTACGTATTATTTTTTGGTATTGTTTTTAGTTCCATGTTGTTTCTTCGAAGTTACTTCTTCTACTGTCCCGGAGTATATCTATAAGGAAATTTTTTATCGGTGTTTTTTTGTCATTATTATTGTAGGAGTGCTTGGTTTTCAGATAAAAACCTGATGGTATTGTTCATTGAAAAATAAGAAATGTTTTGATCTAGAAGTCGGTCTCATTCTTGCTGAAATTGTTAGTGGTTTTAACATTTCTTTGCTAATCAATCCGGTTAAGGTGATAGGATTTCGTGGACTTACGTGCTGTAAGTTTTGTTGATATTTTTGTGTGATTTGAGTTCTCTTTGTTTAGAATTCTTCAGTTCTGTTTTGTGAGTCAGGAATTTCTATTTCCGGTTTATATTCTACATCCTATGTATTTGTTAAATTTTATCTTTTATTTTTCCCGCTTTTTGGTAATCATTATTTGTTACATTTGGCTGGTTATCTATACATGGAGATCACTGTTATTTGGTTGGGACTTGAGTGTTTCTTTCTCTTTTTTAATTACTTCCCTAATTGGAAGGCATTTAGATGGAGTGCCTGGTACATACTTTCTTAAATTCATGGGTTTTATCTCTAGTCAAGTGCTTCTTCTGGGATGGGAGTGGCCGATCATTGCAAGACCACCTTCCTGGAGCTGAAGAGGAAGAAGGTCCATCGCTATATAATCTTCAAGATTGATGAGAAGAAAAAAGAGGTTGTGGTTGAGAAGACCGGTGGTCCTGCAGAGAGCTATGCCGATTTTGCGGCCTCACTTCCTGAGAATGATTGTCGATATGCAGTGTACGACTTTGATTTCGTGACTGCAGAGAACTGTCAGAAAAGCAAAATCTTCTTCATTGCTTGGTCAGTGTATTTTTAGCTTTCTTTGTCTATTTACTTTCTATATTCCATTGTTGTCATGGAAGAGTAGTTAATTGGAAAAACTTGCATTCACTTACATGGTGTTGGTGGGACTCAATCAGACTTCGTTGGACCTCTTGAAGAATCTGGAATCTTGGCTATTGCTTTAGGACATCAGTTTAATTGTGTAGCATTTTGATGATGCTCTCTGTGATTCCATAAATTGCATAGCTTTGAATTAAGTATTTTTGTTAAAAAAATAATAGACTGCCTTCCATGATTGAAACATGCATTCGTCCTACAAAAATTCAGGAAAAGGTTGGTAGTTTCTGATCACTATACTAGTCCAACTGCTGGGGGTTTCTGACACAATATTTGTGGGGTCATTTTTCTATTTATTTATGAGCTCTGGATTTGTTTTTTGACAGACCAAGTTCTGAATAATTAGTTTCTTATATGGTGCATTTAATATGGTTGTTTCCTTTCTTCGGCTATCTGTATATCTGTGTAAGTGATATTTATGGAATCTTTAGAATTTAAACACTTTAAATGCGGTTCTCATGAAAGTTACCATCTTATGTAATGTCTTAGCCACTTTGTGCATTATTGTAGTGCCTACACTCTTCTAGCTTGATATTTGGTTGGCCATGATACATTGATAATGATCTTTTTTCTGCTTGCCAGAGTAAGTGTTTAAACATCTAACTGCAAAGGAAGAGTGTAAAGCATATATGAACTTTGAGCTACAAAGCAAGGGTGTCGAATTAGTAGTGCAATGTGTAGAGGTCAAAGTGGGTTGGTTCTGGTCATGTTTCAAGAGATATGCTTTTAATTGGGTTTGAACCTAAACCTGAAGTGATATAAATGAGGTTTACGTCTGGTTATACTATTTATTTAAGATCTTTATGGTCATTGGTTCAGGTATAATGGGCCATGTAGATATCAGGTCAATCCTTCAACAGACGAGATTGGGTTTAGTATGGATGAAGATTGGTGGGATTTACTATAGTTTGGGTTAGAATTGGCACAGGCATAAATCATTTAGAGATATAACAGTTTAAGTTTTTTGTTTAGTTTCAGACTTTCAGTACAAATCATTAGGGTCCCAATCAGCTTTGACTCAACGGAGTTAAGAGTGTTTTACTTAATTAGGAAACTTCATAAATTTGGGGATGAGTAGTTTTGATTAAAAATATCAGAAAAGGTTTTGAATAGGTAATTTCATAAAGTTAGGTATAAAGTGTTTATTAATATGGGGTTTAAATTGGTTTTGGTTTATGCTATGCAGACTTTATCATATTAGAAAATGGTATTTTAAGGATGCGGAAGAGAGATCTGCTATAGCTCCAATAATTTGAATCCAGTTGATACAATTGGCCATGGCCATGCAAGGCTTCGACGCTATGTTATTTGGATAGTAGTAGGGCAGGCCATACCAAAACGATATGCTTTCCTAAAATGTCTAACACAAATCATTTTAATAGATTTTTAATTGATAGCATACACAATTTTTTGTTTTCTACATTGAAAAACCTCCTTATAAAAATGTTATCTTAATTGTTATAGAATCATAAACATATGATAAACTAAATGAGATGGTTTATTAGTTTAAATTTAAAATATTATCTTATTTTTTAGTGTCACTTTCTTCCCATGCATATCTTATTTAGGCAGCAATGCATGAACCATCCAAAAGAGAACGGAAGGAAATCAACATTGGTACATTAGGAGAGACGACACATTTGAAACTTGTAAGAGCTGCTCTTAAAGGGTCCTTTTATGGAATATTTCAGAGATTTTTTTGTTTTGGTGTGGCATACTATTACCACTACATATCGCACCACCAAGTGGCTTGCCAACATCCCGAATCTTCGTCTGCCGCCAGCTGTGTACTTGAACTGTCACTTTTCCTTTGTTGATCATGGTAGAGAGAGAGAAAGAGAGAGAGAGAGAGATGCATATGGATAATTTATAGTGTGTAATATGGTGCAACCTGTAGATAAGGGCTGCTCGACATGAATATCTTGACCAGATTACAGACATTCTGGACTACATGGAAATGGTTTAGTGGACTTAACTGCTATTAAAATACGACATATGGATATTAAGCATTGGTATTGGAATGGCATTTTCAGTAGGGAGTAAACCCCAAGCTGGGATAAGCAAATGCACCTGCACTGCTATTTGCTGCATGATCAATTCAAGTAGTTGATACATGCCATATGTTGATATGGAAATAGATATTTATCAGTTGATAGAAAGGTCGAAGACAAAACATAAAATAGATTTCATTATATAAAGCTCATATGATAGTAATTAAAATAATATAGCTGATTATGTTGAGTTACTATTCTGTTAGTTTAATTGGTGCATTTCTGAGCCTGATTGACTGTGGATGTGCATAGATGGTTTATACAGAATGTTGTCCATGTTTACATAAAATTTCAATGATATTGGTCATTTTGATGTTAGAGGGGTTAGAGGCTGAAATTTATATTTATCATGTTTTATTTAAACTTAAGCACCCTAAGAATCATACAGGCTTCAGATTTGATTTTGACTTGGTGAGAACCAATTCATTTACTTGTGGGCATGCTTACACCAACACTGTGGTATACAGGAGGCAGTGGTATAAAATATTCCCTTCATTAAAGGATTGTGCTTATTTTCACATTGATTTCACGACTTTTAGTCATTTTGATGCTATGAAAGGTGAGATGATGAAGTTTGAATAGTATCTAAAGGTTGACTTATTAGCAGAAGCTTTAGGACATGCCTTTTCGTTACCAGTCTGTTTACTTACCAGTATGTTTATCTAAGTTCAATGTTTTCTGGGAAAAAAGTTAAGCCTCTTTAGATGGGACATTTTCCATGGGAAAGTGACCAATTAAATCAGACAAAATTTACCTCTGGCTTGTATAGAAGAAAGTGCAGTGTCCACTATGTAGTAAAAGTTGGCGCCTAGTCGCCCTAGGCACAGGCGCAATGCCTAGTCCAGGGCATTTCAGCTCCTAGACCTAAAAGGGCCCAAAAATGCCAACTAAGTCCCCGCCTAGGCCAATGAGGTGGCAACTGGTCCATGCCTAGGCAGGGACGGACATATTCCTTTCTTTTTATATTATAATATATATATGTATATATAGGCTTTTTTCATTTGTATATGTGAATATTATTATATTTTTAGATTCTACTGAATCTTTGATTCTCTGGATATATATATATATATATATAGTGTGTGTGTGTGTGTGTGTGTAGGGAAATGGAAACCTACAAGATGTGCACGGTGCTAAATGAAACATGCTAATGGATTTCTGGTATTTTTTTTAAATTCCAACCCGATAGATGTGTTCAGCATGATTGATTTACTAGAAATCAACACTTGGATCATGTATTTTGGATGGAAAAAATGGTATTTGGAGCCTCAAAAAATTATAAAAATTGTAGGCCGTTGATTTTTGAAACCTTATGAAAACCTATCCATGCATTGGAGTAAAATGCTCCAAGAAGTGATTCCTATAAAACAAGCATATAGATCACATCTGTACGGTTAGACTTTAAAAAAAAAACACTGGAAATCTAATGACATGTTTCATTTAGCATCTGCCCATTTTTGTAGGTTTCCATTTCCATATATATAGTCACAGATATTGCCGATATTATGAAAATATCACTAGAATCTAAAATATCATGATTTTATCACAATAAATTTTTTTTTTTTGGGGGGGGGGGGTGTTTTTTCCATTGTAATATCCAAAAAAAAAATGAAAGAAATTCCTTCATGAAGGGGAATCATATACCTAGAGCTAAATTTCGCTCACGGCCAACACTTAATCCACCCAAATGTATGCAGTGGTTCGGTTTGTGTATACATGTTCTTTGTTAATTAGATATGCCCTGTAGAGGGGATACTCAGATACAGTGCGATGAAAATTCAGGTACATATATGCATGACAGTGCTCAGGTGCATGGAACACCATTATCCGCGTAGAAACATCTTTCTTCTTGTCTGGAATATCTACATTAGAATGCTTGAAAGATCAAAATTTGAGAAAATTCATAAGGGCAGAGCTACCATCATCCACTGAGAAACTATGGCATCTTTGTTCTCTGGAATCTTTACCATTAGAATGTTTGAAAGATCAATTTTTGAGAAAATTCGTATGGAAATCTCAGCGATGACTTCTTTATAGCTTCCGAAGTTCTATTCCTAAATTTCCGAATTATTGGTAAACTTAAAGACTAGCATCCTGAATTATAAGAAATACAATAATGGTGTGATTCTTCATATAAATTTTATAGGTACCACAGCAATTTCACTTATTTTTTTTAGTAAAAGAAAGGTAAAAACAAACCTAAAATTATGACAGCTCTTTCTCCCTTGCATAATCGAGACCATATTTCAAGCTGTTGGATAAAAATTGATCCAATATCTGATAAATGGGAGAAGGAGTAGAGTGTGTGTGTATATATATAGGAAAAGTGGTAGTTGCATGACCACTTTCGAGAATGACCAAATCGAAATCGCTACACTCAGCACAAGTTTGCACCAAAATGGACCTTTAGCGGCACTTCAAAGCGCAGGTCTAGGCGGGAAAATCAATTCTAGATATGTTTTTTGCAAATCTGAGGGTGCGGATGTGATCTACATGGTCAAAAACCTAAGAACCAGCACTTGGATCATGCGGATGTGATCTACATGGTCAAAAACCTAAGAACCAGCACTTGGATCAAGGTTTTTTTGTTGCATAAATTGGATTTTTATAGTCCAAAAAATTTAAAAAAATTCAAACTGTTGATTTTTAGCACATTAGAAGGTCCTATTTACATGTCAAAAAACTTGATCCAAGTGCTGGTTCTTAGGTTTTGGACCATGTAGATCACATCCGCACCCTCAGATTTGCAAAAAACATATCTAGAATTGATTTTTGATGGTTTGGACCTTCCTTTGCTTGGACGGTCCTCTCTCCCTGTCTATATATATATCATGTTCAAGTGTGAAAGCAAATTTTACTGGATCTTAGTTATAGTTGGATTTAAAAGGTCCCTTTAATAGGTTGCTATAGAAAACAATGGTGTTGATGATGTTTAGGTCATTTCTAAATTAGGCCGACATTTTCATCCTAGAGAAAGAGGGGAGGAGGAGGAGGTTTATCTTTGTAAAGTATGAATACTTGCTTTCCTAAATTTAACAAGGTGACATGGGATATATCCTTTTAGATACTATGGATGGGAAGGTAGAATCCAATTTTGAGGACACAAGTACTTTTATTGTGCAAGTTGTGGCTCTGGACAAGGATTGACATCTGTTGGACTACGACATACATGTCGGTTAGAGTTTGTTTATTTCACTTCTTGTATGGTGTATTTGTATCTACTACAATTTGGTTGCATGAAAAGTGCTACTATGATTGCATCTGTTTGGAGTACCACGAGCATGTCGTTTAGGGTTTGTTTATCTCACATATTGTATGGTGTATTTAGCTCACATTCCAAGCTTGTTAATTCTAGTAAATTTAATTTCAAGCATAGTCACACAAATCTATAATATTTTACTAATGTCATGATATTCATTCTGATAATGATATATTTGGAAAATGATAAAATAATGATACTTTCATTATATTGCTTATTTTTAAGGTGTCATGGTTTTATTGTAATTATTGATACCATTTTCAATTTTAAATTTTATATTTGTATATTTCCTTTTTAATTTTATATATGCTGATATTTTCTAAAAAAACAATTTTCAATTTATCTTGAGATTTTTCATTGTCTAGAAAATCCTGATACCTAGATTTTGTGGCCTTGGTTTCAAGCACAAAAACTACTGGTATTGAGGCCCTCTTTTCCGGTAGATTGTAAAGCTATGTCACAAGGACGCTATCTGGGGGGGGTCCCCATGACACGAGCGGACATGCTTGGACGGGTGGACATGAACATTGACATGTCCGACTAATATTTTAAGATTTTAAGTATTATTTCAATAAAAAACCTATTTTTATTAAAATATCAAAAATTATTTTTAAATTGATTAAAAATTTTATAAATTTCCATGTCCTTGTGTCCTATTCTTCAAAAAAAAAAAAAACTTCTTTGTGTCCGCGTGATTGTAAGATGTAAAATGCAAGATTCCTTTTTGCTCTGAAATAAGTCAAGAACATGCTTATGAGGGAACATTGAATGAGGATTGCAATTTTTTACCATAGAAACTATGGAGGCCTAAATGGATGGGCAGTATTCATCGCAGACCTTGAGAGGAAAAGCAATTTGATCCCTTCTAATGCAACTGATTGATCTGTAAACATGGGGGGCCAATCAAACCGGCATCAGGCACATCCAGCAGGATTCTAATGCTTTGGAACGAAAATCTCTGCTTGGATTGACCTTTATCGTTGAAGGGGAACTTCTCTTTTTAGTGTTGTCCATCATGTCACCTGTTAGCAACCATGGAAGCTGGGCATTGATGTTTACAGCCCTTGTCAAGGAAGGCTAGAACTTTTGGGCAAAGTGGAACTCCACGTTGTGGATACTCCGTTAATTGAAAAAAGGGGAAACGGTGCCACAAGGTGGTGCAAGATCACTTTTTGTTTGTGATTTCATCTCCACCCACAGCTTCATTACTTCAGGTGAATCATTCATGTTGACAACAACCAAAATCTCTTATTTCCCTTCTCTCTCTCTCAGGAATTTTCTAGATTTGGATTTTTTTTCAATTGTATGATGTCACTGCTGGTGTTTATAAAGTTTAGCTGCGTCTGTCTGAAGTTTGGAAGAAATTATGTCGGTAGTTGTTAGATGCCTCTATGTCCCCCCCTTTCCAGATATTCTGTGCTCGTCTTCCACATAACAACTAACTTGTTGATTTGAAATTAGGGAAAGGAAAAAGGAAATACTGCATTGCTCTGCTAATATGGCATTCACAACTATTTAAGTGACTATACCCTTTGTTTATGTTTGCTGATTTTTGTTAGGTCTCCTTCAGAATCGCGTATTCGAGCCAAGATGCTCTATGCAACTTCCAAGGATAGGTTCCGCAGGGAGCTGGACGGTATTCACTATGAGCTCCAGGCGACAGACGCCACTGAGATGGATCTTGAAGTGATTCGAGACCGAGCAAATTAACATCTACTATGGCAAGTTAGTATTTAAAACTGATTGCCAGGTATGATCAGAATGATATTGGGAGGCGACCATCTGAGGAACTTCTCTGCTCAGTTACTAGCTATAGACATGATTTTGTTGAGATCCATACCGTTAAAGAAGGCAAAAAGAAAAAAAAATGTTGAAAATATTTGCTTGGTGTTTGCATTGTCTAGGTGTTTCTGCTTTAGGCGGGTGGGCTCGACTTAAATAACTCCTTTTACACAAAAAAACATCAGACTTGGATACGTGTCTTTATGATACTTTGTTCTGTTGTTTGCTTAATTCCTCTTTCTCCATATATTTTGGCAAAAGATAAATTAAGAAAGGTCGTGTGGAAAATGAGAATATCACCAAGCTGTGAGTTAGCATTCTGTGGAAAGTGGTGTATCTTTCCACCGAAAGTATCAGTTTTTGCAAGCCCCACTGCGGCACTGCTAGAAGTGCAAACTCAATGCAAGAATGGGATTCTTTCCGTAACTCTTACTCCAACAACTAGCTCCCAAAGTGAGCTTCAAAGTTTTCTGTTTACTATCCTTTTATTCTTGGCATCAAGTTAAACATTACACGACCAACCTGCACGGAAAGAGTTGCTAGATGGCCCAAGTAGCGTCATGAAGCAATGGGTGATTAGCAGGTTTTTGGGTGAGACAAACAAATTCTAAAAGCCGTCATTGGGGTTAGGATCGTCAAGGGAAAACTTAACCCCTTCGGTTTCCTGAACTCTAGCATTTTCTGGAAAGTGTCCGTGAGACTTGATCATGTTTCGAGCTCAGGGTGGTGGGCATAAAATGCAATAATTGGATGGTAGGGTTGCTTCATCTTGGCTCAGGGGTCTTGAGTTGGAGAGCCTTGCAATATGTCCTAATCTTGGATGGCTTTGCCTTGTGTGGATGAGAATGTCCGTGTCTGGTGTTATTTGTTGCAAAAGTCGGTGTTTAGCTTGAATTCGTAACAAGTTAATAACGCAACGTTGTGTGTTTTAAAGGCATCAAATGGCCATGTTTTTAGCACCTTCCATGGGTAAGCCTCACGAATGGGTGACGATATATATGCTTATTGATTTCAAAGTAGTCATGGCAAAATGTTGAAAATTACTTGCTTCGTTCAAGTATTTGCTGCATGGGTTCTCTTATGATCTCTCTTTTACTTTTGTTCGTTTGAATACACATACATATCGAATTATCACTTGGTTGGAAAAACTGAGGTGAAGTGTTCGCTTTCTTCATTCTTAGATGTTGAGCTTATGCTTATTGCGCAGCGTTTTAGAATGTTTAGTGTCCAACTATTGTAATGAGTGTATCTGGATGTTTGGGCACCTGTTGACATGCAAATGAGTGTATCAATAGCCTCGCCCCGGTGAGATGCATTTGAGATGGAGATGGGATTCACTGCATCCCTTACCTTCTGTTGTTTAGTAGCCTGGATTTGAGATGGGAGTGAGAATGAGAGTGGAGATGGGCTTCAATATCCTCATTTCAACTGCATCCTGTAAAAGATATGAATGAAAAACCACCCATTTTCCTCTCCTCTCATCACCTCTCTTATCTCCGTTCCAACACCCGCTCCCAAACAAAGAATTAAGTGGAGTTGGTTGGGTGCTTAAATCTCATTGAAATTCTGCTTTCGATTTTAGAAATAACACTAAATTTTATGAAGCTATAATGCTTGGTGGATTCATTAGTTTATTTTTTAGATAACTTATTAATTATTTTAATGATTTCATAAGAATTAAATTTACATAACTAATTATACCATTGGGAATGCATGAGAGGCAAGTCCATTTTCCGTGTTGGCTAAAGTTCCACTGTTTCGGAGGCTTTTATACCTCGTGGCTTGGCATTGTTCGACTTTAGGCTGTGTTTGCGTCCTCAAGAAGAGCTCTATGGCAACTCAACTGATTTGGAGTCGGACAACCCCCCTTCCCCCCACACACACACAGAGGAAAGGATTCCACCAAAAGGAGATGGTCCCCATTGAAAACAGGGCTCCCTTTTGGCGAGGAAAGGGAAGCCCTTGTTTGCATTGCCATAGTGGGGCTAGCAGAAATGCATGGGTTCCCGAGCATCTTAGAGAAAACCACCAGGTTTCTGCAGCATGCAAACCCACCCTCAGTGAGCCCATTCGGCTTGGTAGAATAGGCTCGATAAGCATAATTCAAGGCAGTTTGTTTGAATGTCACATTTGTAGCTTGGCTCTCAGCGTATGTGTGTGTGTGCCCGAGTGTAATAATGGGCCCGCCTTCCTTTATTATAAAATAAATTCTTCAAAAGCATATAATATAAAATAATGGACTATGGTTGTCATCGGTTCGGAATAGTAGGTATATATGGGGGGAGGGGTTGGGATGTGGGGAAGAGAGGATTGTTTTTCTCTTTGTTTTTGTTCGACCTAATTTAGACAAAGACCTATTGGCTTTTAAGATAGCAGGTGAGACATGATCTTGACAGAATTCACGATGCATACTTAGTTGTAATAAAAAATAATAATAATGCGAGTGCTCACATCATCAGTTCAAGCATCCATGGCATTGGAAACATATGGGAAAAAAATAACTCTAACAAATCTCCATAACTTTTTATGCAAGGGTATCCAAATGAGTTTTGGAAACGTAGATGGGATCATGGAAGTTCCACGATGAAGATATATTGGGGCTATTTGAACTGGCAAGTAAATAGGATTTAGGTAGACAAAAACAGGAGTTATTGGAGAAGGGACTCTGCACCGATCCTTAATCAAGGAGGTATGTTATTAAAAGGAAGTGAACTTAGAGATAAAGTCTAGGAGCAGTCTGCACTCTGCAGTACTGCGTGGAAGAAATGACAATCAAGTACGTATGCTTTCTGTGTGTACACGTTAGAATATGTGAAGTGTGGGGAGTAGAGGTTTGGGTGTGGGGAGTGTGACCGTGTTTATAGTCTCTCTGGCCTTGAATTCAACAAGAATATTCTTGCATTTGTGGCCCAAATTCTGGTTTACAAGCCTATATGGTCTACTCCACTGAGTCCAAAAGTATATGTAATCGTTTGTGTGATACATAGTGTGTGGTTATAGAGTAAACGAGTGATGAGACAAACCAATGAAACCATGAGAAGGCTTGACAGTTGAGACTCCAGTGACTGAAAGCAGCCAGAGCATCTCAAGATAGAGTCTAGAATACGCCAATCTTTCCTCTCCATGTTCATTGTTAACTACTGTGAGGTTACAGTTACCAGTCTTCCTCTCCATGTCCATTGTTAACAATGTGAGACCCTCTAATGCCAACTCCCCAAATTCCATCACTTTAGACACTACTGTGAGGTTACAGACTTACAGTTACCAGTCTTTCTCAACATGTTCATTGTTAACTAATGTGAGGCCCTCTAATGCCAACTCCCTAAATTCCATCACTTTAGACACCTAAACTGTACAGAACTTGTGTACTTAGATTTCATAACCAACCAGCATCATAAGACTCACAAAGCGAGAAATAGCATGCTATCAGTCAGAAAAGATATCATGTCTCTTAGATTCTATGAAGCACTAGAGTAGCAAGTATAAGGACACCATCTGTTAACCTACACATGAAACTTAACTGCAAAGTACTCGTCAAATTTCAAACTCAGAACAAGAATGATTAGTCTGTCCCTGGGTATGAGACCAATGGAATAATTTATATTAACTCTAAAGAATGGTTCCTCCCAACATTCAGGTCATCACTATTAAAGAGATTTCAGAATTTCTACATACACCGCGAGACGACCTAGAAAGACACCAACTCTTGACTCATAATAGAATTGATATCACATTAGGTGTTTTCATGGAGAAAGATCAACACCATTTTCCTAGGGAAGAAATGAGTTTGCTCCATTTAACATCATGTTTTTTGCCTCCAGCATTTAATTAATGAAACAACCCTGTGCATCAAATACCAATCTCCATACAGCAAAGATGGGAATCACCCCCAGAAATATTCATGCAAGCATCACCAGAGACAGTTTGAATTTTTAAGATGAGCACCCAACGATCCTAGGAGAAGCCACCCTACAGTCCTAGCATCAACACATAAATCCCTAGTCACCTCCCCATCAAGGTCACCCAGCTAACAACACTTCTTTGAGGGCATTTGATGACTTTCGGTTTTTGTGTGGACACACGCTATCAAACAGGGAAGAAAGACCTCCTCTCTTTTTGAGTTGGCGGGAGGTTTTTCTTCCCAAGGACTTTTCCCCTTGGATAAAGTTATCTCCAGTGATAACTTTAGCCCCACAATCAAGCACGCCCTTAATGTCTACAGGATATTTTGCTCAATTTGAAAGTGAGACACCTAGTTAATAAAGAAAAGGGTATTTCTTTTGAAACTATGTCACCTGGGTATAGGTGCGGGTACGGCAATTCCAAAAAATGTGAGTAAAGGGACACGGCTATATATATATATATATATATATATATATATATATATATATATATATATATATATATATATATATATATATATAAAATATATATTATATATTGAAAATATAAAGTTATAACTTATAAACTGAAAATATAATTAGAAATTATAAATTGAATACAAACTTGCATGTCCAGAGTGTAAAATGGTTTGTCCAGGTGTCAACGCTACGGAGGGAAAAATGGAGTGTCCGTGTGATCTAGTGCCGAACCCTATATGGTAATTTGGGATCATGTACACGTGTATACTGCAATTAAAACTAATGTTGGAATTGTATGGAGCAGTAAGCATCTTTCAGCAGAGGGACACAAGTTATTTGATACCATCCCATACTTCATGTAATAATTATATAAAAAATTATATTATCTGTACAAGATGAGATCACCTGTTTCACATCATTTCAGATAATATGACACTTACTAGCTAACCTAGAGAAGATGCAAACAAGAAATTGAGAGCATGGAAGAAAATGGAGTGTAAAACAAAAACTCCAGCGAAATGCACAGATAATATGGTACTTACTAGCTAACCTAGAGAAGATGCAAACAAGAAATTGAGAGCATGGAAGAAAATGGAGTGTATAACAAAAACTCCAGTGAAATGCACGTTTAATAAGAAGGCACTGAGAAAGTTATGGTTCAGACTGAAGATATTAGAGTGGAATGCAATAAGTCTCAATAGTATGGCCTTTCTACCACAAAGAGCTTTGATTAGCACATCAATAGCAGGGATGGCATTAGATGGATGAAAAATAGACAAACAAATGAAACATGATGTGATAAGGGGCTACCTTCTTGATAAATGTCCCTATTTTGCATTTCTGTAAGACTGTGAAGCAAGATATGTGTAGTGTAAGTGACGGTGCAGTGCGTTAGGAGACAAAGAAGCAAGAGGATAGGAAAGTGCATTACTAAAATGCATACTTTGATTGGATGCCTGAAGTTAGGACTATGAAATCTGAAAGAAGTGCATTAGAGGCAGGTTGATGGCAATGCCATAGATGATGAAATTCAAATATAGTCAAATGGTATGGGCATGTCGTAAACAAATTTAAAACACCACCAACATAAAGGAGCAAAATGATACAAGTCAATATCAAGGGGGAGAAAAAGAAAGGGGGGGGGAGCATAATTGGAGGGAATATTAAGTGGATGAGAGATTGTGAGGAGACAGCTTTAAATAGTAACAAATAGGAAAATCAAACTCATATAGCAAGCCCTCACTTAGATGTAAAAAGGCATGATAAGGATTACAAAGACACCTGCAACTTTGTAAATTACTAACAGAAACATAATGTAGCAATGGGAAAAGAATAGCTCAAAAAAATAAATAGAAGGAAAGCAAATTACAAGAGAACTAAAAGAGCAAAGCCTTTACAAAGTCATGGAAACAGCGATGGACATCATGCAGGAAACCCAATCAGCTTCCATGCATCTAACCAAGAAGTTATTGGGCTTGGGACCAAAATTTAGACCCAAGCCCATGCCCAACCAGCATGAAAACGAGCTCAGACTCAGGTCAGGCAAAGAAGTCCTCAGGGCCCAGCTCAACATTACATATGACTCGGACAAGTTTTTCTATACTTGGCCACAAATATCCAGGCCAAGTCTTCTCAAGATTGTTTTTCCCTAGATCAATCAGGCCCTTGGTTGTCCACCCCTGGTGCTACCCAAGCCTGACTAGAATCTACTGTAAAAATGGAAACCTTGTAGAAAATTCATCATGATGAAGCAATACAAATCACCAAGTAAATCTTCAACCAAAGGCATGACTAAATTGAATTTAGTCTAGTATACCCGTGTTGCATCAGCTATAGATACATACATGGCACCATTAGAAATAATAAATAATGTTAAATGGATTATACCCCTAGTTATACAATTAAAAATGGGTAATGCTTCTGCCAGAGGATGCCAATTTCACAACTCAAACACACTGTAATTGGTCTCATTACAACCAAATTAGTATCCCTTTGCTCTTCTCCTTCCAAAAAAGATTAATGGAATGAAAACAAAAAAAAATTGTCACATGCATTAAAAAAGTGAAAATTAGTCATGGTTATTCAACAAAAAATCTCTCTTTTCCTTGTTCATACACTACAAATGCTAAATTATTGACAAAAACTTGAGATCGATCCAACACTTCTACGGAACGAAGATTTACATGACTGACATGTAAAACCTAAAAACACCTCAGCATGCAACGTTTCTGACATTAGAGTAGCAATACAATACAACATCGTGCTCTAATAATTCAACACGAAAACTTCACATATGTACAAAGAGCTGCAAACAACAATACTTATCATGACCTGGACGCATCCAGAAGATTTAGAAAACCTCTTCAATGTACTGACACTTCCATGTGGAAATAGTTACCTCTTTGTCGTCTTAAATGCATCCAGAGTTGCAAAGCATCACTAATTGTGTCCACCTTTTCCCTCTGGTCCAAACAACTACTTATTGCGACGATCCATGATTCATCCACAAAGAATGTCACTGGTTCAATGAAGGACTTCAAGACAATCTTCCAATTCCCTATATCCCCACTGCTGACCGTCAATCGCAGAACCAGCTTTAGACCTTGCTACGAAGTAGAAAACCAACCAAACCACAAGAAAATAGGTCTGTGCCACCGATTGCAAGAACATCGCAAAAAGATCGCCACCGAATCTTGCAAGTACCAATCTCGCACCAAGCCCACAAATTACTAATTCCAACATCTTTATGCATATCGCTCTGCTCCACATTACAGAGGTCAAGCGACAACCCTTTATAACAGCATTCAAAACGCTGGTCCTCGCTTCCGTAAGTGCAACCCAACAATCCAAATTTTGTGCAAAAGAAATGAGTGCCTCGATCAGGAACCAAACAAAGAGAAACCCCCAAATTCTCAACGAAAGATCGCCACCCTTGGACATTTCTTTCGTCAAGGGAATTGCAACAGAAAATGGCATCAACTTCAATATCATGACCAGTCTAACCAACGTGTACTCGTTGCTCACGCTGGAGAAGAAAAACAGAGAGAGAAACTGCGTGAGAACCTCACGGAACGCCCATCGGAGAAGTATGAACACAGTGAGCCTATGAATTCCCGATCGGCAACCGACTCTAAACGATGTCACGATGGAATTATGTTTGTCCAAATGATCGCTAACAACGGTGAAGAAGACCACCCCATAAGAACACGAGTGCAGAAACAGATACCCTAAAAGCAACCATCCGAAAGCCGCAGACATACCAACAATGAGGAAAATCACGACGGCTGCGTCTGCCTGGTCCAAGAGCAGCCCCTGCTGGTCGTAGAACCTGATACTACCCGGCCGGCTCCTCTCCGAAAACGCCGATCTCGACCCGTTGCTTCCATCATCTTCCCCGTTAAACAAGTTCCCGATCACCATAACCGAACCGGAATCCACGACCCCCACAACATCGTCTTCCAAGGCAGTCCGATCCATTAACCCCTCGCCGGCATCTTCAGGAAACCCTAATTTCGTCTTCCCCAGCAGCAACGGCCGGTTGAGGAAACGACTGACGTTCGCCGAACCATCTTCCACCAGGAAGCCCAAGACGGACGCCCCGTTGCTCTCGTCAAAAAGCTCGTCGGCGAAGAAATCGTCGTCTAGAGTTCCGCCCCTCGTGAAGATGACGAAGGAGCGACGGGCGGCCCCGGGCCTCCTCTCCGGAAGTTCTCCGGAATAAGGGTGGGCGGAGTCGGAATTGGAAGGGAAGAGGGAATGGAAGGAGGTCTGCTGCTCGAGGAAGGAGGAGAGGAGGAGGGTGCCGTGCTCGAGGGCGACCCTGAAGGAGAAGAAGAAGAGGGAGACGACCAGGAAGACGAAGAAGTTAGAGAGGAATGATCGAGATGACAGATTCAGCACCGATCCCGCAGAGAAGAGATCGAGTCGACGCCGAGTCATGGCTTCCCTTCCCTTCCCTTCCCTTCCCTTCTTTCTTCCTTCTTCCTCACTCGCTTCTCGAATCCGACGCGCTTCGCTGGAAACTTGCAAAGCTCTAGCGATGAATTACCCAATTGCCCTTGCTCCGCTTTGTCGATTTTATTCTCGAAAGACTTCGTCGCCAAGTTTGACGACTTTTGAAAATTAAGCCGCACAAGTGCTGGTTCCAAACGTGGACACGTATGCCGTTCGTTGGACAAAAAACTGTGTTACTTGACCCTAAATTTCACTACAAAGGCTGCTGATTGATGCCTCTAAAATACAAAACATGGTGGTCAGCGACCAAATGATCGGTGACAACAAAATCTCAAAATTACAGCAGCCACTTTTTCTTCTCGCTCCTTTTCAAACAAGGACACACTTAATCAGGTATCTATTTTCCATAAATTTGATGCTTCTTAGTTCTTTCTTGTCAAGCATCTCTATATTTTTTTTTTTTTGAGATCTTGTCAATTCTCTATAGGAGGCGCCTTGTGTATTTAGGGGCGCACTTGTATCAAGACAAACATAACTCATGAATGGCGGCCATTGTGAATTGAATTCCAAGCATTGTATCCCGATTTTATTGTGATCTTAGCAATGTTTCATTTTTGTGATATTTTATTTTTATTTTAAAAATAAGATAATATTTGCTATTGATTTTAAAAACGATTTTTCCATTTATCGCTGGATTTTCTCTTGTAAACAGAATTCCGATGCCAAGATTCCTGTCTGTCTGTAGTGAACGCATTCAAATTTATGTGTTCACTGGTGCATTGCATCTCACAACATCCACCAAATTTTACAGCCAAATCACTCATGAACCCTACCTTCTGATGATATTAGGTGGCAATGTGAGGGTTTTCCTTCGTCATAAAAAAAAATAATAATAATAATATTAGGTGGCAATACGATTTATAGGAAATGTCCAAAGCGACAAATGTGCTGGCAATAGTTACAGCAAAACCCCATTAAGCCAATTGATGGTGAGCTTTTGGATCATTTGGCTTAAGTGGTTAATTAGTGAGAGTGTGTTTGGATGTACTACGTGAAAATTCTTACGAGTGAGAAACCTGATGAGCCCCACATTTTTACTAGGTTAGGTGAAACATGAAAAAAAGGCGTGGAATGGAGTCAAAGTTTCATTAACTTCTCAAAAGGGAAAAAGGTTTAAACTTCTCAGTGATATTGAATAAGCCCGTAAAGTGGTAAGTTGAATTTCTGAAAACTGCATGGCCCACAGTACTTCGTGGAAACCTCACTAATCAAAATTTCCATTTTACTGCCAATTGGTCCCTGACTGATGGGCCAGAGAGGAATTCAACCCTATCTTATGGATATTTTCAAAACAATCCTCATCCCTTTGTTAATAATGGCAGAATCATCTTTGGGGTTAACTTTCCATCATATTGGCTGACAGAAACCGCCTCCCCTCCATGAAATCACGTAGACATCTCAAATGTCTCAAAATGCAAAAATCCAAATGAACAAATTCCAAGGGAAAAACAGAGAAAACTTTACATGCTGCGATTTCAATTTCTTTTTAATAATGATTTGGACCTGTTTTTAGTGAAATAGTTATCAAAGCACCTTACTAGACCAAGACATGTATGAATCAACAACGTAGCGTGCCATAGGAACCACCGAACTGGTTCGAGGCCTCATGAGCATATATCCTGCATCACGAATGGCTCAGGATCAGGCAATCCAGAGAAACTGAGAGGATTATGAAACGTGTTCCAGGATGAAACACCAATCACTTTGATTATAACTAAGAAGTCCTAGACAGGTATTCTCTTACACGTAATAGTATTCTTCTTCTCATTAAATTCTGTTGTTTTTTTATATAAAGAAGTTTCTTGAATTTACTAATCATCTTCATTCCTTCTATTGTTAGTTATATAGTCTTTCCTGGTGCCAAGCAATGATCTGCTTTCTCTGGGATGATGTCTTCAGGTTATGTCATCAGTGTTAAATGGATGGAGCAATATGCATACAAAAATCAAATTCACTGCATTAATTTCAGGATCTGTGCTTCCTGTTTAACCGTAAAACAGAGTCCCTCTCTGATGATCTGCTCAATTCCCAGTGTTCCTTCCTCATGTTCTTAATGAGGCTAATGGTGATAATCCATTCCCTATAATGAGAGAGAAGACACTGCAATTGCACCAATTGCCAAGCATCCCAGCACTAGCACAATAACGAGCATCAGTCACAATTCATGACCAGGTTGATTTCATGTAACAAACTACATGGAAACCATCAATCAGATTCTAACAATGAGGTGCAGATCCATTGGGTTGTGAACCATCAATCAGGAATCATGTATAACACATGCATGTTTATGAATACCATTTTGTATGCATCTCAGGTATGATAATGCTGAGACTTATTAAAAACAACAAAAATGATGTATTAATCAGTATACATCCCAAATAGTGTGTAAAGCAATAAAGGCCAGCACCATGAGTCTGGTGGGTAGTGATTGATAATAACACAAAAATAGAGCAGCTCTTATGAGCGCAAACTGCAAAATGAGAGAGAGAGAGGGGAGGGGGAAGGGCTCTTAACTAAAAATCAGGCTTCGGCAAGTAAACTATTTAAAGTCAGGCTTTGGGGGGAAGGTGCAGCCAGACCTTTGAATGATAACATTGGCGGTATAGCATGCCGCCCTTACGCAGTCCACAATTGGCTTCTCTTGAACTAACTGAGATAAAAATCCTCCAACAAATGCATCTCCTGCAAAATAGTGCTATGTACATAAGAAAAGAAAAATGTATATAAAATCTTTATCATCACCTGCATGGCACGTCACTTTACCTGCTCCATTGGTGTCAACCAGCTTCTCCTTGGGTAACAGTATCACAGGAAACAATTTTACCTGTTACAATATCACCAAAAAACCACTTATCCATCTTTTAAGACAACTTTCAAAGGCCAAGCATGAAATGAACTCATTCAAGGCTTGGGTAGAGAGAGAAACTGATTCTGGAATCATTCTCAGTAAATTAGGAGGCAAAACCAATCATAAATCTAGGTCCACCCAAATTCCCAATCTAATCTTTAATTGGGTAAAAAAAAATGTTTAGATGAAATGAACCTGTAAACGGGATTGCCTATGTATTTAGCTTACCCCACAGCCATCACTGAGTCTTATTGCGGCCAATTGATCCCTCAAAAAATTATTCCATGCAAGGGCTAGCATTTACCTTTCCATCTTCAGCGACAACCACTGGATCAGCACCTTGAGTGATAACCACCACCCTTTTGTGGGTTCCTGATGCCTTGGGCAAGGCTGCAATCTTCAGAGCTATCTCTTCAACATTGTCAGTCTATACCACGAAACAAAAAGGAAAGAACATCAGAATTTTACATGAAAAATAATCTAAACATCAAAATGTCATACCTCCCAACCATGGACACGAGAAAAGGTTCTTGATTCTGTCTCATTGCCAAATACATAATCCATGTACCTAAAAATTGCATTAAACATTCAATAGTCATATTGCATTATCTGCAACACACACACACACACACACACACACACACACACACACACACACACACACAGAGAAAGAGATACTCACGGAAGAAATTTATCCTGGACATCCTTGAAAAACTCACAAATAAAAGGAGCAGAGAGGTTCATCATGAATGTCTGCAAATGATACATATCAAGATCCATTACTTAAGAGGTAACAGAAATACAGAACACATGAATAAAAAAGGCTACAAAGAGATGCCTTTCTGTTAGCAGCTGCATGTTCGGTTACAAGCTGAATAGACTCTGGTGATACAGTTAGAAAGAAACCAGCAATATAGATGTACTTCGCCTTCTCAACTGTCCAATGTACCATATGCACATGTAAGTACCAAATTTTTACCAAAGTTTTTCAGAATAAACCAAAAAAAGAAACACAGTGAGTAGTTCACCTAGCGCCCAATTTTCTGCCCTCTTTAGATGCTGGGACTTGTAGCAATTTGCTGCAGACAAGTTGGCAACCAGTGACCTGTGTATTGGAAAAAGAAAGACATTAGATTTTAGTAATTAGCATGTATAGCTCTAGCTACTTCATTGCTGATTGTACATGATGCATGTGTAGAAAAGCACATAAGAGGAAAAAGCTGTTTCTGAATCGCACAAAAGAAATGCTATCATTGCAAGCCACGATGACAAATTATGTACTGATGTTCCATGCTTTCATCCTCTTCATTGCTGATTGTACATGATGCATGTGTAGAAAAAAGTCTTTGGTGTGGATGTGTGCACCAGAAATTTGGTATCAAGGAGTAAAATCTAACTACTCACATACTTTTGAGTAAATCTGACTGCACAAATGTATTTATCATGATTCACTTAATAGTCACAAATATCAGTGATATTTTGAAAATATCGTGAACAAAACTGATAAAATTTTGAAAATTCTGCAATATTTGCAAAATATAACCTCCCTTCAGAAAATATCAAAATTTTATCAATGACACAAAGTGATCTATTTTGAATTTTGTACCTTTTCTATTTTTTATATATTTTACATCCATTTTAGATTTTAGATATGTTGATATTTTCTTGAAATTTTCTTAAAGGCAATTTTCAATTCATCACAAAATTTTCACTCATTGACAAAATCCTGCTAAGGCTGAAAGAGGACGTGGTTGTAGAGATGGGCATTGAGCTCCTCACTTATCCACCATGAAAGCTTGAGACATTCATAAGGTAACAAATTTTACATTTGGTAAGATACCTAGTCACCTATTCAGTAGAATTACAAGTTTCCTTAGAGATACATATCACAACATTAGATAACTAGTTAGAAATCCAAATCTTGCAAGGTAAGGAGTAAGGTTGGGATGACCATCCTAGATAAGGATCATGATAATAATCTTTCATCTTATATTCACACCAACAGCCCTTTTAGAGTCTTCATGTTCATCAGCTCCTAGATCAATAGGATCATGATTTGGATCATTATGGTCAACTTTAACACACCCCATAAGCTAATCTTGATATCAACAAGATTGAGCTTGGAACAAAAGGAAACAAAAGTGTGGTGCAAGCAAAGATTTTGTAAGAATATCAGCTAATTAATCCTTGAAATAAAGTAAACATGAATTTCCAGATGGCCAACTTTGTCCTGAACAAAGTGGAAATTAATCTTTAATATGTTTGGTTGAAGCATGAAAAAACAGATTTGCAACAAGGTAGGTGGTTCTGATATCATCACACCACAAAATAGGTGGACGATTGTGAGAAATACCAAGGCTTTTTAACAAATAAATAAGCCTCACGAGTTCAGGCTTAAGATACCGCACAAGCAAGAGCCCTGTATCCAGCCTTGGTGCTAGACCAAGCCAGTGTATTGCTTGACGGAGGTCCAGAAAAGTAAATTAGGTCACAAGTATGTGAGATAACCATGGGTGGACTTTTGATCATCTGGTACTCAGCCCCAAAAGCATCTAATCTGGATTAACATATGCAAAAACCAAAAGTAATGGCATGTTTTGAGATATTGAAAGATCCGTTTGATGTGTGCCCCAATGTTCCTGCACTGGTTGGTACATAAGCTGACATTCCGCATTCACTTGTGTAACTGTGTGTCATCCTACCCACAAATGCAAGAATGGAACACAATGGAGATATGCTTGGTATGCACGATAACTATCAAAAATTAGGACATGGGGACACGGCCATACACACAGATGTGTGTATAAAATTCTTAAGCTAAAGCAATAAAACATGAATATAATCTCAAATAGGATTTTAACTCACTATAATTAAAACATCAAATAATAAAACTAAGTTGAAATCAATTTGCTTCTACTTCTTCCCTTATATGTCCTTATGCTTTTACAAAGGAAACCGTAGATTCCTTTCAAAATTTGCTCTGAATTCCATCACCTACAGTCCTATCCATTCACACTGCTTATTTTCTATTTTTATGTTTTTCATGATTCAAACATGAATTTATTATTTTTTAGCCAAAATACACAAATTGTAAACATTGTTTGGTATTTGGATACTAAATCCATAACTTTTTGACATTCTTTCATAATTACCCAAATTTTAAACATTTTTTAGTATTTGGATTCAATCCGAGATCCATATACAGGTTTAAAATCCAATCCATACTTTTTCAAACACTGATTTGGTGGGGCGGATCACATACAATCCGAAACGAAGCTATTCGACCCATTTTATATGTGTCCAAGCTGTCTGCTCTGTGAAGGGACACACTGTCCTTGTCCAGTCGAAGCAAAGGCTGGACAAGGACAGTTTGTTCTGTTCTGGACAGGATATGTGTTCTGTCCATGCTTGGACAAGCAGTCAAAAACACCCTTAGGTAACTGGCTTATGAGGTGTATTGTTGTTCTGAAGGCATCAACCCAGAACTACTTGACAATGTTTGAATAGGTGAGATTCCAAACACAGATACACACACACATCGTACGATTCTCCTCTATAAGGGAGAAGCATGGACCCATTCTTTCCCAATGAACTGTCCCATTTTTCATTAAAATCAGATGCCCTCTAAATATTGATGAGACTAAGTGCATATTTGCTTTGGTCACAGGTTATGTCACATAGGTGCGGGTGCGGATGCAGATGAACTTGGTTGCGGGGGTGCGGGGAGGGTATAATATATAATTTTTAACAGTTTTAAGTTAACACTTTGTGTATGTGTGCATTTATATATATATATATATATATATATATATATATAATATAGATAAAAACGGACTTCATTGGGGTTAACTGAATCTACTTTTGGATAGAAATGGACCTCAATGTGGTTGACTTCACCTAACACAAAGGAGATTGTGTCCAAGTGTCGCACCCGACTGGGTGCGGGTGCGACGTGGGTGCGGTGCCCTGTTAGAAGAGTCTGTGTTACATAGGTCACAGGTAGGGGTGGCAAAACCTGACACGACCCGCCAACCCGCCTCTTAGGTGGGTTCGGGTTGGGCTTAAACTAACCCGTTTAATAAACGGGTCGGGTTCGTGTTAGGGGTATGCCAACCCGGCTGACCCGTTTAATAAACGGGTTAGGCGGGTGGGTCGACCCGTCAACCCGTTTACCCGACCCAACCCGTTTATTAAACGGGTTGGTGGGTCGTGTCGGGTTACCCGTTTAATAAACGGGTCGGGTTCATGTTTGCCACAGCCGACCCGTTTAATAAACGGGTCGGGTTGAGGTATGCTGACCCGCCAACCCGCCGGGTCGACCCGCCAACCCGACCCGATTGCCACCCCTAGTCACAGGTAGAATGAGCAATTACAACTATGAATCCAAAAGTTGTGATTGTTGGTCGCAAGGTTAGTCTTGTGACCATCTCCCACAGGATTCAAGGGAGAAGCATTCTCAAGTGAGAATCACAATCACAACTAGCACTTTCTCATGTTTCACTAAACTAAGAAAGTGTTGTGACTGTGATTTGCAATCACAAGAAGCTAAGAAAACCTAAGAATCACAAGGGATTGCAAACGTGCCCTAAAAGACAAAAGAGAAAGGGTAGGAGCAGAAGTGAAGGTTGGACGGCAAAGTTGGCCCATCTTAGCCAAGGAGCATCCCAGTTCAAATACTACAGAGGACCATCTGCTTGATGATCCACAAGCAACAGGGTTGAAGAACAAGATGTTATATTTTCACTTACGAATAAACATATATAAAGCTTGTAACTTATGCAACTCATTCTGACTAGGGGTGGCAAAACCTGACACGACCTGCCAACCCGCCTCTTAGGCGGGTTTGGGTTGGGCTTAAGTCAACCCGTTTAATAAATGGGTCGACCCGCCTAACCCGTTTATTAAACAGGTCGGGTTCGGGTTGGGGGTATGCCAACCCGGCTGACCCGTTTAATAAACGGGTTAGGCGGGCGGGTCAACCCGCCAAACCGTCTGCCAACCCGCCAACCTGACCCGCAAACCTGAGAACCCGTTTACCCGACCCAACCCATTTATTAAATGGGCTGGCGGGTCGTGTCGGGTTACCCGTTTATTAAACGGGCCGGGTTCGTGTTTGCCACAGCCGACCCGTTTAATAAACAGGTCGGGTTCGGGTTGAGGTTTGCTGACCCGCCAACCCGACACGATTGCCACCCCTAATTCTGACAAATAAAGAAAAGTTCAAAAAGAGTATATTTTTCATTTACCATATGCAATGTAGAGTTGATAGCGAATTTGTATTTTTCATTTACCATATGCACATGCTGAGTTGATAGTGAATTTCAATTTTCATGACCTATCCAATTGTTTTAATGAAAGAAAACCATACGCATAGAGTACATCTTCACCAAACACATTGATACCATTCAATCTGACTATAACATATGAATTCCTACAACCCAGAACCATGAATTGTTCAGCTACTGCTTGAAAATCTACACGCTTCCATGTAGATCAACATACCTTGAAAGAAAGTTACAAGATTCAGTAAAGTCCAGGGGAACAGAAAGGAAAACAACAGGATAACATCCATCATTCAGGTAATTATTTGTCGCTGCAACAAAATTGTGTCCAACACTTAGACGTCTGCATTAGTGCCTTGTGCGGTCAGATCCATTAACACAAAGCTGCTCGCATCCAAATATCATTTTAGGATTTCCATGATAAAACAAACTATAACCACATCTATCCATAGATCAGGTCGCGTTGAGTTTGGGCTGGGGTTCATAATAACCAACTTTGAATCAGATCTGAAAATTGACCTGAACACAAATGGATGTGAATTGGATTTGAGTTTGGGTCCAATTATATAGTTCCTGAACAACAATTTGTGTGGTTGTGCCTTTAATGAACAAGATTGAGTGTTTGAGTCCTTATGTTTTCCTACTTTACCCTCAACCTTAAAATATTATAGATATTAAAGATAATAAGAAATACTAAACTTTTAACTAAAACGAGACAGCTTGGACTCATAAAAATATGGAAGAAAATGGTTGACATCAGATATGATGGCTGAATGGTAAGTCAGTCTATCTTGGCCAACAGGCATCCAGCTCAAATACCACAGAGGATTAACTATTTAACAAGTCTAGTCAACAATTCAAACGGAAAAAGCTTGATCAAGATGCAATACTCTCACTCATATTAATGCACATATAGAGCTTGTAACTCGTTTTAATTGCAATGATGATTTTATGCAATTTACTTTAACCAAAAAAAAAAAAGAATGTGCAACAAGATTAAATACTTTTTCATTTTTTTCAGTATGTCCACATGGAGCTGATGACACATTTTGATTTTACCATGATTTTTATTCAAGTTCTTTTGATAAAAGGACATACACTCACAATGAATGCCTAAGAGTACAGACACTTTGTTACCTTCCAATGTTTGAGTTCCAGCACTTGAAGCCTTGAATTGTTCATATGCTGCATGAAAATCCATCTTCTTTTATATAAATAAATAAACTAATAACTATGACATTCACTTATGAATGTTCCTGACTAAATAATTTCCCCATAACCCTGGTGAAGGTGAAAAGAAAAGGTTATCTATCAAGCAGATTATTGATCATAAGTGCAATAAATCTGTGTTTAACAAGCACTTGGGCATCTAATACTGAAGGTTATCCATTTAAGCATCATATTATTCAAACCATGATAAAAGAACTGCAACCATCATAATCAACCCATGATCAGGTCCTGCCTCTTCATTATAGTTGAGCAAACACAAAATGTACACATCATGGTTAAAGTTCATAAAGAATCCACAAACACTGAAGAAGCCAACTTAGCCCCAAAAGAGAATTTAAGATTTAAGTGTTTCCACAATGTGAAATGTTCAAAAGAAAATTCACACATATAGGCTATTTCAATTTTCAAGAGCTCAAGATCTTAGGAAAAATAAAGCAGACATGCTATATCAATTTACATCTTGATAAGCAGTCCAATAAATGCCCATCAATAATGTGAATTTTTGAATAAGAAGGTTCTTATGTCGAAAAGATGCAGCTATAGGATACAGGATATAACTAGCTTTGCAGAAATCTCCAAGAAGATTAGTATACGAGGAGGCAGGCATGGAAAGACAAATGGAAAACAAATAAAGAACATGATTTATCAGAAAACCATGAAGAGATAAACAGATAGAGGTGGAATTTAAGCAGATTTTAGAGAAAGAATGAACAGACCTTTCACCGCCCACAACACAGACGGCACAAGTACCAGTTGGAGCTACCTCATCTTCATAATAGTGAACCTGCTAAAGAACATCCATGAAATATTTGCTCTAGTTTCTCATGTTAGACTGACATAATGAGTGATTAGAGTAGCTCATACATTGACCCCTGCAAGCTTTGAGTTCTTCTTCATCTCCTCCCCAAAATTATCTTTGCCAATGCAACCCATGTAACTGGTTGCACCAGGAATTTGGAGCATCCACTGCACACAGTTGCCAGCACAACCAAAACCAGTATAAGCATGGAATACATACAGCACTCAATTTGCATCATAAAAATGTAAAAGAAGAAAACGCTACAAAAAAAAATCGCTGACAGAAAAGGCAATCAAGAACCATCATTGTACCTGAGCAACCCTGATCGTATTCTGGGTCGCACCTAAAATAGCAAAACAACATGACGTCAAGCATTTGGCCATAAGATCTAGGCTACATATAACGTTTTCATATCAACATCAGAACAATAATAAATACAGATCACTACCTCCAGCGATGTACTCAACATTGCCCTTTGAAGCCAGCTCTTCGTACCTATAAAGCCATCAAGACAGTCATATTTCCAACTGAATCCATCAAATATCAACCAACTCGAGCAACTGTACCGTAGATCTACGCTTAAAGAACACCATGACAAACAGACTAAGCACAGATCTAACACATTTAAGCAACAATTAAGTACAGATCTAACGCACTTAAGCGATAAAACCAACAAACACACAGCCAATGAGCTGTTCACCATTGAAATACTTAATGATCCAAACAGCTAAAGTGCTAAAAGCTCATACTATCCAACTACATCCGCAGCACTAGCACATCCAAAAGATAGACCACCAAATCTCGAATTTCTCTCTGGTCTCCACCATAACACGTTTCCGAAACTTGATCTCCAACAAAACCAATACTTTCAATGACCCATGTAGCTAAACGTTCACATAACACATTTCGTACCACAGATCTATCGAATCGCATGCATAAAACGCCAGATCTCGCGTGTTTAAGCAATTTACTTACATGGGGCGGTGCTTTTCCTCGGCAAGAATGGCATTGTTCAGCTTTATATCATACCTGAAAGTTGAAACAAAAAGCATCAGAATATTCACTTCGTAGCCACTTTAAGAGAAAAAGAAAGAGAACCATCAGATGTTAACTATCAAAACGAGCACAAAAGATGAAGCAAATAAGAGGTGTTTTTGCTCCTACTTTTGGAGGAAATCCTCGTCGACAACGGCAGATATGTCGAGGAGGGGATTGCCCATTCCCAAGAGGACGCCATCGTACGCCATTTCTTCTCTCTTCTTCTTAGGGACGAAGGAGGTGCTCGGCGGAAGGACGGGCGAGATAGTTCCCTTGGCGCTACCTGGAGAGAGGGCTCCGTCTCTCTGGTATAAGTATTGGTGCAACTTATATAGAGATGGTGGTGGGAGTGCCACACCACCAACACCAACCCTACTCCGCTAGAACGTCAAAAGTTAGTAGTCTTTTCCGGCTTCAACTTGCCTCGTTTTCAGACTTACCCACCCACCATTTACCCATGGAAAATGATTTCTTGACACATGAGGTGACTTCAAAGGATAAGCCTACATGCCAACACAGTGCCACTTGCATGATTTAAATTTATATAAAAAAAAAAACTCTTGGGTAGGGATGGTCGTGGACCGGGGCAGGGGCGGAGGACAAGGTCTCCACCCCCGCCCCGTCTCAAAAAGCTAACCTCCATCCCCGGTCCATCCCCGTGGCAGGGAGGGGGACTTTGGACCTCCACCCCACCCCCCGTCTCAAACAAATTATCTTTGTCCCCGTCCCCGTCCTGTCCCGTCTGTATTTTTTTTTCTAATATTAAAAGAAAAATAGTGATTACCCTTTTTTAGTTTCCCTTTTACCGGGTGCCGGTGGGTAGGATTTATCAAGAGGTGCCATCATAGATGTCGTCGGGGCAAGATGATTTTCACTGGAGCTCGCATCACCGGGCTACAATCAAAACGCCCAAGAACGAGTCTCTAGAATGGTGGTGCCTGTTTCAGGACATGGTGATTGGTGGCCATTGCCATCGTCGACGGATGGGGTGGAAGTCGGCAACTCCTCGCAGTCGTGATCGGCCTCTATCCTCAAAAGCAAAGCCTTCTTGCTACCGTTCGACATCGCTTCCCCCGTCCCTCGATGGACTTCGACAATGATGGTCGACGATGGTGGAGAGAGAGAGAAAGGGTAGAGGGCAGATGAAAGTGCTGCTGCACACGATTTAGGGTTAGTAACTTAGTAAGTTAGTAATTTTTTTAATCGGGATGGGGTGGGGATCGGGCAGGATTGAGGCGAGGCGGGGTGGGGGAAAGTGTAAGTCCATCCCCGCCTCCATCCCCGTTTCATACCCTTCATCCCCAGTCCAAACGGGGCGAGGCGGGGCGGGGCCCCGCTTTCCCCCGGTCCACTGCCATCCCATACTCTTAGGCGACTGGGAGAGTGGTACAAAGGGTATGTATTTGGAAGTAGGAGTGGAATTTCCAATGGATCCTTTGGCCATCCTCCAGCCACGGAGAGATTTTAGTCCAATTGGACTCGAAATCCATTTGATTCTCCAAGAGGGCGTTTGTTACACTCCCACTCCTGAATAGTTTAACTTTGTTTCATGCCCCACTTTCATGTGAACCCCCCTTTATTTGGGGGAAAATGTGCAGGCCCCACTCCCTCTTTCCTGGTTGGAATTTTCGGGTTTCTGTTAGTGGTATAAGTAGGCTCGAATTGACCCATTTTACATCATCAACATGTACACACAGTGGTGAGTAAGATCCAGACCAACGTGTTGGAACTTGTGAGTTAGATACGGTTTGGATCTTATGAGCAAGATCCAGACCAGTTCTTTACTTGGCTAGCATTAGCCCATGGGAATATATTATTTGCATTCTGTCTTCTACCGATCATCCGATTAAACTTAAACAGGCTATATGTGAATAGATAAAAAAGGCGCCCCTCCAGGATGGGTAACCGTGTTCTTTTTTCTTTCTTTCTTTTTTGAAATGCAAGCTGGGGTTAAGCAGACCCTTACCAGTTATACAATGATACTATTGGGATTTGAACTTGCACGGTCCACTAGATGCTCTTACCAGACAGGCGGGAGAGGCTTCGTTGGTAACCGTGCCCATTTTTAGTATATATATATATATATATGTGGGACCAAGATATTGTTGTTTTAGCTACTTGATCAGAGACAGTTCAGGCTGGTTCCACCAGTTAGGGTGATTGGTTAGCCAGCCCCCCCTCGACTATCACTTGTGAATGGCTCTAATGGGTAAGAATCCTCAATACCCTTTCACAAGTCTTTTAGGGCAATTGTTGAATCTTCAAGATGAGACTTAGGCTTTGTGTTGTAGGTATCTTTAATTCTGAACCTGTTCTAATCTATGACCTGATACTAAAATATTTTGGTGACCGTAAAATGGGAATTTCCAATGGAGTTTGTGGTGATGGCACCTGTTTAGTTTGGTAATTTTTTCTTTTGTACTTGCTATGATTTTATACCATAGTCACAAATCATGTTCTTAGAATATTCTTGACAAAGGAATACCTTGGGATATTTAAAAAAAAAAAAGGGATTTTTTGAAGAAAAAAATGGCAAAATCAAGACAAATTGAAAAATAACAACATAAATATGTATATGTACATATTTTGAGAGAGAGAGAGATGTTGGTTTGGACAATGAAATGCAACGTGTGGTAGGCGACAGAAAATATTGTGAAATTGGCACTTCTCTGTTGAGCTATTTAGTAGTCCCGTATCGAAAGCAGCAAGAGAGGGAGGGCCCTCAGTCGCAGGGTTTCTCCTAAGGGGTGCCTGACAATGCTAGCTAGCAAAGCAGCATTGAAATGCTGTCTATCAACACTAGCAAGGGATACTTAAGGCTGTTACGAGAAGAATCATGCCATCAGTTTATGCGTGTTTTCTCGTGTTGTTTTTTAAATCACGATAAATTTGTGCGATAATTAATCTAAGCGTTATATTGAATATATTGCATTTTAATTGTTAATAATTCATTTAATGACAATTGCATATTTATTGCAAGAAATTCAATAATTCAGTGATATTTGTGACTGTTTTATACTTTAATCGTATATATAGCGGCCACTTTTGAGAGTTTGTAATGATAGTTTCAGGTGTTGGGGATTAGGATCTTGTTAGCTCTATAAGTCGCCTCTAGACATCTTGATAGTAAATTTTTTTCACTTCTTTCTGCCCATGTACATAGGTTTGAGTGTCGAACCTAGTAAATCTTGCCTTCTCTTTTTTCTCTTTTATTTTGCCATCTTGTTTTAGATGGCATAACACTCTGTTTGGGAGCTGGAGATGGGAGGGAAAATGAGAAATTGATAAATGCTACCTACTCCATTTACCCTCATTGATATCTAGAAGCTAAGTTTTGGGAGATGGGAAGGGTGATGAAAGTGAAGATAAAGCATCCTCACAAGGATGTAGTCGTAAACTCCACTTTTATCACTCGTTTCATTCTCTACTCCCATCATCCCTCCCGTCTCTTCTCCAACACCTGCTCTCAACCATAGCCTTAATTCACACCATATCTAGGGGTGGCAAAACCTGACACGACCCGCCAACCCCACCGGCCAACCCGCCTCTTATGCGGGTTCGGGTTTGGAAAAAATGAATCCGTTTAATAAACGGGTCGACTCGCCTAACCCGTTTATTAAACGGGTCGGGTTCGTGTTAGGGGTATGCCAACCCGCCAACCCGCTTGACCCGTTTAATAAACAGGTTAGACGGGTGGGTTGACCCGCCAACCCGACCCGTCAACCCGCCAACCTGCCTACCTGCCAACCCGATCCGTCAACCCGCCAACCTGAAAACCCGTTTACGGCGGGTCGTGTCAGGTTACCCGTTTATTAAACGGGTCGGGTTCGTGTTTGCCACAGCCGACCCGTTTAATAAACAGGTCAGGTTCGGGTTGAGGTACGCTGACAGGCCAACCCGACCCGATTGCCACCCCTAACCATATCCACAACCATGAAGGGTCACTCTCATCGTCTAAGTACTCGATAGCATAATTCAGTGCTTTCACTGTTTGGATAGATTCTTCTGTGTATATATCGTTAAAAAGTGTAACCATGTTGCTAGACGTTTGGGGCGTGTATGAACGTGAACGCGTGGGACGTGCCTGCAATCAAACAACGGATGGGATGGACGCGTGTTGCATACGTCTGCGCATCCCTGGATACACAAAAAATACCATAACACCCCTTGCCCCTTGGGAACTGTGGAGACAGGATTAGTATTCCCAAGTAAAAAAAAACAACAAAGTCAGGAATGGGGATATATATACCTCCGACTCTCCCTTATTCATCATCCCGATCTTCCCCTTCTTGGTTTTTCTTTATCTTCTTCATCATCATCTCTCTCTTTTTCTTTTGTTCATCTGTTTCTTTTTTCTTCTTTTATCTTTCTCTCATTGTAAGCCGTTGGGTTTCTTTGGTTGATTAGGGATTTTGTAATAGGGCTTTTGAATCAGGATTTGATTGATTATGGCTTGTAAATTAGTGTTTGATTGATTAAGGCTTTTCAATTAAGATTTGATTTGATTAGGGTTTTTTATATTTAAAAAATTTCAAGATTTTGTTGATAAATTTTTTATTTTTATTTTTCCAAAATTTTGCAGATAAGAACCTAAGACTGATAAAAAAAGTTGAAAATATCACGAGAAATCATTTTATGTGTTTGAACCAAGAATGTGATTTTGAATACACGTGTTCTCAATATACATTTTATGTAAAATTACTCATTTTGGATCCAACAGATACACATATTCGAGGTTAAAATACACAATTTTTTTTTACATATTTTCATAATTGGATTCAAAATGATGCCCATTAAAGTACTTGTTATTTTCTAATCTAATTTCCTTTAAATTGCATAAATCTTATACTTTTTAGGTATTTGGATTCAATTAGAGATCCATATTCATGCCTAAATCCAATCCTAACATGTTCTAACACTGAGATGATGGGGCAAATTGGGTTGTATAATATGAAACAAAGTTATCCTTCTCATTTTTCATGTGTCCAAACTATCTGCACAATGCAAATCAAATGCAGGACACGAGGAACATATGTCCTTGTCCAAACAAAGAAAACGCTAGACAAGTACAATTGTTTATGTTAAGGAGGCATTTGAATAGTAGACAACGGAGAACATGAAATGACGCACCCTTCCGCCCTATCCACGTGCCAAAAAAAAAAATATTTATTGTTAGTGTCTATCCTCCGTTGTTCAAGGGGGTCATGGAACATCGGCAAATGTTGCGAGATGTACCAAATAGGTGTTCGTGCGTTATGTGTTTGCATGGATGCACGGACTTGCATGGGGCGGCACACTAGGCATCCCCGTGAATGTGCGCAAACAACGCATCACAATGCCCCTTAGCAGGTGTTTGATCAATTGCCTAAGATTGGACAGAACATAACGGACACAACATATGTTCTATCTTTTCAGTAACAATTATACTACTACCAACGTTTGTTTCGACAAGACATGAAGTTGTGTTTATTGTGTCCGACGTTCATTTTTTACTATGTGCAAACAAGTTAGGGACATATAAATATTGGGTCAGATAACTTTGTTTTAGATTGTACGACTCGATCTGCCCCACCATAGTATTTTAACATGTTTATTAGATATGGATCTTTGATTGGATCTAAATACCAAAAAATACATAAAATTTGAGTAATTTGAGACAAAATAAAATTTATATTTATATATATATGCTTTAATCAATATTTTATTGGATTTAATTATGAAAGTTTATGTATTTTAGCCCTGAATATGGATCTCAAACTGGATCTAAACACCAAAAATGTTAAAAAATTTAGTAATTTGAGAAAAAATAAGATTTCATAATTTTTATATACAAATGCAAAAATCATAAATAAATCACAAAACCCTAAAATACAAAAAAAAAACATAAAACCTTAAAATGCAAGAAAAATAAACCATAAAATCAAAGAAATCATGATAAAAAAATATGAAAACCTTAATAAAAAAACCCCTAATCAAATACAAGAAAAACCTTAATCAAATTAACTGTAAAATTCTCTAATTAAAAAAAATTGATTCAAATCTCTAATCAAATAAAAAACTCTAATCAAGTCAAAGAAAAGCCTTAATCAAACTAACTATAAAAAGCTCTAATTTAAAATTTTTGATTTAAAGCCCTAATCAAAGAAAAAAACATAAAAAAAAAATCAAAGAAAAACTCTAATCAAATTAAATATCAAAAAACCTAATGAAAAAATCAAAGAAAACCCCCAATCAAACTAAATATAAAAAGCTCTAATTAAAATTTTTGATTCAAAGCCCAAATCAAATTTTTTTTTATTTAAATCCCTAATCAGGGAGAAGTTGAGAGAGACTTGGGTAGCGCCATCGGTAACCTTGCCATATGGCCGCTGCACAGGGGTGAGAGAGAGGGCAGAGAATCTTTATTTTTAACTTTTTTTTTGTTTGGATTTATAACCCGAAGAAACCTTACCCAGCACAAATATCAGGTCACGTTGGTTCAGCCAGCCATACCTACGATCGTTCGTGCTGGCAGCATAAAACTCCAAGGCTAGGACCCCTGTCCCACGGCCTATGCTAAGCGATGGCTTGAGCAGAGGGGGGGGACGCCCACCCTACTACCCTAACCCTCCTTGGGGCTCGTTATTTTTAACTTGTATTCAATGTGTGTGGTCTTTAAAGTGCCTATTTATTTGAAGGTCTATATTTTTGTCTTATACGTACATGTAGCAGCAGTCATATTTGATGCAACCAACCATGGAGCAGATCCAGATGGTGGTTTTTGGGCAACAAAAAAAAAAAAATTGAAAAAAAAAAGATCAATAAAAATTGTTGTGTTCACGATTACTAAAGCAAAAACAAGGCTTTTATTTGTTAACAAGTTTCGAGTTTTAGATGAGCAAGTCAGGAGATGTGGGCCACGTAAGGCAGGGTGGTTGTGGGGCCCCACCCGGGGGCGAGGAGGGTTCCTCGTCATAAAAAATAAAAAAAAGATACGAGCAAATCAGGAGATGGATGAGTCTGAAAGTCATAATTAAATGAACATTAATTGTTTTGATAATTGTGACGCTGATACACAATGGTATTTACTCAAGGGGAATCCTCCAAGTAATCAAAAGCTCTTCTATTTGCCGGTGTGACTATATTCTCCAGCTTCTTTATCAATACGAGGAATGTGCAACAGTGCAAGAGAACTTTGATTAATGTACTCATTATAATTAACCGCTTCACAGTCATACATACCGAGCTATATTTCCTTTTTTGAATTTCATGTTTTTTTAATTATCCAATTTATGAACTTGAATATAAGTCATGTATCATTACGCCTCCAACAAACATGCTTATAATTCGTATCAGCCAAAAGCGATGATGGTCTGGTCTGGTCCGGTCCATATGATTCGCCTACACGTGTAAACCTTTCTCAACGGAAATTTCTATTTTTGAACCTAAAATATGGTGGGAAAGAAAACTGGTCAGATCATGCTTGACCAGACCCCTGCATCCAACTTTTTAAAGGTCGGACTGGTTCGGGATCTAGATCCCACTCAAAATTTTATTTATAATGTTGAACCCCAAGAAAGGTTGAAAACAATGGGTTTACCTGTAAAATGTGCAGATAGATTGGATCTATTTCTGATTAGGTAGCTTTTAGCCCCAAGGGGGGGGTGGCGTAGATTTTTTTTTTCAATCTCTAGACAAGATTGGTCGCTATGGGGCTACAGAAAGCCACCCAAATAATATGCCCCTTTTCATTTATCCTTTATAAGAAGTGCAGTAGGTATAAAAAACGTCGTCTCTCGTGTCAAATTAGGGAGCGTTTGAAATAGCAGACAGCGCCAGACAGGACAACGTAATACTTGGGGGAGTCCCTTCCCCTCCCCTCCCCACGTTGAGAGGAGGATGGGGAGAGGAAAGGGTCCCCATTAATGGGGGACATTCCCTCTCTCCCACGAATGGATTAGTGGGGAAGAGGGAAGGACCCATCATTAACGAGTAGAGGTAATGGGGGTGAAACCCCCATTACCCATGTCCCTTAGAGAGAGAGAGAGAGAGAGAGAGAGCTGAAAAAAAATCAACATTACCACCACTCACGAAGATCAACAAAATATTGAACCCATGAAATGAACAAGACCAAAAGCCAAAACAAATAAAGGAAAGCAGAAGAAAAAAAGAACATCCAAACTCACACAGGAGCCGCTGCAAAAGAGGGGAGCGTTAGCAGAAGGGAGCAGAAGATCACTAAGATGAATACGCAGGATCACATAAACATCTACCAAGATTTTATGCACCAAGTTATGAATGTTAACCAGAATTTGACAAAAATGAGCATCATTTTGCGTCATCCAAACAAACCACCAAGAGGTAAGCAACCATGTTCATCAGATCAACCTCCATGTCATGCTACGCCTAATATAAACTGAGCGCAAAGGACCCCTCCTTAACAGACACTTTTGGATGCCTCCAGGTCCTGTTAAAGAGTTCCGCAAATATTGGGCAAGACCATAACAAGTAAAACCTACGGATTAACTAAGTCAGGACTTGAGAACGGGGAGAAAGCCCTTCGCCCATAACACATTCTCGGGCAACCAATCATCCCCTGGAGGGAGCAACGATCTATAGACTTTGGAGGTGAAGAACTCCCCACTTGGCATCAGCGCCTACTGCAACCACTGACCAAAATTTCTGGAATCCTCAAAATGGTCTTTAAAGAAGGCTAAAGCCCTCAACCACAATTTACACAAGTGCGAGAATATCAAACCCGAGGTTTTCAAACAAACCGAGATAAGAGCAGGAGCCCCATATTTAGGAAGAAGCAAACGAGCACAAGGGTTATCCGGTTGGTGGGCCAACCAACATTGCTTGGCGACAAGAACAATGCTCTGCAGTTTGGGCACAAGAATGCTTAAACCAACCATACGCCGAGGTAAGACCACCGAATGCCAACCAATCAAGTGACGCTTAGCCTTGAGTTGACACCCAAACCCAAAAAAAAACTGCCAGCAAGCACGTCAGTTGTTTCTCTACTCTCATAGGCATTACAAATACAGACATGAAAAATTATAGAATAGTGGAAAGAACATGTCTGACTAATGTCAGACGGCCAACGATGAAGAGATAAGACGACTGCAACGATAGTAATTTGCGCTTCACTTTTTGAAGCGTCGGAGCCCCATGCAGCAGAAGATAGGTGCTTCACTTGCAACGGCAAGTCCATGTACATTATAGGCATGTCAAAAATATTGCAATTAAAAATCCTCCTCCCAACTGTAAGCATATTAGACTGAACATTGAACATGGTAAGAAAGAGAGAGAATAGTTTATGTTTTTAATCAGAGAAGGAGGCAAGAAAGAGGGTGGGTCCTCTGACTCAGTCTCCTTCAACAGCAACTGGCAACCACCATGGTTGCGGGCAGACTACAAAAAAATGGGGGGAGAGACCGAACTGACTCGGTTCGGAAAGTGAACCAGACTGAGTCGGACAACCCGCCTGGTCTGGGTGCAACCCAGGCTGAGATGGGTCAGTTTATACAATTAATTAAATAAATAAAATTATATATATATAGAGAGAGAGAGAGAGAGAAATGAGACAAGGATTGTCTTGATTTTTCATTATGAACCGAATTTGGGTTAAGATCCATTTGGACCAAACCCAAAAAAACTCAGATTCAGTGGACCAAATAGGTCTGATTCGGATCCGATAGACCCAACCAAAACAGATTGGGTTTGGATCCAATAAAACCAAATCCTATCAGAATAGGTTTGGATCTAGTAGGATCAAACTGAAGTGAATCCAATTTGGGTCCAGTTTAGACCTAAACCCAAACTGGATTGAGTATGGGTTTCACTTTGTACCAAACCTAGAATGAACCGAGTTCGAATATGTCATACCATATTTGGATCCAATATGAGAATCAGGGACTGGATCTTTGTCCAGTGAGAGATCCAAACTATAAAATATTTGCATATGAATCTAGTGTAAGAAATCAAAGTCTGGATCTCTACTTAAGTTTGTGATTCACATCAGAATGAAATTTGATCTGGATATAAAACTGAACCAAGAAGATCCAGTTTGGATTAAACCTATACTAGATTGAGTATGTGTTAGGTTTTATGTGAAGATATGACTAAACTCAGCCCAATATGAGGCTAGGTTAGGTTCAGTCTTAGGTGGGTTCAAACAGAGCCGAGGGCAAGCTAGGTTTGAGCTAAGTTCAATGAATCTAGAATATGTCAAAAAGGATAAAAGTTATGAAAAAAAGGTTGAGATTTGAATCCCCAACCTCTCATATATAAGAAACTATTTCTTATAACCTAGCTTGGTTAAACAAAGAGTGCAAACAAAATTTATATATACTTGTTTTGGGTTGGATACTTAGGGTTGAGATCCAGGTAAGAACTGATCATGAATTTGAAAATGAGATCAAAAGGGTCATCAAGATCTCTCAAGAATATTGTTACTTGGATTTCGATCCATTTGAAATATAAAAAAATCATTTTGCCCTTGTTATGCCCAATCAGTAAATCGAACATAACTCTTCACTTCGATATCATATTCAGGTGATTTTTGGACCTCTGAACTTCTCTATTTGAGAAGAATCCACTGACATAGAAAAAAATATCAAACTTTAAAAATTTAGATCAGAATTAGCAAGGAGGATTAGGAGTATTTTCATACTCTCTCACCCCTGTGCAGGCCAGGCGACACCACCGGCGACTGGCCGCACCACTAGAGATTTGCCCATGGTTCTCTCTCTCACTCTCCCTTTTCTTCTTTCTTTTCCTTCTTCTTCTTCCTCTATCTCTCTATGTCCTCTTTGTCTTCTTCATTTATCTTATTCATGTTGATTTCTGTTATTTAGGTTTGTTTTAATTAATTAGTTTTTTAATAAATTGTTTTAAATTAAAGATTTTTATAGTTAATTTGATTAGGGTTCTTTTTATTTGATTTTTTAGGATTAGGGCTTTGAATCAAAATCTTTAAAGATTTTTAGCGTTAATTTGATTATGTTTTTTTTTCTTTGGTTAGGGTTTAAATTAGGGATTTTTATTTAATTTTATGGTTTTTTCTTATAGTTTAAGGTTTTTGTTTATTTATAATTTATTTTATTTTCTATGGTTAGGATTTGAATTAAGGGTTTTTATTTAATTTTATAGTTTTTTATATAGTTTATGGTTTTTGGTTTATTTATGATTTATTTTATTGCATTTTAATACTAGTTAATTTGATTAGGGCTTTTCTTGTATTTGATTATGGATTTTTTATTTTATTTTATTTGGTTAGGGTTTGAATTAGATATTTTTATTTAGTTTTATAGTTTTACTTATAGATTAAGTTTTTTGGTTTATTTATAATTTATTTTTTTATATTTTAAGATTTTATAATTTGATTGGTTTTTTTTTCTTTGGTTAGAGTTTGAACTAGGAGTTTTTTTTATTTAATTTTATTGACTTTTCTATAGTTTAAGGTTTTTTGGTTTATTTATGATTTATATTATTGTATTTTAAGCATTTATGTTTTAATAGGATTTGATAATTTGATTCTTTGTAGTTAATTTGCTTTTAGGGTTCGATATTTTTGTGATAAACTTTTATAATTAGATGTGATATGACATTGATTAAATTATTTATAAATGAAAAATATCATTTATTGTTTTTCTCAAATGACTCAAATTGTAAACATCTTTTAGTATTTAGATCCCATCTGAGATCTATATCTGATGATAAAATCCATAATAAGAACAAATCAAGTTGTACTATCCAAAACAAAGTTATCGGACCCATTATTCATATGTTTTCATGTTGTTCACACACAACTTAAAACAAATGTTGGAAACAAGGAGCACAACTTTTTTGTACAGTTAAAACAAACGTTGAACTTAATACAGTTGTTACAGAACAAGTTGTTCTTTCCGTTTTTTTTTTTTTCATTTTATCCAATCCTGAACAAGCCATCAAACAAGCCCTAGAGGGCACAGAACAATGACGAATGCTATTTCTGCATTTGTAGGATGCACCAAAGTAGCATTTGCTCATCTCACGTTGGCGTGGGGCTTGTGGACAAAGATTCAAGCACCCCCTTAGAGAATGCCTGCTAGGGTTAGGTTGGCAACACCAAGAGGGAGTTTGCATGTCATGAAAAGTACATTGATTCCATAAAAATGCATCGATGGGCATACAATTTTTTCGGGACTCACGTGACAACACAAACGGTGGAAAGTACTGGTTCCATGGAAAACCCTCGATGAGCGTGTCATTTTTAATGCTGAACATTGGTTTTCTGCCAAAACAGTTCCCGTAGAGTGTGGCGGAGCCAAAAGTTTTTCGTTGGGTGGGAAGACTTCGGGTCTCGGGAACAATGCTATGGTCTTGAAGGACGATCCATTTTTTTAGACCAGTGGCGGAGCCAGAATTTTTTCGCTCACCCATCGTCAGAAGAAATTTTGGTTGTGCAGGCTAGATCTGACATGCTCTTCTAGAAGCGGCCTCCCTGGCCGGAGAAGGCGATGGCCATCAAGTTGATGGTACCATCTGGTTTCATCATTTTGAGGGCCTTCATGGCATCAGCTATAACAACACACTTTCAATCCCTCTTTTCCTCCATTTAGTGAATCAAGCATAGTGTTTTGCATGGCACCCATAATCATATTTAGGTTCCAGTCATCCATATCGCCATTCCTGTCATTAGGACCTCACCGATGCAAGTTGTTTTCATCAAATTGGACCTTGTGTATGTGATCTACATCATCCATTTAGTGAAGATCGGCATTTGAATAGACAGAATCCGACTTATGTGGAGGATTTTTTGCTGATTCAAAAATCAATAATCATTAATAAAAACATGTTTTTTTTTTGTTAGAGAACACTGTCAAAATAAATTGAAAACTATGTTTTTTTTTGTTAAAGAACACTATCAAAAGATTGACTTCTATTAAATCAACCGTGCTGAACCCATCGATAGGGCCAGATTGATCAAAACAACTTACTACCAATGAGATCCCAGAGGGAGTTATGACCACAGAGGATGATATAGGGATGAGTGGAGCCGTGTTCCCCATAAAAGTAGGTTACACGGTTTCACAAAAAACAAATGACAAAAGAAGAAGTTGGGGAAAAAACACACATATCTTTGTTGAATATTCACAAGAGAGAACTCCAACTCCCACAAACTAATGACCTGTCTCTTCTGCGGTTTTTACACAATTCAACAAGGTAAAAAAAATTAAGAGAAAAGATTAGCACTACCATCGTCAGAAGAAAACACACATGGATGCATATTCTTTTTTTAACATCGTCAGAATTTTTTTTTCTGGTTTCTAATTCTGGGGTGGGCGACCGCCCACCCATGTCCATCCCTGGCTCAGCCAGTGCGTAGAGAGGTCCGATTCCATTTCCGCAGCAGATGAATCCACACAATAGGGTGCTGCGGCCTGAAATGATCAGGTGCAGTATGATTGCATAAATAGGTGATTGGGGTGCTTGATGCACAAATTTTTATGCAATCATATTGCACCTCATCCGGACTCTTCCGCAGCACCCAAATTCCGTGACGTGCTAACGCCCACTATGTTTTTCTAGGTCTATTGCAAAATTTACTGAAACCACAACGTGGTTGTTGCCTTAGTATACTATATTTAGGGATGCATATGGATCGGGGTTTAGATCCCAAAATACATTGGGGAGTTGGGTTGAGTCCGGAACAACCAAAGTTTACAAAATTGCCTTCTTGAGCCCGACACATTTGCAACCCTAACGATATGGTTGTTGGGTTGGGTACCATGCGGGCGGTTCTCCTTTTGAGTTTTCTTGTGTATAGGCAATTATGTATTTTGAGATATCATCACCTTTGTGTAGGGAGGTTGCAAGTTTGAACCCCAAATGGTATCCTTGTATAACTGGTAGGGGTCTGCCTAACCCCAACTTTCTCTGTCTGAAAAAAAATTTATGTATTTTGAGGTATGGATATTTTTATGGATGTTTTAAATAGTGATTGTTTGTCACAAAAATTGAACATGAGATTGATTCGTCAAAATGTTGAAAAGTATGTCAAGGCGACATGGTGTATATATATATATATATATATATATATATATATATATATATATATATATATATATAAGTGCTTTTATATATTTTCCCCATATATATGTTTATTTATTAATATAAAATATTTTATATGTTTTACTTAAAATAACCTGTTGCATATTGTATTATGCCTTTATAAGAACATTTTATATTAATATAACATAATTAATATAGTTTTTATATTACCGACATATAAATGTATTTTTGTAATACTTATAAAGTGAAATTGGAGTATTTTTTGTTTTTCTCTTTCTCAAAAAGTAACTTTTCGTCACATGTCAAAAAAAATCATTACATATTAGAAAAATTATGACGTCATATATCTCTATTAAGTGATGTTGGAGACACCTCTCAAAAGAAAGTTTTTTTTTAACTCATTAAAAACCAAAACTAGAACAATTGATGCACAAAGTCTAACATGTTTTAGAACCTATCATAAGTTAAACGTGTCAGACATCGTGTTTGATCGTGTCATTGTGACATGGGTGGATGTATTAGTCTTAACTCACAAGTTTTCTGTTCTTTGTAAAGAGACGTGCGAAAGAAAGAATGAGTGAGAAGTTTGTGTGTACTTTAACAGGAGCGTGTGAGAGAGAAAATGACTTAGGGCAAGAAAACACAACAAGAGGATTCTTGTAAGTAAAAAGAGTGTATCTAAGTTTAAGAGTTTGAGAACAAAGTATTGTAACTTGATTTTACATGTTTGATTCTTAGTGGTGGCCTCATGGCTTTTCTCTCTTCTTCTAAAGATATTTTTTTTCTACTTGAATCAGTGTGTTTTTCTTTGTTTTGATTTTTTCTCAACTTTGCTGCTTTTATTGCATTGTTTACATTGAATATTTTTCTTGGTAGAGGTGGCTGCATTAGATTAAGCATATCATGGGGTTTGTTTGATTATGTATATAAAGTGTTGAATTTCTTAAGAGATTCACATAGAAAGGAAGTGTGTCAGTTACTTTTTATTTTTTTGATGAAATGCATGGTTAGTCGACTCGAATCTGTGACCAATATCGCTTGGTCGGTCGTTTTTTTTCGTTGTATTTGAAAAAATGTCATCATGATTACGCTTATAACTGTTTTTCCTTGCGCTATTCGCCTTATTTTAGCGGGTTTCCTTCGCTTTAAACTTTGCGCGTTGTGCGCCGGATTGCTATTCTTTCAACAATCTCGATTCTAGGGTCGCTTTTACCTATTTCTCATAAAGGGGCGTGATTTTGGTGGGTTTATTTAAAAATTCAGTTTCTTGTTCTGACAATGAAAGAAATGATAGTAGTTCCACGTAATCGCGATTGTGGTTTCGAGGTTTTGCGGGGAAGCGTTTGAATTGAATTCTAGTGGTTAGCAACTCGGCAGAACACAACGCCGGACAAGTTACTATCTCTTCCGGGTTGGTGGAGTTATGATGTATGTGGTTTGCTGCTATCTTGCGATAGTTGTGGGTAGTCGCTCCTCCATCACAACACCAAATTATGACGCCAATTCCCCTCAACCCGCTGAATTCAAACAAAGACTCTTCATCCCCTGTTTCTTTTACCCAGAGTTTAGAGATACTTGGCAATTTAGGGTATCGATGTTTCTAGAGCCATTTGAATCAGGATTTTATTATTTACTTCATGAACAAAATCCCTGGAAGCGGGTGAAATGCTGCTACTGTAACTGTTACTTTATCAGAATTTCATGCCTCTAGCTTATTTTTGTGAAGAAGCATTTTTCTTGAATGGGCATTTCGTGTGTGTATGTGTGAATCCTCTTCCAGCTATTCTCAAGAAATTGTACGCAGCTTTATTTTTGTTATTAAAGTATGAATTCAAATAGATTTTAATTTGATAGAGGGGAGGTTTCTGGTTGTGCAGCATCTTGGTAAATCCCAATCTTTGGGGAATTTCACACGTTTAGACGATCAATTTTACTTATGGTGGTGGTCTGAATTGAAGGGAGTGTATTGAACCTGGAAGTTTTTTTAGGATCTCAATTTTGGGATTTGGAGTTTGATTATCAGATGGTGTTGGTATCATCCGGAGTGGCAAATGTAAAAGACAACACGATCAGGTGGAAATTTGAGTGACGAGGATTCCGGCTTGAGAAGGAGCAGTGGCAGCTGGAAGAAGATGAGTGCCAGTCTCAAGGCATCGAGTGTGTCTCTGTCAGTGACTGGTTCTTCTGGTTTAAGGCACTCCACTGGAGGAACGCCAAGCAAGACATCATCTGTCTCTAGTCCATCAAGCTTGAAAAAGACTGAGGTTGAGAGTGAGAAGCCTCAAGGCAATTTAGTGGTCGGCGAAAAGAGGAAACTGAGAGATGAGAAGCAAGGCTCATCGCTTCCTCTGAGAAAGCACAGATCTGAGCAGAATAAGAAGCAAACATCCCCAAACTCCACGGCGATAAGTACTAGTGATAGATGGGAGAAACAGGTCAGGAAGCTGGACATGAGAAAGTCCGAGAGTGATAAGACATGTGGAGGACCAAGTGATGGGGATGCCAAAGGTGGTGGGAAATGGGGAAAGAATGTTGTTAATGGAACTCCAACGGCATCTGAGCACAAGCCTGTTACTGCATTGAAGAGGTTGGATGCACGGGCTTATAGAGAACTTTACACCTCAAAGCCTAAGGAACAGAAAAGTAAAGGGGCAGGTAGCTTACCGGTGCTCTCTCTCTCTCTCTCTCTCTCTCTCTCTCTCTCTTTGTGCTGTTATGTTTTCTTTCTAACTGAATTTGGTTTGATTTTTATTGTCTTTTGTTGACATTCTTGGGATTAGAATTCACGGATCATTGTGACAAGCACAGAAAACGCGATAATACCTTGTTCCAGAATGATGGTATTGGGCAATGCACTGGTACCAATAAAGATGACTGCAGTAGTCATGGTGTTGTAAACACAATGGATGCTAACTATTGGGAAACCATAGACAATAGAGATGACTATGTTAAGGGCATTGAAGAAGTTGGAGATGAGTCAAGTGGTAAAACTGCACAAGATGTTGAAATCTTGAAATCAGAAGTTGGTATTTGTGGCGCTCAAAATGATTCACAGAGAATGGGAATTGATGAGGGAAATGGGTTGGCGAAACACCAAAATAATGGGGAATCTGATTCTGAGGAAATTCATCCATCTAAGAGCTTCTCTACTTCTAGAGGCAAAGATTCTCAGAGTGAAAGCCTGGTTCCCGGTAATCTGATTCTCCTCTTGATCTACTAGAAGGTTCAATTCTCTTTTGTTAAAATCTAATTTTAGATATTCATGGTGATACGTGTTGTTCAGAGCATCTGCTACCACAGCTTGATATAGAAAGTAAGGAGGAAGATAGGGTTCATTGTAAAAAAGTCCTCTGTGAGGATGGCAAAATACAAATCATGCAGAGTCCTGGGAGGGATTCAATAATGGATAATGTGCGATTGGGCAGAGGTAAATGTCAAACAAGGTGACACTTTGCAGCTACTTTGAAATGTAATTACCAGTAGAGGCTCTGATGTCTTTACTGTTGCAGTCTTCTCCAACACTGATGACATGGAAGAAGTTGACTTTACAAACAAAGATTTTTTAGAAGGAACGAAATCTAATTGTTCAGGTGGGAGATGCCTCAACATTGTTGCTGACGTGGATAGATCTCAGTTATATCAGAGTACCCCCAATTCTGACACTTCAAAAGGAAGCCAGAGCATCGTTAATTTTGATATTAACACTTCTGTTGACATGAGTAAAGAGTTCGGCACATTGGAGATTTCTAAGAAGGATATCTCGGCTGTGTCTTCTTCTAAGAGCAAGAGAGAGGGATTCACTGAGAGATCCTGCAATGTGAATGAAACGGGTAGAGTTATGGCGAACTTTGCTTTTTGTTATGGGAACTAAAGTTTTATTGCATGTGTTCCAATCCATGTCTGCAGATCACTATAGCTCTTGAAGCTTGATTGTATGTGACTGTGATTGAATTTTTACTTGCCTATCCTTGTAGGACCATTTACAACTACACTGGGAAATGGAGATCATGTTCCTCAGGTGTTGGATATGAATAAGGCCGAGTCTGAGGATGGAAGACAAGTTTGTGTTTCACAACAGAACCTTCAAGAGTTGCTGAAGCCAGAGATATCAAAACTCTGTGAAGCTTTGCAATTTCCTGTATAGTCTCCTTTCCTCCCATTTTGTCTTTCCTTTCGATCTATTTACTGTGAAAATTTGCTGTTTCCCTTTTTAATGAATTTCACCATCTAACAGATGTAAATTCCTTCTTGTGAGCTGCACATAAGAATAAAATATTATCTTCAAGTCATTTTGTTTGGAACAAGTGGGAACTGAAATAAGCAGGGGATTTGCCTGCCAAACAAAATGTTCACTCAGATTTTTCAGTTATTCATCTTAACAAAATGGCATTTGTTCTCTATAGCTCACAAATTATGTGATATTCAGTTGCTTTCTATAGATACCATGACCAATTTTTATATTATACCTAGCTTGTGAATGAGTTTCTCACTGATAATTGCTGTCACTTATGCAGAAAGACGTCATGGGTGTTGCTGCAATAGCTCTTGAATACGTGATGAAAAATCATCAAGTCCCAAGGGAACCCATAACCACAATACAAGCATTCCTGATGTCCTTGGTTGGCTTTTTCTTTCTTTCATATATCATTCTTATGATTGTGTTTTTCACCCCTATTTGTTTCATCCTATAAAACCTAGCTCAGTCATATTCATCATATTAGTGTTTTGCTTTATTTTCTCTTGGGTTTTTGACTGAGAGAAAAACCAGAATCATAGATCATGGTCATGGTATATCGTCAACAAATAATGGATTTGTATGACTTAAAAGTTTTTGGAAAAAATTGGAGTTTTTTTTTATTAAAGCAAATTTAAACTTAAAAAATAAAAAAATGGATTCAGTACAAGTGATGATGATGACATGCATTAATGCTACTATACAAAGTGGGATGATGTGATTGGGGTAGTGGTGGTGACCATGATGGTGATAACCATGATAGTACTATAATCATGTATAAAACAAATTGCATGGTTTAATCTTTATAATGTTTACTAATTTATGATTGAAGAATTATCATATGATACTAATTGTGATGGTAGTGATAGAGAACCCATGATGACATTATAATGTTAGTCAATACCATAGATAGCGTAAGATATTTCTATGTTATTAGATATTAGTAGTTCAATGTATAAACATATCTTGGATAGTAACTTTATGGTTTGATGATCATGATTGCAATAATGGTGGTGGGGTGATAAAATTTACTCCGTGGTGATGATATAATTAAGTATAACATAGGCTAGCAAATTGTTATATGGAAACTATTGCGAATTGTTGCTAGTTATTGTTTATTGCTTCTGTAGTAGCATAGTCCCCATCATCCATATTCACGGTATATAATTTGTTCATTTTTATTCCATATTCCACCTAACTTTGTTGTCCCTATAGATGGGGAAGGAAGAAGAGTGATCCCTCCATCCTCTAAAGAGTCTCAAAGTCTCAAAGCCCCCAAGCAATGACACCTGTATGTAGGGCTGGTAAACGAGTCGAATGAGGGCCCATCATGTTCTGGCTCGGCTCATGTAGCATTTAGCTCAGCTCGGGCTTGGCTCATGTTCATAACTAGACGAGACGAGCTCGAGTCAGCTGAGCCGAGGCACAAGCTGGCTCATTAAAAAAACATGTATTTTAAAGTTGACAATAATGGGATTCGAATTGAAACCCTCTCTTTTACATTCTATATGTCCTTGCCAACAGTACACAACTACCTTTTGTGACAAATATTGCACTAAAATTCTATATATTATATTCGTACGAGCTGAACCAAGCCGAGTGCCCTTTGTTCATGCTTGGATCCTATGTCGCATAGGTGCGGATGCGTGTGCGGATACGGATGTGTGTGCGGCGATGCTGCACTTTAAAAAAACTTGGGTGTGGGGGTGTGTAGAGGGTATATATGTTAAAATGTAAATTGTAACATATAAATATATATAATAATAATATTATTATATTATTATTATATATCTATTTATTTATTATTTTTACTTTTTCTTTTCTTTTATATTTTTGTATCTAGTTTAATAGGAACTAGATACCCTTTTTCAATCAAGTTCCAGTTGGAACTTGACTGAGATATAGCTGTTGGACTCTAGTCCAACGGCTATAATAAGAGCCGTTGGACTCTAGTCCAACGATTCTTTCTTGGGAGAGCTCCAAATGAGCTCTCCCCACTTGTTCTTCTTTGAATAAATAGGGGTGAACCTGATGCAACGAGGAGGATCGGCTTTCGCGTTCTTTGACGACAGCTGATGAAGGCACGACCCTTACGATCGTGCGATGTACAAAAAGTAAGAAGAATGCCCATCGAAATCGATGAGGCCTAGTTTTATTTCAATGTAAACTTCAACTGAACAATGGAATGAAATAACAAATAAGAACGAAAGCAATAAACAAAGGGGCTAATGAGAGGCTGCTGCCGACTGTGCATCAAAAGAAAAAAAAACAGAGTAAGAATAATAATCAATCGTCTGTGTTCACGCAACCCCAAAACAGGGTATTAATAGGGCGTGACTGGATCTGGGTCTCGGGTCCTGTCCTTGGACCCGAGACAACTCGTCGCTGCTGATGGATCTGGGCGCTGCCAATGCGCGGTGTTGCTTCCAACCTTTGCTCGCCTTGCGTAGGTGCACAGGGGCACCACGTCCTTGCATCATGGCACCGGACTCGCGATCGGATCCATTGTCTGGGTCCGATCGTCCATCCCATTAGTGCCGATATCCTTGGACACGCTCGGGTCACGCAGAGCAGGACCGAACCCGGTCCTGCTCTGCATCATTCTCTCCTGGTTGGAAAGAAGTCAGTTCTGACGACTTCTTGTCACCACAGTAAGCATATAGATTAGACACATTGAAGATAGGCGTAATGTTTCAATCTTCGGGCAGTTCAAGGAGGTAGGCATTCAGACCCAATTGCTGGAGGACCTTGAATGGGCCATATTTTTTAGGACTCAATTTACCACAAGTACCCACTGGGAAACGCTCAGGACGCAGGTAAGCCCAAACTAATTGACCAACTTGAAACTGGATATCTCGACGACCTTGGTCTACGAAAGCTTTGTAAGCTTCGTAACTTTCAACGAGTTTGGCTCGGACTTGCCTATGTATATCACACATGTATTCAACGACATCAAACGTGTCAGGGGCTGGGAGACTGGGCACAGGTGCTAGATCTACTACATGGGTGCCATAAACCACTTAAAACAGAGACTTGCCCGTGGATCGGTTGATGGAACTGTTATAGGCGAACTCGGCTTGCGGCAAGACTAGGTCCCATGTTTTGACATTCTCCCCAACTAGACTCCTTAGCAAGTTCCCTAGGATGCGGTTCACGACTTCGGTTTGGCCATCAGTTTGCGGGTGGTAAGCACTGCTGAACTGGAGCTTGGTTTTCAATAAGGCCCATAACGATTTCCAAAAATAGCTCATAAAACGCGTCACGATCAGAGGTGATTGTGTGGGGCAATCCATGAAAGTGGGCCACGTCCTTAAAGTAGTACGAGGCTACTAACGAAGCATCAATGGTTCGCTTATACGGGACAAAGATAGCCATCTTGGAAAATCGGTCAACCACAACTAGGATGGAATCAAAATGACGCGAAGTTATGGGAAGGCCCACAATAAAATCCATGGAAACATGTTCCCAAGGCCGCTCAGGAATGGGCAACGGAGTATACAAACCACTATTCTGACGTCGACCCTTGGACACTTGACACGCTCGACAACTTTGAACAAACTTGACAACATCTTTGCGCATTTTGGGCGAAAAGTATCGTTCATCTAACAGTGCGAACGCCTTATCATGTTCAAAATGCCCTTCTAGTCCCCTTTCACGTAACTCGGAAATCAACTGAAGTCTAAGAGAGAAAGTAGACACACAACTTATTTCCTCAAAAAAGGTAACAATTATATATACTAAACCGTGGGTTGGCTGTACTATCAGAGGAGAGACACCCTTTCCAGACTTGCTGAAAATCAGGGTCCGTCGGGTACAACTCCTTGCACTGCTCAAACCCAATGACCTGCACTGACATAGTCATCGGAAGACTATTTTTTCTGCTAAGGGCGTCAACGACCTTGTTTAGAGTGCCTGATTGATGGCGAATCGTGAAGGTGTACTCTTGTAAGAAGCTGACCCACTTGGCATGCCTGACACTCAACTTCTTTTGACTATTCAAATACTTTAACGCCTCATGATCCGTGTACAAGACAAACTCCTTATAAATAAGACAATGCCTCCAATAACGAAGGGCTTGTACCACGACATAAAACTCAACATCATAAGTGGAGTATTGGCACCTGGCTTGAGTCAGCTTTTCACTAAAGAAAGCAATGTGTCTGCGTTTCTGACTCAAGACTGCACCAATTCTCACTTTGGAGGCATCACACTCAACCTCAAAGACTGCGTTAAAATCAGGAAGGGCTAAGACAGGGGCACTAGTCATTTTATCTTTGATGAGCGTGAAGGCTTTTCCCGCAGCAGACGTCCAATGGAAACTAGTACCCTTTAGGCACTCCGTGATGGGGGCCATGAGGGTACTGAAGTTTCTCACAAAATGACGGTAGAAAGTGGCTAACCCATGGAAACTACATATTTCTCCTATAGTCTTTGGGGTAGGCCATTCTATAATCGCACAGACTTTGGCGGGATCCATCTTCACTCCATCAGGCGACACAATAAAACCCAAAAATACGACACTTGACGTCATAAACTCACATTTTTTGGCATTGACATACAATTTTTCCCTTCTTAAAATATCTAAGACCTGACGCAGATGACTCAAATGAGCAGACAAAGATGAGCTATAAATCAAAATGTCATCAAAATAGACAACAACAAACTTTCTTATACAAGGGCGCAACACTTGGGTCATCATATTCATGAAGTTACTCGGGGCATTTGATAACCCAAATGGCATGATTAACCACTTATACAATCCATCACGTGTCTTGAATGTCGTTTTTCACTCATCCCCCTCTCAGTTACGGATTTGGTGGTACCCACTTTTTAAATCAATTTTGGAGAAAATAGAGGCATCGGCCAACATATCAAACATATCATCCAAACGAGGAATGGGAAAACGGTATTTGACCGTAATGCGATTTATCGCTCTACTGTCAACACACATACGCATGGACCCATCTTTCTTAGGAGTGAGTAGGGCGGGTACTGCGCAAGGGCTCACACTCTCGCGAATAAAACCCTTTTGCAGTAACTCCTGAACCTATCTCAACAACTCTGCATGCTCGGATGGGTTCATCCGATATGCGGGGAGGTTAGGGAGACTCGATCTCGGGACAAAATCAATAGCGTGCTGCACCACCCTCATTGAAGGTAGACCATCAAGAAGGTCATCTGACATAATGTCGCGAAACTCCTCAACAAGGAGGGCGATGCCCGCGGGAACGGACAAAGACGTACTCATCAACGACTTAGCCACCAGGGCATAACAATAACCATCCTCCCGACAATGGCTCAAGAAAGACCGGTAAGAGAGGCCCGTGAGCCTGGGAACTCACTCAGGCTTATCCACAGTGGGAAAATCGGTCTCCTTGATAGGGAGAAGGACTATTTCATGGCCCTTGAAAATAAAAGAGTACGTGTTCCTACGGCCATCGTGAATGGTCTTGCGATGAAACTGCCAGGGATGACCCAAAGGAATGTGACAAGCACTCATAGGGGCTACATCACACCACACCTCACCTCATCGTGGTAATGCTCCCCCATAGAGAATCGAACTAAACAACGTTGGGTAATGGGAACCTCGTTTCCTTTCTTGAACCATGCCATCTTGTATAGTTGGGACAATTTCTCCGTTTTCAGGTTCAAGGTGGACACGACACTCTCGGACACCATATTCTCACACGCACCAGTGTCGATAATAACATCACATGCATGACCCTCACAATTGCACCGGGTTCTAAAAATGTTGTTCTGCAACCATTTTGCCGGGGTCGACTCACGGGGTGCGGTCAAAACGTGACGGATGGACAATAAGTTTTCAACGTTGCCATCGAACTCTACGACTTCCCTCTCATCCTCTTCCTCAACCAATGACTCACTCTCACTCTCACTATCGGATGCTGACTCAACAATACCCTCGATGAGATGGGCGTTCTTGTTCACGGTGGGACACTTAGATGCGACATGTCCTAACTCCTGACACCTAAAATAACGAATGGTAGACTCACTAGGTTTGACTTTGGATCTGGTATTGTATGCGGGTCCGGACTGGTCCGGACTACTCTAGGGGTGGACTTTGTCTTCCTTCCTAGGGGAACTCGCTCCCCTGGTTGGGAAACTCGACTTGGATCGACTAGACTGGTTACTACGGGAGGTCCTATACTCTTGCCTCTTTTTCAATTTTTCCTCTACATTCATGGCATAACTGCTTGCCTGATCTAATGACTCGATTGTGGCACAACCGAAATCGTCAGAAATAGCAGGATAGAGACCAAAAATATACCTCGTGACCTGCTGGCGGGCAGTCTCCTTGATCTGCACTCGTAGGGATAGACGATGAAACTTAGCAGTGTACTCCGCCATGGTACGGGTGCCTTGATGCAGGGTCAAGTACTCCTTGTAGGCTCGCTCGGCGTGGTCTGAAGGCACGAACTTTGACTGTATCAACCTCTGCATCTCTTCCCACGTTTGTACACGCTCTAGTCCCTGCCGCTCCCTCGACTTCTGCAGCTCAACCCACCATGTCTGTGCTAGGCCTCTCAACCGAGTTGACGCTAGAGAGATACGACGATGCTCAGCTACAATGTGGTAGTCGAAGAAAAACTGTACGACATAGGACCAGTCGAAGAACTGCTCTGCATCGAATATTCCTGCGAACTTTGGAAGGTCTAGCTTCACCCCGTAGGTGGAGGGGTGCTCTGGTGCTCTCTGCTCACCATTCCTGCGGGGTACTCATTCCAGAAAGCATCGTCATCCAACACTGCTTCATCACCCTCTGCACGGTACTGCTCGCCTGGATACTGGTGTTGAGGAACTCCAACGACGGGTGGTCGACGCTCAGGTCGCACCGGTCCTTGCTGAATCTGCATTGGTGGCTGCTGGAAACTGCCTCGGTCTGGCTTGCCTGGGGGTGGGAGCCATATATGGCCGGCGTTGTGGCACCGGTATGACAGGAGGTCCTACTAAAGGTAGATGGGTGGGTCGGGTCTCGGGCTCTAGGTGGGTAGAAATGGGATAATATGGGTTGGGTTATGGGTCGGGTTTGGTACTGGGTTCTGGATCGGGGACGGGTTAACAAATTGGGTCTGGTACGGGTATTGGGCTTGGTTGGTATAGTACTGGGATGATTTACCCGATTGGATCTGGATCAGGATCAGGTCAAGTCCTAAACTATTCGTCGGACCCAGAGTGGGATAGGTAGGGTCATGGATCGAGTTGTGATGTGACAAGGCCTGGTTTGAACTTGATCCTTGATCCATAACAAAATGGGTCTGGTTTTGACTCGGCTCAAATTCAAACTGGAGCTCCGTTCGGGTCCGATATGGGTTTGGGTCGGCTGGGGATCTGAATTGGGGTTCAAAAGTAATAGGTTGGATCGGGTTCGGGTCGACCCGCGAACCAGACCCAACTGGGTAGGTCGGGTAATGGGGTTCGAGGCCCAGACCCGTCCCTTGGAACCCAAAGGATGGTCCCCGGTGAGAGAAAACGAGAGGGGTTTTCCACAGCTCAACCTTCATAGGAGACAGAGAAAAGGGAGAGAGAGGGAGATGCACAATGGTTGGGGCGGCTGAACATTAACCCACCACCAAGCCCAAATTCCTTTTTATCAAACGACTTTACAGTAGTGACTAAAATATGAGACCACAACAAACATATTACAAAAATGCCATTAATAAAAAGGGCGTCAACTTTATAGTTAAAAAGGATTGACGTGCGTATGGATCTGGATATCCAGATCCATACGCATGCTCTATTTTAACACCCTCCCTCAAGTTGTACATGGTTTTAGAGCATGTACAACTTGCTCTTCAATAGCCAAAATTGACGCGATGTTAACCCTTTGGTAAACAAGTCTGCCACTTGATCTTCTGTTCGAACATGACGTAGTTCTATCTCTTTCATCTCGACTTTTTGTTGTATAAAATGTTGATCAATCTCAATATGCTTCGTTCTGCTATGTTGAATAGGGTTACACACAATCAAGGTTTTAAAACCCAGTGACTCGGGACTCGACTCGTTCTTTATTGACTCGTGACTCGGCGGGTCAACTCGATGACTCAGACCGGGTTTGTTAACTCGATGACTCGGACCGGGTTTGTTAACTCGATGACTCGGACCGGATGATTTGATGACCACGATCTGAACTTCGAGTCTATCCATACGTTTCGACATACTGGCTACATCCTTGCTTACGCGCAACAGGTTTCCCTGGATCTTCGTTATCATATCGAGCATCCGCATCATCGGATCCTCGTTGTTGGTTTCCTCTTGCTCTTTTCCACTTGCAGGATCGTTCCTCGCCTCTTGAGCCATACCGCTGAAGAAGGAGAAAACCCGACTTTGATACCACTTTGATGCAGCGAGGAGGATCGACTTTCACGTTCTTTGACGACAGCTGATGAAGGCACGACCCTTACGGTCGTGCGATGTACAGAAAGTAAGAAGAATGCCCACCGAAATCGATGAGGTCTAGTTTTATTTCAATGTAAACTTCAACTGAACAATGAAATGGAATCAAATAACAAATAGGAACGAAAGCAATAAACAAAGGGGCTAATGAGAGGCTGTTGTCGACTGTGCGTCAAAAGAAAAAAAAAAACAGAGTAAGAATAATAATCAATCTTCTATGTTCACACAACCCTAAAACAGGGTATTAATAGGGCATGACTGGATCTGGGTCTCGGGTCCGGTCCTTGGACCCAAGACAACTTGTCGCTCCTGATGGATCTAGGTGCTGCCAATGCACGGTACTGCTTCCAGCCTTTGCTCGCCTTGCGTAGGTGCGCAGGGGCACCACGTCCTTGCATCGTGGCACCGGACTCGCGAGCAAATCCATTGTCTGGGTCCGATTGTCCATCCCATTAGTGCCGATATCCTTAGACACGCCTGAGTCACTCTCTGTGGACCGGACCCGGTCCTGCTCTGCATCAGAACCCCCTTCTATGTAAAGTGACCAAAATGCTTCTTAAGCATTCTTGTTATTAATAAAGATATTTTTATTTCATTGTTGTGTTTTTCTTTTATACCCTTTTATGAGTTTTACTTGAAGTGTCTTTTTAGATATTTTTGTGGTGGATTTAAGTGCTTGTGTGGAAGGCCACCATTTCATTCCATGGTATCAGAGCCATGGATATCTTAGATCGTAAAAAGTTTTTGCCTCGTTTTTCGTGCCTCACTTGCAAAAGGTGTTTCATCACCTTGTTCTTGGCTCAAGAAGGTTTGTTTGAAGAAAGTGACTATTGAAGAAACATTTTCTACAAAAGTTTGTATTATACATCACTCTCTTTGCCTCTTATCTCTTCTTTTCTCTTTCTATTATTTCACTCTTGTAAAAGATGAATGATAATGATAAGATCACCATCATACTCATTAAGCTAAATGATACAAATTATGTAATGTAGGCTTCGATTATGAAGCACCACATTTGGGGAAAAGGGTTATGGGGTATAGTGGATGGTTCCGATTTGGAACCTAAACTATCTCTCACTAAAAAAAAGGGTGATAAAGAAGTTCCTCTAACGGAAGGAGAGAAGAGCAAGGCTTTAGAAACTTATGAAAAAAATGGAAAGAGTGGAGGATAGAGCATGCAAAAATTATGTCATGGCTAATTAATAGCGTGAACATTAAGAAATGTTCTAGTCTTGCTAAGTTCGAGCATGCCGATAAGGCTTGAAAATACCTCAAAAATATGTATTCCTTTAAAGATATTGTACATGTGTGCAATTTACAAGACAAAACTCGGGCAATGACTCAAAAAGCTAAAACCATTCGAGAATATTACAATGAGTTGTCTGAACTTTGGGAAGAATTGACTCTTTTAGAGCCGAAATGACATTGTCCTGAAGACTTTGAGCTTCGTAAAAAACAACTTGATATGGAGCATTTTTATCAATTTATAAACAGTTTGAGACCGGAATTCGAGTCGACTAAATCAACTCTTATTCATTGAGGAAAACTTTCTTCTATCATTGATACTATAGAGGAACTAACTATGGAGGAAAATAGAATTAGAAAGAATACTAAAAAACCCGAAGATGATTTTGTTCTAGCTGTGTCTAGACCAGGTAATCATGTACGCTCTTACATGCCTCCTCATTTCAACAGACAGAATGGTGATTATGACAAAAAAAAGTCATTTGCCACCATTGTCATGAACCAGGGGCACTATAGGCCTCAATGTCCTAAACTAAAAGAGCTCAGAGAAAAGTGAGCTGCGACTGCTGGATCGGAACTCAAAGATCAAGATGCACCGGTTTTTATGGCTTAATTAATGGAGATTCTCCAACTTCTTATCAAAGGAGCTTCCTCCTCATGGAGCCGCGGTTTGATTCTTCTCAGATCCAGGTAACTTTTCTTCGCTTCTTGACTCTGGTGCTTCTTTTCATATGACCCCAAATGACAATAGTATATCCGAATATTTTAAAAATAAATCAAGTACGTCAAAAGTTTTTACAGCTGATGGAACCTCTCTTGAAACAAAATGAATAAGAAATTTTGAAAGAGTCCATAAAACTAAGAAATTTTTTATTCCAGAAGTCAGATTCATTCCTAAGCTAAATTTAAATCTTTTATCTGTTTCTCAAATATCTGATTATGGATGTAATGTCGCTTTTTCTTCTCATGGTTGTTAGATACAGGATCGCCAGTCAAGCTGATTGGGAAAAGCCATAGAGAAGGACTCTATTACATGATTTTTTTGGAATTGCCTAAGAATGCTTTTTGTTATAATATTCAGAAAATAGAGTTGGATTTGTGGCACAAAAGACTTGGTTATTCTTATGTAGCCAAGATCCAATATATTCCAAGTCTAGGAAAATTTTGTAATTATGAGAATTTCACTTGTAAAGATTGTAATCTTGGCAAAATGAAAAACTTGTACATTCAGATGTTTGCGGTTCTGCACCAATTATTTTAAAAGGAGGATTTGCATATTATGTCTTTGTCGATGATTTTTCTAAACATACTTGGATTTATTTTCTTAAACATAAATCTGAAGTCTTTTTATACTTTCAAACATTTCATAACATGGTTAAAAATAAGTTTCAAAATGATATTTTTATTTTTTGCACGGATTCAAGGGGAGAATTTATGTTCAAAGAATTCAAGGATTATCTCAATTTAAATGGCATTACATACTAGAGGTTGTGTCCATATACACCACAACAAAATGGATTAGCTGAATGTAAACATCAACACATTATGGAAACAACTAGGACATTATTAATAGCAAATCAAGTTCCAAAGGATTTTTGGGCAGAAGCTGCCCTAACTGCTACCTATCTAATTAATCGAATGCCATCTTTTTCTTTAAAAAATATAACTCTTATTGAAAAACTTGTGAATATTTCTCTAGACTACTCTAGATTGAGAGTATTTGGATGCAAGTGCTTTGTCTTCATTGACAAAAATGATAAATTCTCTCCCCGTGCGATTCCTTGTGCTTTTTTAGGATATGCTGATAATAAAAAAAGGCTATAGGTGTTTTGACATTCAAAATGACAAATTATATGTATCAAGAAATGTTTCTTTTCTAGAAAAAGAAAGTTTCTTTGATTTTGAAAAACCTAAAGAAGTCACTGAATACTCTTTTCTTATAGATCTAACATCAAAACCTAATCTTGAATATGACTTTGACAGTGATCAAAGTACTATTGATGTTGAACACAATGATGACAATGAAGAGCAAATCCATAGGGATGTTAGATTACAATATTTAAGGTGAAGTGAGTCAAATCTTCCATGTGCACTAAAAAAATATTCTGAAGTACCAACCAGAAGGTCGTCCTGAGTCTCGAGACCTCCTGAAAAATTTGTGTTATACGAATCTTTCTCACCCACCTATAGGACATTTATTGCATTAATACACTTATACGAAGAACCATCATTGTACTCTCAAGTAAAAAATCATGTAGAATGGATAGAAGCCATGAGAACTGAGTTAGATGCACTTGAAAATGCTTCTACTTGGATTATTCAAGATCTCCCTATAGGTAAGAAACCTATAGGGTGTCGATGGGTTTACAAAGTTAAAACCAAGAGTGATGAAACTCTTGAAAGATATAAAGCCCGATTAGTGGCCAAAGGCTATGCCCAAGAATACGACATTGATTATGAAGAAACCTTTGCCCCAGTTGCTCGTATGACCATTGTTAAAACATTAATTGCCTTAACTTCTATTAGGAAATTGCTCATATTTTAGATGGATGTCAAAAATGCATTTTTAAATGATAAATTAGTTGAAGAAGTGTACATGGAAGCTCCAACTGGTATTAGTATTCCCAATGGTAAAGTTCTTCGTTTAAAAAAGGCTCTTTATGGTCTTAAACAAGCACCAAAAGCTTGGTATGACAGGTTTAGTTAGGTTAAGCTTAATATTGGTTTTCAATCCTGTTTGACTGACATTGCTTTGTTTATTAAGAGTTCTGATGTAGGGATTATAGTACTTTTTCTTTATGTTGATGACATGATCATCACCGGAGGCGATAAACATGAAGTTGAAAACATAAAAAAACTTCTTAAAACTCATTTTGAAATGACTGATTTAGGTTTATTAAGATATTTCTTAGAAATAGAAGTTGCTTATTCTCCTCGAGGGTATTTAATGTCTCAATCTAAGTTTGCTTTTGATATTATTTTCAGGTCTGGAATTACAGATGACAAGAAAGTGGACACTCCAGAAGTTGTCAATGTTAAGATGAGAATTGATGACGGAGAACCTCTCGAAGATCCTACTCCTTAAACACAGCTTATCAGAGCACTTTCCTATCTTTCCATTACCAGACCAGACATAGCACTCGCTGTACCACAGTCCACATGGGAGCCGTTCTGCATATTGTTAGATATATTAAGTCCTCTCATTCACGAGCACTTTTCTTGTCTTTTACTTCTTCATTAGATCTAATTGCATATACAGATGTTGGTTGGGGAGGTGATCCTAATAAGAGACACTCAACTACTGTTTTTTGTGTTTTTTTAGGTGAATCGTTAATTTCGTGGAGATTCATAAAATAACAGAAGGTCTCTCTCTCATCCACAGAAGCTAAATACCAAGCTATGACAACCACGACCATGAAAGTAATTTGGCTCAGACGTCTGCTCGCTGACATGAGAGTCGAAGCAACACAAGCTTCACGTATGTGCTGTGACAACAAGACTGTGATCTATATTACAAGCAACCAAACATTTCATGAACGCATCAAACATATTGAAATGGACTGTCACTACCTCAGAGAGAAATATCTACATAAAATCATTGATCTACCATATGTTACATCAGAATACCAATTAGCAGATTTCTTTACCAAGCTTCTCGCTGCTCCCAAATTTTACTTTCTCTTAGACAAACTTTCGCTCATTGTACCGTAAGTTTGAAGGGGAGTGTTAAAATGTAAATTGTAACATATAAATATATATAATAAAAATATTATATTATTATTATTTTATTTATTTATTTTTATTTTTATTTTTTTTTTTATATTTTTGTATCTAGTTTAATAGGAACTATATTCCTTTTTTTAGTCAAGTTTCAGTTGGAACTTGACTGAGATATAGCTATTGGACTCTAGTCCAATGGCTATAATAAGAGCCGTTGGACTAGAGTCCAATGACTCTTTCTTGGGAGAGCTCCAAATGAGCTCTCCCCACTTGTTCTTCTTTGTATAAATAGGTATAAATAGGGGTGAACCCCTTCTATGTAAAGTGACCAAAATGCTTCTTAAGCATTCTTGTTATTAATAAAGATATTTTTATTTCATTGTTGTGTTTTCCTTTTATACCCTTTTATGGGTTTTACTTGAAGTGTCTTTTTAGACATTTTTGTAGTACATTCAAGTGCTTGTGTGGAAGGCCACCATTTCATTACAATATATACATATATAAATATAATTTTTAATAGTTTTAAGTTAACACTAATGAGATAAAAACAATTATCATATCATTAATTTATCATGCATAAATTCATGCAATACATCAAATTAACAATCTATAATTGCTATTCCTCATCAATAAAAAATAACGCTACAAATTAAATCAACCTAAATATATTATGGCTACGCTAAGTGAATTAAGAAAACATGAAACAATCGAACAAGCAAAGCAAAAAAGAAGTAAATTATATCAATAAAAAAGTAAATAATTCATAGTTGCATACCAAAAGTATATCATAGACAATTTTATACCTGGATTTGGTTTTGGTGAACCCAGCCCTGGGTTCACCGGTATGCCTGAGTTCAGTTCTGGATCTCTGGTGAACCTAGGCCTGGGATGACCAAAACCGAACCCAGCGGGCCTGGGTTTGGCTCTGGATCTCTGGTGTACCCAGGCCTAGGTTCACCAAACTTGAACCTATCAAGCCTGGTTTCGGCTTTGGACCTTTGTTGAACCTAGGCCTAGGTTCACCAGAACCGAACTCAGCAGGCCTGGGTTCTGCTTTGGACCTTTGGTGAACCCAAGACTGGGTTCACCAAAGCTGATTCAAGGTCTGGGTTCACCAGTAAGCCTGGGTTCGGTTCTAGTGAAACCAGGCCTAGGTTCGACTTTGGGCCTTTGGTGAACCCAGCATGCCTGGGTTCGGCGGTTTGACCCTTGTGCCAACGAGGGGAGGAGAAGGAAGAAGAAGAAAGGGAGGAGGAGGAGACGGAAGAAGAAAGAGAGGAGGCGGTGGAGGGAGGAGGAGGAGAAGGAAGAAGAAGAAGAGAGGAGGAGGAGGAGAAGGAAGAAGAAGAGAGAGAGAGAGGTACCTGTGGTTCTCGTCGCCGTCGTCAGAAGACGAGGGGAGGAATCGGGGATGGGGAGGAGTCAGAGAGGGAAAGGAGTAGTCGGGGAGAAGGTGGGGGGGGGGCACAGTGGTGCCCTAATACCCTCACCCCCACATTTTTTCTTTTTGGACCAAAATGGACTCCCATTTTGGACAAACATAATCCTGGGTGCGGGTTGACCTCACCCACACGCGTCGCTTCGCGTCGACGTGGGTGCGGCAGCCTCTAAGGACCCGACAGCCTCTAAGGAGAGTCTGTGTGACATAGCTCAAATCGTTTTTGGTTAACGAGCTGCAAGTGGCTTGGCTCGCCAGCTATATGAACTGAACACAAACAAGTTCATGGTGAGCCAAACCGAGCTGAACCACAAGCAGCTCGGCTTGTTTCCCAGTCCTACATGTATGTCTAGTGGGTTTTTTTCTTTTAGTCTTGGGATTTTGAAAATGGCTCCTAACTTTTGGTAAAAAGAATGCACTTAATGTTTGGCAATTTTAAAAAATGCACCAAAGTTGTTTTTATGTAGATAAAAAGACAAACTTTTTAAAACTTAACTTCAATTACTACTAATCTATCTTGGGTGTACAAATATATTGCCATTTTACCCTCCAACAATTAGAACATACTATTGGTTTTATATGCCATGGGGCTCTCAATGCTAAGTTGTCATTTGATATCTTTGTCCCTCAAATCTTTTTTATTTATTCATAATATATATGTGATATTTTTATCATCATCATCATCATCCATGTGCCACAATAAATTGGTTTAACTTATAGAGGAGATATGTTCAAACTTCGAGTTTTGAAGAAAGAGATGGAAAAAAGTGATTAAATAAATTTTGAAGGGCCATATTTGAGATCTCATTATATGCCAAAACCATCCTTTGGTTTTTCTGATTAACCACAATAACATTTAGGTGCATTTTCCATTTTTTTTCGATATTTACACGGAGAATAAGTAGATTTTTTAACTTAGGCGCCAATTTGGATATTATCCTTTAATTTTAAAATATTATTTCATTTTAAGTTTCAAAAAAGAGGTGACTCCTTTATGGTCATTGGTCCTTATTAGATAATAGGTGTCACCATTTAAAATTTTAAAGTTTATCTAAAAATTTGTTTTTCACATGATAGTGCATTTTCTGATGAACAAAAAAGTGTCAATAAATTTGAGCCATATAATTTGTTTAATTTATTTAAATTTCTATTAGCATCCCATGAAAGTTTGAGAAATTGAATTATACAAATTCATCGAAAGTCCAAACCATAGTCACCTATATCATTCAAGGTATTATCTCGGCGAGGGTATTTCTCAGAGAGATTTTCAAAAGTTGAAAAATCTCAAGAAAATATCAGAAAAATCTCGGGAGTTTAAAAAATAAAAAATAAAAAATATAAATAATAACAAAAAATATAAGAAAATATAAAGTTTTGCATTAATTTTCTTCTAAAGATGTAAAGAAACAAGTTTTACAAGTTTTAAAAATATAAAAAGAAACAAAAAATTGGAAATGCAAACTTAAAATATAAAAAAAGAGTTTTTCTCAAAAATATCATGATAATATTGTGATATTTTGTCTTCTGGAAATATTTTAAAAATATCACGAGATATTCCCTTTAATATCGGCTACCTTAAAAATATCGGAATTTCTCACAATATTTTCAAAATATCGCCGATATTGGTGGCAGTGGTCCAAACTAAATGGAAATAACAGCAAAAGGGTTAATGCTTTTCCAAAATGTAACTTCATCAACAATGTAATGAGCCAACGGACTAAACGTGGACTTTTGATAAGTGACTTGTGGAGAAAAATACAGAAGATTCTTTGGACAGTCAGCTGGGAAATATGTAAAGGCCTCTATGGATCCAAGTCTGTAGTTGAAGCCCGTGTTGTGTAAGCAACACTCTGATTAGGAGACAGGATGGAGTACACATATATCTTTTCTTTGCTGATTAATTTGGAAGCAATGTGATGACACCTTGTTTTGCACTTTTCATCCATAGGTGATTATTGCTTAAAAACCTGTTCTCATTTTTTATCTTCATAGTTTGCTCGCCTATAAAAACCTTGTTGCAAAGCATCTCCTTTGACCATTGTAATCTATATGTGGTTTTAGTTCATTATGGCACTAGACGTGCAATATTCTTGTCCTTAATGTACATGACTATTTCCTGCTACAGTTGTACAGTGCTGTTGTCTTGAGGCTTTTCATCTCCCTAGTTTCACTTAAAAATCTTGCTTGCAAACAGCTCCTTTGACTGTTATAAACTTATAATTTACATGCAGTTTGGCTCTTTGAGCCATCTTTATATTCATAAAATCTCTTGATGTGCTCTATCACTCTATGCCATTCTGCTTCTTAATGTTCTTGAAGTAATTTCTTGCAACAGTTCTGTGATTCTGTTCCACACATTTGCAGTTCCCTATGGTAGTTTTTGGTAATGGCCTTCTAATCCATTTCTTATCAAACTTGGTGGGTTTGGAGATTCTTGGTAGTCCACTTTAGATTTGTTAGAAATCTATAGGAATTTGAGTGAAATAACTTGGAGAATGGATGAATTGCGTGTGTAAGTGCATGCATACATGAAATATTAGGTCTATTAGTTGCTGACATCAATGAGTTTACCAAGTAACCTTTCATTATTCATGCATCCTAAATTTCCCCTCAAACGATGTGTGATTGTTTTTGATGGGAGAAAATCTGCAAAGAATGAATGCATGGTGAAAAAATAAAATGATTGGTATGCATTTTCCTTTGAAGTGTCATTGTTGTCTTTTGGTGATCACCTTTATGTTGTGTTCTCCCCCCTTCTACAAAGTCCTTATCTGTTTCCTTGTATAGTGCAAATTCATTTCTGTCTGGTAATTTGCAGTGCTGGACAGCAGCTTCCATGTTGAAACATGATGTTGATCATGAAGCATCTATTATGCTTGCCAAGCAGCATTTGCGGTTCACATGCAAGAAAGCAGAGGTCAAGTCTCTCTATAAGAAGTTGCGACCGCTTCGTTCCTATCTAAACAAGGACATTTTGTGCAGAGCAGTTGCATCGCTAGATTTCAGTGCATCAAGTCCCCATGAGCATGCTAGCAGAGACGCCGATGGAAAAATCCATGGCAGCAAGATAGGTTATGCAAAACATCAAGAACTGGTGGGGGAGACAACAAGCGAACAAGCTGGTGCAGATGTTAACCGCACTACTGCTTGCCATAAGGATAGGACTGAACAGAACAAAACAACTTTTGAAACTGCGAGCTTAATAAATAGGCTCACATCTATGAAGAAGAAAAGAGCAAGGTACATTCTTGAGAAACAGAAAGAAGAGTTTGCTGATTTTTTGAAATTCAAGGACATGGAAGCAACAAAGGTGACAATAGATTATGGGATAAAGCGGTCTAATATTTTGAAGGAGCCTGATTTGTCCATGAGAGCAGAGAAACTCAAGAGTCTACTTAAGGATGTTTCAGATAGAAGGACTAGTCTTAACAAACAAATGAAGATGTGCCAGAGAATCCTTTCAGATGGACAGCATGAATTAAGGAAAAGGGAGAATCAAACATATTCCCATTGGTTGGGGAAGGCTAAGGCTGGAAAGTCAGTGGAACAATATTTTGCACTTCCTCTGCCATATATCTGTTTCCAGAAAGAACTGCTACTGACTGAAGCTCAAAAGTTAGCTGATGAAGCATCTGAAAATATACCTCAAAATGATTCAGGAAAACGAGGTAATGTCTCCTTACCATTCTCAAGTAGGTTAGAAAATGAACACATAAAGACATCTAGGTTGGAAGTGGCTGATGGAAGGGTTTCTGATGTTTGGGAAACTTTGCCAGAAAACTGTTCTTTGGACAGGACCCTTGACTCTGGGTCGACTTTGGAACAGAAGAATTCATCAATATATTCAGAAGCAGTTGAAAGGGCACCAGATTTGGGTTTGGCAAACAGACCCTCATCAGCCGAGCAGAACAGCCAAGCAGACACAGCCATGAGGTCTGTGGAGTCGGATACATTTGCACAGCCCATCCCTGTTACCACAGAGGATTCAGAGACAAGTGTCTTGAATGTGACCTCAGGGACAGAGATTCTTCCTCCTGTTATGCAGGAAAATGGACCAGATGATCCTATGCTGCAGAAAGGTTGTTTATCAGTAGATTCAGAAGCAGTTGAAATGACACTAGATTTGGGTTTGCCAAACAGATCCTCATCAACCGAGCAGAATAGGCAAGTAGATGTGGAGGGTGATGCACTTGCACAGCTCAACCCTGTTACCACTGTGGATTCAATGCCAAGCATCTTGAATTTGACCTCAGGTACAGTGATTCTTCCTCCTGTTATGCAGGACAACATAACAGATGATCCTATGCTGCAGCAAAATGGTTCGTCAATAGATTCAGTAGTTGAAAGGGCACTAGGTTTGGGTTTGGCAAACAGACCCTCATCAACCGAGCAGAATAGGCAAGCAGATGCAACCATGAGCTCTGTGGAGTATAATATGCTTGCACAACCCAACCCTGTTACCACTATTGATGCAGAGCCAAGTGTCTTGAATGTGTCGGGTACAGAGACACTTCCTCCTGTTATGCAGGACAACACAACAAATGATCTTATGTTGCAGCAAAGTAGTTCAAGTTCTCAAATTGCTGATAGATTGTGCCCAGAGGTTAGACATAGGGACTCACAAGGAACTCATCTGGTGAGCTGGATACTGGATTGTGTATATCTGAATTCTTTTTGTTTCTAAAGGTTTGAAAAATCCTTTGGTTGTGTTTTCTAAAATAAACTCGAGGGATAATGATTTTTAGCCGGCTGAGACATGAATTTAATGATGAATCTTGGCTAATATGATTCCTCAGATGATGCGTTTTGTTGGTTTAAACTTCTTGTAGTTTCTTGACTCCATTAGAAACGTGAATCTGTGGCTATTTGACTCGGATTCAGCTTCCGTTCAAGTTGCATGACCAAGGTTTAGACTGGACTTCAAAATTGCATCTTAGCTTCATCTCATGTCACCTTATCCATAATTGAGTTGACTTGGACCTTGTACCTGTTTGGTATACATCCCGTTTCTTTGAACACTGATCTCTCCTGGTGATTGGATTGCCACATTCAGGTACCCTACATAGATCCTGATGGAAGGTCTGTGTCTGCAGAAACAGGAAGAGAACATGACAATGTGGATTCTCTTCCTCTGGCTGGAATTTCAGTACCACAACTATTTGGTCCCTTCCCCTCATCCACTGAGCAGGTTATGCGGCACTTCCCTCTCTCACAGTCTGCTATACCCTCACAGCTACTGTCTTATCCATTGAACACTGGTGAACTGTCTTCTCCAGCAAATCTCAGGTGTAGAAGGATTAGTGTGGAGTCCAGTGCGCACATCCCTCAGACTGCTCCAACTTTGTGCATGCCTACAACGGATCACCTTGACCCACTTTACCATGAAATACTTACACTGCGCAAGGCAAAGGAGCAAACCATCAAGTTGCATGAAGAGGAGGTAGGTGGTCCTGGAGAATTCTTTTTCTTTTTTTTCTTTTGGTCAAACTAAAATCACCTTTCTTGCAAAACGATTTGTTCATCAGAAACTGCATCTTACTGCACAATGTGATGAAGCGGTTGAGGAGGTCAAAAGAAAGTATGCAGTGCTGCTTCAGGATGCAGATGCAAGACGTTTGCTGACTAAAAAGACCCTGGAAGCTAACATGAGCAAGGTTGTGCTCAACAAGATGCTTGCAGAGACATTCAAGCTTCAGTTGATTGATCCCAGGGCAATGCCGTCAACTATGTTGACAGGTACTTGTGAAGGCTTGAGATTTCTCATGGTGGTTTACATTAACTTGCACATATGATCTAATTAATTTACAGTTGATTAATGTGTAGGTTCCAGACCATTTATCTTCCAGATGGTCCCAGACTCCTTTAGAAAACATACTTGCATGTGTTTTTCGTTTAATCTAAACATGTAGATGTGTTCTCCATGCTTTATTTAGTAGAAAACATGTATCAGTTTAAACATTCCCCATGTCTAGATGTGTTTTTAGCTCAAACAAAAAATCAACTGTACATATTACACCACAATCTCGATTAACTCAACAACAACAACTACGCCTTCATCCCAAAACAATTGGGGTCGGCGATATGAACCAAAAAAGAAAATCATTCTGGGTCTTCCACATGAATCCTTCTCCTCCAATCATTTCTATCCAATGCCATGTCCTCGGTGAGGTTCAAAGCATTCATATCCTTTCCTATCATCTCCATCCAAGTCTTCTTAGGCCTACCCCGACTTCTTTTAACTAATATATTTTCCCATTTCTCCGTCCTTCCAACTGGAGCATCATTAGGCCTTTGCCGAATATGTCCAAACCACCGTAAACGGTTCTCTCTCATCTTATTTTCAATGGATGCAACGCCTACCTTTTTACGTATCTTCTCGTTTCGAATCTTATCTTTTATTATATTTCCACACATCCATCTAAGCATACGCATCTCAGCTACACTCATTTTTTGAATATGATGTCTCTTGGCAGCCCAACATTCCGTACCATATAGTAAAGCGGGCCTAATTACCGTCCTATAAAACTTTCCCTTCAACCGCAATGACATTCTACGATCGCACAACACTCCAGTTGTACTTTTTCATTTCATCCACCCAACCTTTATCCTATGATTTACATCTCCATCAATTTCTTCATACTTTTGAATGATAGATCCCAAATATTTGAAACAGTCATCCACCGGTATTTCTTGCTCACCAAGCTTCACTACACTCCCATCACTACTTCGTTGCTTACTAAACCGACATTCCATGTATTCTGTCTTACTCTTACTCAACTTAAAACCTCTTGCTTCCAATGTCTGTCTCCATAATTCTAACTTAGCATTAATCCCAGCTCTAGACTCATCAATCAAAACAATATCATCAGCAAACAACATACACCACGGCACATTTTCTTGAATTGATCTCGTAAGCTCATCCATCACTATAGCAAATAGGAAAGGGCTTAATGCAAATTCTTCATGTAACCCAACTGTTATAGGAAAATTGGTTGTTACCCCTCCACAAGTGCGGACATTGGTTACTACTCCTTCGTACATATCTTTAATTATACTAATGTACTTAAGAGAAACACCTTTCTTCATCATTGTCTACCAGAGAACATTCTTAGGTACTCTATCGTATGCCTTCTCCAAATCAATAAAAACCATATGCAAATCTTTGTTCCTCTCTATATCTCTCAATAAGTTGTCTAAGAAGATGTATAGCTTCCATAGTTGATCTTCCAGGCATAAAACCAAATTGATTCTCCGATATCATGACAACCTTCCTCAACCTATACTCAATCACCCTCTCCCAAAGTTTCATAGTATGACTCGTGAGTTTTATACCACGATAGTTTGTGCAATCTTGTATATCACCCTTATTCTTATATAGAGGCACCAAAGTGCTCTTCTTCCACTCATTAGGCATCTTATTTGTCTGCCAAATCTTGTTAAAAAGATTTGTCAACCATTCTAAACTTTTCTCACTCAAGCATTTCCAAGCCTCGATAGGTATACCATCTGGGCCAACTGCCCTTCTTGATTTCATTTTCTTCAAAGCCTCTGCAATTTCTTTCTTTTGAATCTTGCGCATGAAGTCATGATTCATCTCATGAAAAGGAATGGAGAAGTCTCCAAGATCCTGAGCATAACTTCCATTAAATAGCTTATCAAAATAATCTTTCCATCTCTCCTTAATCTCCTCATCTTTGACTAAAACCCTTTGCGCTTCATCTTTGATACATATAACCATACTCAGATCCCTCGATTTTCTATCTCTCATCTTTGCAAGCCTATAAATATCCTTCTCGCCCTCTTTGGTATCCAACTTGTCATAAACCTCCTTATATACCTTATCCCTCGCGTTTCGAACTACTTTTTTAGCTTCCTTCTTTGCTATCATATACTTCTCCAAATTCTCATTATCACGACTCTTACTTAGATTTCTATAACACTCTCTTTTAACCTTAATAGCTAATTTGACATCCTCGTTCTACCACGATGTATCCTTATCTAGTGGTGCACCGCTTTTAAACTCACCCAATACCTCATTAGTCACCTTTCTCATGCCACCCGCTATCTTATTCTACATTGATTATGAATCCTCCTCGAGACACCAATCAACTTCTTTAACTACCTGCTCTACAAACATTCTTTGTTTAACTCCTTTCAGTGCCCACCATTTAATTCTAGGATCTATCCTATGTCTATCCCTTTTGCGGCATTGTCTAATTCTAAGATCTAAAATTAAGACTCTATGTTGTGTAGCTACACTTTCTCCCGGTATAACCTTACAATATGCAACAACCCGTATCTCTCTTTCTAAGCAGGAAAAAATCTATCTGACTCGTATTAACCCCACTTTTAAATGTTACTAGGTGAGACTCCCTCTTCCTAAACCAAGTGTTTGCTAAGATCATATCATAGGACAAACCAAAATTTAAAATCCTTTCTCCACTTTCGTTTCTTTCTCCTATACCATAGCCTCCATGGATACTCTCAAATCCATCCCTACTAATGCCTACATGCCCATTAAGGTCACCGCCGATGAAAAACCTTTCTCCATAAGATATCCCTTGTACTACTCCATCTAAATCTTCCCAAAATTGACGCTTAATGGAATAATCTAAACCTACTTGAGGTGCATAAACACTAATAATATTAATAATATCCGAACCTAATACTAATTTAATAAGTAAAATCCTATCACCCTTCCTACGGACCTCAACTACATTATCTATAAACTTACGACTCATAACAATCCCTACATTCCTATTCTTATTTATTCCTGTATACCAAATCTTATATCCCCAAGGTTCTATCACTTTTGCTTTCTCACCTACCCATTTGGTCTCTTGTAGACATAAAATATCAATCTTTCTCCTACACATAACATCTACTAACTCTACCAACTTACCAGTTAAAGATCCTATGTTCCAAGTGGCTAACCTAATTTTATGGTCTTGGACTAACTTTTTTACCCCCACCCGTCCAACAAAGTGAGGGAACCCTTGCCTATTTGACACCACACCCGGGCGCCGGTGTGACGCATCGCTTCCGGGCGACGACCTAGCAACCCTTTCCCATTTATCACTGCCTTCGGGCCTATAGAGTACAACGCGTCGCTCAGTAGAGAACGCCCCAACGAAATTCTCATATTGGTTCATATTCATAGGGTATGACTAAGTTTTTATGTTGGCTGTCACAGGCCTACCGCAACCCTCCTTTATCCGGCCTTGGGACCGACAGTGTATAACTAAACAATTATACACAGGCGGAGAATAAGAAAAACCAAAAGAAAAATTGGGAAAACAAAGAGAAAGGGGATATTACCAAAAGGAAAAGATCCGAACAACGAAAAGAAAATGCAATAGAGAGAAAAAGAGTTTTGCAGAAAATTGAAAGGAAGGGGAGACGCTTACTTACCTGTAATTTTGCTGATGTTCGACCAATCTTCAACCGATTGAAGAGGAGGCACCAGAGGGAGTATTCGAATGGACCACCGAATACATGCAGTGCAGAAAGTAAGAAGGCAAAATGAAGAAGAGGGCTGCGGCAGCAAAGGGGACTGCTTTTCTTAGCAGTCGTGCCCTATTCCATGTGTGTATTTATATAAAAAAACAGAAAGTGGGTTGGATCAATTATGATTTGAATCCATACCCGAATATATTAAAAATTACATATTACATCAGAAACAAATAACCCGATCCATATTAGAGACCCAACTTCAGTTTTATGATACAGTCTTAATACCCTCCCTCAAGTTGTGCATGGTCCAGTACCATGGACAACTTGCCTTTGAGATACCAAAACCGCACACTCGTAAGTCCTTTGATAAGAAGGTCAGCAACTTGATCTCCTGTTGGTACATAAGTTGGAATAATTTCTTTGTCTTCAACTTTCTGTCGAACAAAATGTTGATCGATCTCTATGTGTTTTGTTCGACCATGATGGATAGGATTGAAGGCAATTTGTATGGCACTTTGATTATCGCAAAACAGATTTGCAGTGTTCACCCTCTCTCTTATTTCGGTTAATAAATGTCTTAACCATATAACTTCAGCAGTAGCGGATGCCATGGATCGATACTCAGCTTTTGTACTGGAACGTGCAACAACACGTTGCTTCCGACTACTCCATGCTATTAAATTTCCATCAACATAAACACAATACCCGGAAACTGATTTTCTATCGTCTGGATCTCCTGTCCAGTTTGCATCTGCATACACTTCAAGCTGTCTATGTTCTCCTTTTGTCTTTGATTGATGATAAACAAGCCCATCTCCAAGAGTACCCTTCAAGTACCTAAGAATTCTTTAACAACATTCATGTGTTCTGTATATGGATCATGCATGAACTGAGAGACTTGATTCACTGCATACACAATATCCGGCCTTGTAAAAGTAAAATATTGAAGCATCCCAACTAATTGACGATAATATTTTGGATCTTTATATGCCTCCCCATCCTGAGCACTGAGTTTATGGTTTAACACGCTAGGAGTATTCAATAGCTTGCAATTCTTCATTCCTGATTTCTCCAAAAGATCCAAAACATACTTGTGTTTGGTCAACAATAGACTAGTATTTTGTCGATCCACTTCAACCCCCAAGAAATATCGTAGAACACCCAAATCCTTCATTTTAAACTTCTGACTCAATAGGACCTTTGTGGTCTCTATATGCTTACAAGAATTTCCTGTAATAATAATGTCATCTACATATATGAGGAGTAAGATGCTGACCTGGTGTTCTCGAAGGATAAATAATGAATGATCAAGTTGAGATCGAATGAATCCATATCGCTGTACTTCAATGGAGAAACTGTCAAACCATAAACGTGATGCTTGCTTCAGTCCATAGATGGCTCGTCGCAACCTACAAACATGTGTCTCAGGATTGTAATCTGCATAACCAAGAGGCTGCTCCATGTAGACTTCTTCTTTTAGATCACCATGTAAGAATGCATTTTTAACATCAAGTTGACTTAAGAGGCCATCCATGCTGAACCGCTAAGGATAACACAAGTCGTATAGTTCCCATTTTTACAACTGGACTAAAAGTCTCGTCATAGTCTTCTCCATATGCTTGTGTGAAGCCTTTAGCGACAAGTCTTGCCTTATATCTTTCAATGGATCCGTCAGGTTTGTACTTGATCTTATATACCCATTTAGACCCTACAACATTCTTATCCGGCGGCCTAAGAACTATTTTCTACGTCCTACGTTCATGCAAGGCTCCCATTTTGATGACAAGGAGGCTTGAGAAAAATCAATGGGTTCTTCCTGTTTTTCAACCTGCGCAACATATAACTGCATTTCTGTGGAAAAGTTCTCGTAACTTACCCATCTTTCAATTGGATGTCTAATCCTCTCTGAGCGTCTAATCTGCTCAGTTGTGTGGGGTGTATCTCTTCTTCTGGCATATACTACCCCTTTAAACCTTCTGTCATCTGCAGTGGGAGAGATAACAGATTCCTGAGCAGCTGTCAAAATGTTCCCTCTAGATCCTACATTGGTTTCCATGGGTTCACACTCATTTATCACTGTATGACACAAAGCAGAGTTATCCATCTCCAGCTGATCAAATAACTCATTTGCAAGCCACGACTGATAGCCTTCTTCTTCCTTAGTGGCCTTTCCTTCCTTGTTTGAGTCTTGAACATTGTTCTCATCAAAGACAACATTTCGTGAGACTTTAATGCGTTGAGTGTCTGGATCATAGCATCAATATCCTTTATATTCATCAGCATACCCAACAAACTTGCATCTACAAGCTTTATCCTGAAATTTGTTACGTTGGGAACTATCAATATGAACATAGCATACACATCCAAACACTCGCAGTTGACTCTATTGAGGCTGGGTACCAAACAATACGAAATAAGGAGTTAAATTATTTAACAACCTCATTGGTAACCGATTTATTACATAAACCGCAGTGTGAAATGCTTCTGTCCAAAGACTTAAAGGAATTTGAGTGTCATGCATCATGCTTAGGGCACTTTTGACGATATGACAATGTTTTCTTTCCGCGACCCCATTTTGTTGTGGCGTATGTGGGCAAAATATTCTACGCCTTATCCCATTATTTTGAAGAAATTCAGTAAATTCCTTTGATAGATACTCTCCCCCTCCATCACACTGAAAATGTTGAATATTTATCGAGAATTGATTGACAACAAGAGCATGGAATAAACAAGAATTTAAATACCTTATATTTGTATTTCATAAAATAAATCCAAGTGTATCTGGTATAACTATTAATGAATGTGACATAGTAACGACTATCAGACAAAGAGGATTGTGGAGCAGGTCCCCAAACATCAGAATGAACAAGTTCAAAAGGAAAAGAAGCTCTTTCATTTATTGAATTAAAAGGAAGCACATGACTCTTACACGACTGACAACTAGAACAAAGAAAACCATCAACCTTATTATACTGACTTGACTTTGAAATAAGACCACTCGACACTAATTTCTCAAGAGAGGAATTATTACAATGATCCAAACGACGATGCCAAATATTTGACTTATTATTACGAGGACAGACTTAAACAATCTTTAGATGAATCCAACTTGAATGGTTGACCAATGGATGATTTTGGTCTAGCTCTACGAACAGAAGAAGGAGCTTCTTTTAGGATATACATGTTTCCCTTTCATTCTCCCTCAACGAGCATCTTCTTCGTGAGTGGATCCTTGACACAGACAGAAGGAGTAAATTTGATGCAAGAATGAATGTCATCAACTAGTTTAGAAATAGAAATGATGTTTTTGACAATATTAGGAGAATGAAAAACATTGGACAATTTTAGGGAACCATCGGAAAGAGGAATATTCACATTTCCAGTGTAAGTTATTGGATGGAGAGCTCCATCTCAAGTTTTAATACTTGCATTTCCATGATAAGGGATGGGTTTCGAAATCTTACCAATATCGCCTGTCACATGTGCTGCAGCTCCAGAATCAATATACCAAGTTCCTTGATCATCCTGTTTAAAATTTAATCCTGACAAAGCCGATATCAAAAGATTCTTGACAGTCTTCATCCCATTGATTTCCTCCAGCTCTTCCCTTGCTTGACGATCCTCTAGTATTCATTTTACCTTTGTTTTGCGGGTTGTGTCAACAATTTGCCTTGATATGTCCCTTTTTGTTGCACAAATAACATGTTGGAACATGTTTAAAATTGTGATTTCCAGAAAAGCTCGGTGTGCTAGGCGTGGGTAACAATCCACGCCCCCCTTGATTATTCCTTATCTGTCCATGTCCTCCCCGGAAGTAACCACGTCCTCTCCCTGAATTTGTCCCTACAAACAATACTTCTTGGTTTCCTGAATTGTTGCCTACATCTTCGCCTTTGATGGAAATTTCATATTGTAGTAATTTCGCCCGAAGATCCTCAAAGTTAGGAAGTGAAGGAAGACACAAGAGAGATGTAACCAACATGTGATAATCTGACCCAAGCCCGTTTAGCACTTGTTGAACTTTATCTTTATAAGAACTCATACAACCCACCATAGTCAATTGGTCTGTAATGATCTTCACCTTGTTCATATATTCTCTAACAGTCATGCTCCCCTTTCTTAGGAGTTCAAACTTCAAACTCCCTCTTCAAATGCATAATTCTTGCTTCTGAAATTTGTGAATATGTCTTTGCGAGCTGTTCCCACAGTTCCACCGCTGAGAACTCATCTGGAATACCTACAAGAACCTCTTGTGAAAGAGTAGAGGTAATGTAGGCTACAACAGCCTGATCTCGTTTTCTCCAAGTAGTAAATTCAGGATTTTGAATCAGCCTGTTAGAGACCTCTCCTTTATCATCCGTGACTTCATGCACAATAAATTCTGGTGGTGCAGAAATCGTTCCATCTAGGTGTCCATAGAGATCAAGGCTCTTAATAAAAGGCAGTATCTGCCTTTTCCAGGTCAAATAGTTGGTGTTATTCAATTTTTCGGAGATAAGTTGACCTAGAAAACTAGATGGCAGGGTAGGAGAATCCATGAAACTGAAATTGCGACAAAGAAAATATGACAAACGAATCTGTCTGACTGCTGTCAAATACTCAAAGATTAACATCAGATCTAAGAGATCTAAGATAGAGTCTGACGGATGGAATTAAGAATGTAGGAGAAATCTGGAAGGGAATAGTAACAGAGATAGAAGGAATAAAACTAGAAGAAGGAATCTGATCCGAATTTGGGTTCAGATCTTAAACAAAAACAGAATATTAGAAGAAGGAATCTGATCAGAATTTGGGTTCAGATCTAAACAAAACAGAATATTCAAAACTGATAAAAGAAAACACGCCTGTACAGATTTAAGCCTCGAGAATCATCAGATCCAAAACTGATAAAGAAAATCACGCACGATCTGATCTAACGATCAGATCTAGAGTCAGATCTGCAGTCATGCAAGATCTGATCTCACGACTAGATCTGGGATTAGATAACGATTAGATCTGTGAACAGATCTGCAGTCGCGCAAGGTCTGATCTAACGATCAGATCTAGGATCAGATCGATTCCGATCGAGAGTACAAAAAATTATATTGAGATAGGAGAAGAACAAGGCCTTAAACAGAAAATATTGATGAGCAATAGAAGGATTGAAGAAGGATTCAGAAGAGATGCAGATAACGTGTAACGCCCCAAAATTTCGACTTGTGATTTCGAAAACATTATCGAAAAACCTTTCAAAGATTTAAAGTTTTTACTTTTAAAAACAACATCGGAAGACATTTACAAAGGAGCACAAGTCAGCAATCCTGGGTACGCTAGATGAAAAACCATCACTCACATGAACAACACTTAAAGAAATTGAGGAAATAAGGCAATAGATTAAAAAATGTGCAGTTTATTACATAATGAGCATTTTTCCAAAGTTCCATAATCTAAAGAAAAAACTCTAAAACTCAGAGCCAAGCTGCCAGCTGAAAGAAGATAAATCTTGAGCCATATTGCACAGCGCCATCGGTCGTCTGTGAAGTCCTACTCCTCACCTGCCCATGAAATGGGTCAGTTTCATAACAAACCAGTTGGTGCGCGAATAGATAAGTAGAATGAAAATAATGCAGGACATTCATGAGATAAGCAGTTGTTATATTAAAACAATCAATACAGTTGTAATCTATTCTAACAAGTGTAATATGTGCAAAGAGCTATTGTTCGAAGCAGTTCAAGCAGTGTAAGTCTCAATCAATTACAACTATTCAAAAAGATAATCTTTAAGTTCTGATATTAACTGGCCTATGGGTACGCACAGACGCGAAATGTAGAAACAGCCGAGACCGATCCGAGGGTATATTATGTCAGGTGTTTTCATTAACCCGGATGGCTGACTGAGTCCGCTCCTAAGGGGACGGTCAGTGACCAAGAGAGTAAATCCCCAAAGGCATTCGTGGCCCATGGATGCATCCAACTTCTGCAGAACTACCTGGGAGTTACCACCTAGGATAATTTATGGTAATCCCAATTCTCCTAACTCCGATGACTGGGGAAGCCGAGTCTTTTGCCCGTGGGGTGGTCGTTAACAACCTGTCCATCGGAGTTTTTGTACCATCCATCCTCTCCCTTGATGAACCGTGAATGTCGAATGGGTATAACGAAGGTTTCTTAATCGTCGCCCCATCCTACATGCTCTGGTCTATTAGACCCACTCGAGCATCTTGCCTGTGAAGGCGAGTTGTCACCATTTATGTGATCTCAGCATTGTGTTAAATGCACGCATCGAGGTTGCTACAACCTCATCATTCAACCATCGTAATACACATGAGATGTACTTGTCCAAAAGTACGATCGTACCCACCTAGAGGTATGACTACGATGAGAGGGCAACATATAATGTTTTATGATCTTTTGGTTCATACATGACATGTATTGCTCTTTGAGCAATTGGCCTGTGGAGGCCGATATTATCTCATTGATATCAATAAAGTGTTGATGGTTCACTTCGAGGTACTCAATGACCTCCCGTACTATTTGTATCATACCTGTCTTAAGGTCTGATTACGATAGCAAGTTCGTGGGTTTCTCGATAGATAACCCATCACAGTGTTTCATAAAATCAGTATTATACTTGGCATGCTCGAATACTAAGAAGCAAGAAGTCTCATACAAGATTCATCAGGCAATAACCAGTAAGGCATCTACAGTAACTTACAACAGTGAGCAAGGCGGAAATACAATAATAAGATCTTTCTAGCAACGAGTCTACTCGTACAACTCACAATAAGCATGTAATTTCAAAAGAATACGGATGCGGAAACACAATACAGACAATCACCGGTTAAGTAATCCTATAGGTAAGCATGTATGCCAAATAAACCATTCGTTCATAAAATCTTTATATCTTATTTCATTCATACAAACTCTTCGTGCGACTTTCCCCTGCCTCGGGATGTCGTGCAGCTGTGTGCGTCTACGAGTGTAGATGATACGAGGGTCGGGTTGCGGAGCGCGAACGGGACCCGTTCCGTAAATCTGCAAGAGTGAAATATTTAATTATGCTAATCTAATTAATGGTGCGACGAGGGCATGGGTAGGATTAGGCGATAGGGACGAGCCACTGCCGAAAACAGCAAGGCGGTAGGGGACCTCGGCCCCTTCCGACTGAACAATAAATAGTAGGGGCTTCGGCCCCTGCCTGACAAAGAAGCGAAGGGCAGGGGCCTCTTCCCCTGCCAAACAAGGTAACGCATGGCAGGGGCCACGGCCCCTGTCTGACAACATTGCATGATAGGGGCCTCGGCCCCTACCTGACAAAACAGCCGACAGGGGCCTCGGCCCCTGCCTCACGAAAGTAACAAGTGGCAGGGACCCCGGTCCCTGCGTGCCAACTCAGAATGGCAGGGGTCTCGGCCCCTGCCAGGTAGAATAATGAAGGGCAGGGGCCTCGGCCCCTACCTCGCAGAATAGAGAACGGCAGGGGCCTCGGCCCCTACATGCTCTGATGAACATGGAATGGCAGGGGCCTCGGCCCCTGCCTGGCACAAAAATAAATGGCAGGGGCCTTGGCCCCTGCTTGACCAAAAATAGGGAATGGCAGGGGCCCCAGCCCCTGCCTGACGAAACAAGGGATGGCAGGGGCCTCTGCCCCTGCTTGAGAACCGACAAATGGTAGGGGCCTCGACCCCTGCCTGACAAAGTCACAGAGCCGCAGGGGGTGACTGGCCCCCTGTCGGCTATCCAACAACCCCAAGGGGGAGGGGGAGACAGGGGGACGACCGACCTCCTGTCGGTCGCCCGATCGCCCGTAGGGGAGAGGGGGTGTCGCAGGGGCCATTGGTCCCCTGTCGGCACTCCGACAAACCCCCAGAGGAAAAAGGGGATGACAGCGGCCCCGTAGGCCACCTGTCGGGCCCCGGATGGGCACAGGGGAGGTGGGAGGCCGCGGCAGGGGCCGTGCACCGCCTGCAGGCCTCCCGACGAGGTGATAGAGAGGGGGGTTGAAGAGGGAGGAGAAGAGGGAGGATTAAAGGGCGTACCTGGGAGGCGATGACCGGCGTCAGCGTCGGCATGGGTCGCAGCGACGACGACGCTGGTGGCATGCGCAGGGAAGGAGGGAGGTCGGCTCGATGGGAGCGATGGCTGCGAGAGGGAGGCGTGCCTCCCCTCGCCCTCCTACGCTGATCTTAAAGGTCTCAGGGGGGGCGATGAAAGGGGAAACCCGATGGGTTTCCCTTATCCTCCCGAAATCGCAGGTGGAGGGGGTGTGTTGCGGCGCTCGAGAAGAGGATGTAAAATCCTCTTCCTGAGTCGGGTTATTAAACCCTACCGATGACCGGCCCGGGTCGGGTCCGGACCCGATCCAGCCCGGGTCCGGACCCGATCCAGCCCGGGTCCGATACAATAAATTTTTTTTTTGAAACGTGGGTTTTACATTCTACCCCTCTTAAAAGAATTTCGTCCGCGAAATATTTATTGCCTTCAAGAATCAAAATACAGGTCAGGATATTTTCCCTGATATCCCTCTCAGGTTCCCAAGTACATTCGTCAATTCCATGATGTTGCCACCGAACCTTTACAAAAGAAATGGTCTTTGATCTTAGCACTTGGTCACGACGGTCGACGATCTCCACTGGTCTTTCTTCGAATGTCAAGTCCCCTCTAATGTCCACATTATCATAATGAATAATGTGCGATGGATCGTGAACATACTTCCTCAACATGGATACGTGAAAAACGTTATGGATCTGAGCATACTGAGGAGGTAACGCCACGCGATAAGCTGCTTCTCTAATTCGCTCCAGGATTTCGAACGGTCCGACGTATCTAGGACTTAGCTTTCCCTTCTTCCCGAACCGAAATACGCTCTTCGTCGGAGATACCTTAACAAAAACCATCTCGCCAATTTCGAAGTTAAGCTCTCGTCGGCGTCTATCTGCATAGCTTTTCTGCCGACTCTGAGTGGTACGGAGTCGTTCACGAATCATTTGCACTTGTTGAGTATAGTGTTGCAAAACTATAGGTGCCTCCAATCTTCGTTCGCCAACCTTGTCCCAGTAGACAGGTGATCGACACGGCCTCCCATACAAAGCTTCGTATGGGGCCATCCCGATGCTCGCATGATAGCTGTTGTTATACGTGAATTCCGCCAGACTGATCTGGGAATCCCACTCTCCCTTCCAGTCCATCATACAAGCTCGAAGCATGTCTTCCAAGGTCTGAATCGTACGTTCCGACTGCCCGTCAGTCTGAGGGTGAAACGCACTACTGAACTTCAACTTTGTGCCCAAAGCCAGCTGAAGTTGTCCCCAAAACCTTGAAGTGAATCTAGGATCACGATCGGAGATAATCGAGATCGGAACACCGTGCAATCTCACAATCTCTCTAACATAGAGATCAACGAGACTATCCAACGGTTGGTTGAGACGGATAGGTAGGAAGTGAGCAGACTTAGTGAGTCTATCGATGATCACCCAAATCGCGTCATGCTTCCTCCGCGTCCTCGGTAGGCCGACTATGAAGTCCATGGTAATATCTTCCCACTTCCATAGAGGGATCTCTATCTGCTGCATGACCCTACCGGGTCTCTGGTGCTCGATCTTGATCTGCTGACACGTCAAACACTTCGAGACATACTCAGCCACGTCTCACTTCATACCGTTCCACCAATAACTCTGTTGTAGGTTCTTGAACATTTTCGTGCCGCTAGGGTAAATGGTGTATCTAGACTTGTGGGCTTCCGCACAAATTTCATCTCGTAAGACTGGGTCATCAAGAACCCAAAGGCGCTCCTTCAACCATATACTTCTATCCTCCTTCAGACGAAAAGGTGTATCTGCCAGTATTGCTTGAGCCTTCAACTTCTTGTAGCGTGCATTCGTCTTCTGCCCATTGATGATCTTCGCTAGTAGCTTAGGTTGAGCAACAAGGTGGGATAAACCGATTGAACCTTGAGTGATTGCGAAAGGTTCCCAAGAGGCTAGGTCTTCAACCAACCTCCATCTAGCAAATAAGGCATTAATCGAAACTTCCGGTGCTTTGCGGCTGAGGGCGTCAGCCACGACGTTCGCCTTTCCTAGGTGGTAGGAGAGGGTGAAGTCGTAATCCTTGAGGAATTCTAGCCAACGCCGCTGCCTCATGTTTAATTCTTTCTGCGAAAATAGATACTTAAGGCTCTTATGATCGGTGAATGCCTCAAACTGCTCCCCATACAAGTAGTGTCGCCATATCTTCAGTGCGAACACCACCGCAGCTAACTCTAAATCATGAGTTGGGTAGTTCTTCTCGTGAATTTTAAGTTGTCGAGAGGCGTATGCGATCACTTTCCCATTCTGCATCAGCACGGCCCCTAGGCCTGACCCAGAGGCATCAGTATAAATCACGAATCCGCCTTTACCAGAAGGTAAGGTCAAAATAGGAGCACTGGTAAGTCGCTCCTTCAATAACTGAAAACTCACCTCGCACTTCTCGTCCCATAAGAATCTAGCCTCTTTCTTCAGCAACTTCGTTAGGGGTAACGCAATTTTTAAAAAATCCTAAATGAATCTTCTGTAGTAACCCGCTAGTCCAAGAAAACTCCTGATATCACGTGCGTTCTTTGGTTGCTGCCAACTGAGTACAGCCCCAACCTTTGCAGAGCCCACGAACACTCCTTCCTTAGAAATAACGTGTCCCAGAAACATAACTTCATCGAGCCAGAACTCACATTTAGAGAACTTGGCATACAAACGTTCCTTTCGCAGGGTCTCCAACACGATGGTTAGATGTTCCCGATGTTGCTCTCGACTTTCTGAGTACACCAAGATGTCGTCGATGAACACGATCACGAAGGTGTCCAAAAATGGCTTGAACACCTTATTCATTAAGTCCATGAAAGCTGCTGGGGCATTGGTCAATCCGAACGACATGATTGTGAACTCGTAATGTCCGTATCTCGTCCGAAAAGCAGTCTTAGGGATATCATCATTCCTAATTCTGAGTTGATGGTATCAAGATCTAAGGTCGATTTTCGAGAAAACTTTAGCCTTCTGCAACTGATCGAACAAGTCTTCGATATGCGGCAATGGGTACTTGTTTTTTATCGTGGCCTGGTTAAACATTCGATAGTCGATGCACAGACGCAAGGTCCCGTCTTTCTTCTTCACAAAAAGCACAGGAGCTCCCCAAGGAGATACGCTAGGACGAATGAATCCCTGCTCCAACAACTCCTGCAACTGCTTCTTGAGCTCCTCAAGCTCCGCTGGCGCCATCCTGTAAGGTGCTTTAGAGATTGGCGTTGTACCTGTTATCAATTCAATATTGAGTTCTACCCCACAAGATGGTGGAAGTCCCGACAACTCTTTAGGAAAAACGTCGGGATAATCGCGAACAACATCCAGCTCACCGATGGGAATAGGCATTGGATCCGTTTGGATAACACTAACCAAAAAGGCAGTGCATCCCTTTCGCAAGAAGTTCTGTGCCTTAAGCGCCGAGATCATCCAGCTTGCTCGTACAGGTCTGGGAATTCTGAATTCTACTCTCGGAGAGCCTGGAGGTGATAAAACGATCTTGCCATCACGACAAAATATCTTGGCATGATACTTGTACAACCAATCCATGCCTAGGATGACGTCAAATTCTGTCATCTCAAGCAAGATAGCACAAGCCGGCAAGTGCCGCTCTGCCACAACTACGTCCAATTCAGGTATGTAAGTGGTGCAAACTGAAATGAAATGGGGATCTTCGAAACACGAGCTTAGATTAACAAGGGCAAGTGTCAAGAATGACACTAAAGCATAACCCTTAAAAAGGGTATAACTGGAAACAAAATAAAAATAAAAATGTATTCTTTATTGATATGAAAAACCAATTGCTTAAGAAGCATTGGAATGAAATACAAGAGGGGCTGCACCCCTTTATATACACAACTGAAAGAGGACTCAATAGAGCTGTTGGGCACAGTCCAACAACTCTATTTAGAGCTGTTGGACTGTGTCAGTCCGACAGCTCTATTGCTAGTCAAGTCTGGACAGGGCTTGACTAGTAATAGTCGTTCTAGTTCAAACTGAACTAGATGACATAAAAACAAAAAATAAAGGAAAAAAATTACAGAAAAGAAAGAAATGAAAAATGTATTTATATATATATAATAATATAATATTATTATATATACATATATGTACATTTTTACATTTTAACACTCCCCCTCAAACTTACGGTACAATGAGCGAAAGTTTGTCTAAGAGAAAGTGAAATCGGGGAGCAGCGAGAGGCTTTGTAAAGAAGTCTGCTAACTGATATTCTGAAGTGACATATGGCAGATCAATTATCCCGTGTAGATATTCCTCTCTGACGTAGTGACAATCCATTTCGATGTGTTTGGTGCGTTCGTGGAATGTTCTGTTACTGGCAATGTAGATCGCACTTTTGTTGTCACAACACATTTGTGAAGCCTTTGTTGCTTCAGCTCCCATGTCAGCAAGCAGTCGTCGGAACCAAACTACTTCCATTGTCGTGGTTGCCATGACTCTGTATTCAGTTTCGGTGGATGAGAGAGATACCTTCTGCTGCTTTTTACACCTCCACGGGATTAATGATTCCCCTAAAAAGACACAAAAGCCAGTGGTTGAGTGTCTGTTATTGGGATCACCTCCCCAATCAGCATCAGTATATGCAATTAAATCAAGAGAAGAAGAGGAAGATAAGAAAAGTCCTCGTGAAAGAGAGGACTTGATGTATCTGATAATACGCATGACTGCTCCCATATGAACAGAAGTAGGAGCATGTTGAAATTCACTTGCTGTATGAACAACATGTGCTATATCTGGTCTAGTAATGGATAGATAGGAAAGTGCCCCAACAAGCTGTCTGTAAGGAGTAGGGTCTGCAAGAAGTTCTCCATCATCAATCTTCATTTTAACATTAACAACTTCTGGAGTGTCAACTTTCTTATCATCAGTAATACCAGACCTGA